>NW_001820822.1:886399-1148107 GCF_000146945.2 Sclerotinia sclerotiorum 1980 UF-70
ACATTACATTACAATACGATACAACACAACCATCATTTGTTGATAATATATCTTGTAATACTTACTTATCTTTATACAATGTACGTCTGACGAAATGGATCTCCGTAGGAAGGAAGGAAAGTGGGTGGAGGATGGGTGGGTGGGTGGGTGGTAGATGGAAATATGAAATGGTTTGTCTGGTCGACCTAACATAAATCAATACCATGGAATTAAAGATTTATTAATGGAAATGTAACAAGAGAAAAAGGAAAGATAATACATAGATATCAAGGAAGGAATAAAACAAGGCGGATGATTATGATTGTTTTCTAGTAATAATCATATCCCAATTCCTTCTTCTCCCCCTTCTCACACTCAAGCCACAACAAACAACTAACTCCACGTTCGCTTTTCTGATGAAATATGGCGTGCGCAATCATTCTTTTCCCCGGCTTTCCCCTTCCCCCCTTCCTTCTTTCCTTTCCTTATTCCATTACTATCAACTTCAATCTCCTCGGTCAGAAAGGAATCTTATTAAGCTTCAAAGACAAATTCCACAATCTAATATTATTTGAGTAATAAATTCCATTTTTCGAGACACATACACAAGAAAAAAGGCTGTATATGTGTGTGCGTGTGTTTCTATGTTCCTCCCTCCCTCCCCACCACCCCGGCAACTTTTCATGTAAGATGAATAAAGATTATGTCGTCTTCCTCGAATGTATAACTACTGACTACCTACTCGGCCCCATAGTCGCAGTATCAGTCTGTTAGTTAGTCAGGCAGGCAGGCAAATAATAATAATTAAGGCAAGTAAGACTTAGAATTGATGCATAAAAGATAAAAAAACAAAATGGTATGATCAACAAACATAACATTCGAATCATGGCATGGTATGGTCTGAGAAAAAGGCGAGACATCATCCATCCATCGATCGACTTGTTACGGAGTAAAATTCTCCATATTCTCCTTCTCCACCGGCACTTACATATTTACTTGCTTGCTTTGCTTGCTGGTGATGTTCACTGCTTGGAAAATCTCTGAACTGATATTATGTGATGTGATGTGAGGGATGATCAACATAACGGATGCAACACACACGCAAAAAGCTAGAACACCCATCTTCCGAGAACTAGAAGCATTCTGTGTTCTGATGGTTGGTTTTTCCGCAGGCAGGTACATGTTTGTTTGTTATGTAAATCAATGGGTGACCATTAATGCATATAACTCCGTATGAATTTGGCTTGCTTATCCTACTAGCCTATCTATCCTATTTATAAACTTATCGCCTGAAAAAAAAAAGGAAAATATATATATCATCATACCTAGATATCTATATTTAACACACCCCTCCCCTCCAACAAATTCTCACACAAGCTGGCTTTTGTTTGTTAGCTGAATCATATTATAGGGATTATTGAATACTACCTACAGCATGATTACAATAGGAATAGGAATCAATGGATAAGATGAGACGAGAGGAAGAGTTTGTAATAATCGACCGGTGCAGTAAGTGCAGTCCTCCGTAATCTTTCGTATATATCACCACAAATAGTTTTCGAAAAGCTTCATCCATCCATCGGGGGTTTTCGTCTGACTCCGTTTTTTCTTTTCCTTGCTGTGGCACAGGTGATATACGCAGGCTGCGTAATGGGCGATGAGGTGATGAGATGTACAGGGAGTGAGTGGTGTTTGGTAGGATGTTGCTATGGAGGGTGGGAGAGTTAATGCGGGATGTGGGGAAGATTGTTGGTGGTATATATATATGTATGAGTATTGTGTTTGTGTGTGTATATATACTCCTATTCTATAGATAAAATTTCAAGGCTATATTATACTACTGAAAGGAAACCCCAGAGATGATATTTTAATAATAAACTATACCTTATTCATATCTACCTCTTATCTGCCCGGAATTTTCCTTGTAATCTTATATATTACACTGAATTTATATGATTTCATTTCATTCAATCCCAAACCAAACTCCTCAACAATCTTACAAATCCATAATATAATATAACAATATCTCTCCTCTAACACATACATATACACATACCTACTCAAAATCCCCTATCCATCCAAAAAGATAACTAAATCCTAGGTACCAGGTACTAGGTACCAAACAAACAAACAAACAAACAAATACCTACCTAATCCAAGTCCCAGTACCCAATCGACACACCAAACCAAGCCTCCAACTACATCACGCCTCCGCCTTATATCCCTGCTGAAAGGAAAAAAAGCATCATATATACAGCCAGCATGATTAATATCTATCCAATCTGTGTATACCGTTGAGGAATGGAGATTATTGGGTTTTTTTGGGTACAGTCAGATTTTTTGGTAGGATGGGGTGATGGATGTGGATAGTAAGATAGATATGATTAAACATTGATGAGATGAGTGTGTTTGTTTTAGCTAGGTATTCGTTAGTTATTTTATAAAAAATAGAGGGGGATTGAGTGGGGAGATATAAAATCTTCCTGGAAATTATAAATTAATTTTCTCCTAAGAAAATTTTTAAAAATATATATTTTATATATATTGACATTTGTTCTATTCAAATATCAACAATAATTTACACTACCTAACATTCATTCATTCTCTATGTAATAAGTCATAACCAAGCACGCCCTCCAGTCTCCAACCTTTAATCTATATATATAACCTCCCGACCACTGACCAATTTTCCAAACAGCTCCAGGGTTACTCTACTCTGTGTGACGCCTCACACCTCCGGGTCACGTGGCATGCCCCGTTTGTATTTAATCATAGGAAAACTCTCTACTCTTGTTTTCCTTCTTCTTTTCTCCTTAGCTTAGTATTTTCTAATACAAGATACTCTACCCAGTATTCTTGAGTGTGACACTCTGTACTCCGTAGATAGAAATCTGGAGAATAATATAGGGGAGGGAGGGCTGAAGGAAGCGCGGTAGAAACACGGGAATACTTAATCCCTTTGATACATATTTTTCGACGATGATGAGTTCAGAGAATCAGAATCCTTTAGTGGGGGTTTTATTACCCTTACCTCTGTAATTCTTAAAAGCTCGTTTTGTATAATTATCATTTTGTGAGTCGCGATTGAATGCATATATGAACGGCATAGAAAGAATGAGATGAGATGATATTTGTGTTTTTTTTATATCATGTTTATAGAGTATGTATTTACTATATCGATATATAAGTTCTGTTGAAATTAAAACGTGTGAGGTTTATTGGTGTAAATACGTTCATATTTACAAGTACTAGTATACACTCATTTTAACATTTTGTTTCTATACTTACAAAGAATAAAGATCTCTCAGTCTTATTTTCTATTCCTAGGCTTGGATATTCTTGGAATGTCTACAACTTAGTCGTCTTTTTAAAATTCTTATTTAACTTTTATAATCGATGGTTTTAATTAATTATTATTAGTGTTGTTATTTACGGACTAGATTATACTAATTACAGCAAACTACACTCACTCCCCTATTTTTGTACATCCGCTTTTACCTGGCAACATATTCACTTTTCCATACCAAAATTGGGGATGGGATTTTGGGGGTCCAAGGATGACCTACCGAAGATCCTGAAGGATTTTTATTATTTTATTCTCTTTTGTATTTCATGCTTCATGCTTCGTGCTTTCTTACTACTTCAGGATCGACAGAGGAGATGTGAGGCGGATGCTGCGGTTTGAAGATCATGATCCCTTATTCTTTGCATGGAAACCTGGGGTATGTATGTATGTACGTACGTACAGTTTATCATTCTCCAATTTCATTTTTGTTCCCCTCCTTTTCTCTCCTACCTCACTTCTATCTTTCTCTCTTCCTCAATATTCATTCGTTCCTCGTCCGCTGAATCCCCTATACATTAAACTCTTTAATTTCCCATTCTTCGTATCTGTAACTGCTGGCCGCATGCATAGTCGCGCAAGAAGAAAAAATACACAAAAAAACATAGGATGTTTTTCCGGCCCCCAAATGAACGGGTCCAGCAGTTACAAGACAAGCCACCATGATGGGGATTGGCGATGGGGTATGAGGACTTTGGAAATTGTTCCAAGACAAATCAGAGAAGGCCGAATGCGTTTCGCATTTCGAGGGACCCGCAAGACCGTCTGTTTTGCGTTAGTCTGAGCCTCCGCAGATTTCATCTCCATAAGCATAGCATGGCTGGCGTATTTCCTCCCTGTGACACAGGGGCCATGCAGTGTGGTGAGGCTGTTGATGCTGTGTTGTGTCTGTGTTGTGTTGTTGAACATCAACGAAGTCCCCTGAACACGTGCATAACATCTAACAATGTCATGTCATCATTCGTCTTTTAGGACGTAAAAGCACCAGCCACGATTCAGATGGTCCCGTATCCACTCATCCACTCACTCCTCCAGCATCCAAGCGAAACCCACGAAATTTCTCCGGAAGCTAGTGACAGTGTTGGAGGAATTCCCCACTATCTGATAAGCAATATGAGCATGATGAGTTAAGCAATACACGCCGGTGGCGATCCACTCCAGGTTTTTTTTTCTTCGTCTGCCCTAGTGTCGTCTAGTTTTCATTATTGACAAGGCTTGGTTTAGCTCGCCATCCTCTGGGGCTTCTTCTTGGGATTATTGGCATATGAAATCTCTTCGAAGAGATTTCAGAAAAGGAAGAAAGCGAGGGAGCCCCGAATCAACATGACAGGACTATCCGTTCATCTCCAGTTTCGCGGTAAAGCCGTGCAAGAGAAATTCATGTTTCAAACTACCGTGCGCGAACTGACTCGTAACGAGAAAATGATTCATAAGGAGGGCTCGGTATTACCCCGTGTTTATCAAATAAGATGCGAGGTCTCACACTTCTCCTGTAAGTGTTCATGACGACGAAACTCATAGGAGAGATGGAGTCAGGGGAGGAGGGGGTCAAAATAATAAAGTCCATCAGCCATCCCCTAAGCAAATAGCACTACTGTACCAACTCCTGAGAAGATAGATAATTAAAAAACGTCCTATCTGTTGTACCTGCACAAGTTCGCAAACATCATGCCCTTGAAGACTTTCGACTCCCAATCGGACATACCGTCTCCATACATTCCCTTCATCATGATTCACCATTTCCATAAAACCAAATCTCCTTCCCCTTCCAAAATCTTCTCACGACACAACAGGCCCTTCTTCGGACCCCTTTCGGCCAATAAACAACAGCAAGTAAATCCCCAACCAAAAATTAAATTTGCATTGCAACAGAAACGTCAGGAATAGTGGAGAGCAAAAGTGGACTTTCTCCAGAATCTACTCTAAACGCCCCGAGACACATATGAAATGTCGTGACTGCGTCCTACTACGTAGGGACTAGGACCCCACGCCTGTGAAAGGCATGATCTCGGGGAAATAAGATCCACTTTATGTGTGATCTTTTCCTCTCTGCGGATATAGGAGTTTGGGGATTTGGGGAAAAAGGCATGATGGGAATTAATGGATGGATAAATGGAATAAGTGGAAGAAACACCCCTCTTGCTAATCCTGGGAATAGCTTCACCTTTTCTCCTTCAGATATTATGCTTTTGCGCAGCGGATCTGTGGTTATTTGAACTTCCATATGGGTGGATACTAGGAGCTTGGGCGGATATGGCCGGCACGAGCGGATTTAACATCGTGTGGAGTAAGGATTGGTGGGGTCTCCATCTCCAAACGCCGAAATTTCGAGCGAAGGAGTAACCCAAGTAGATTTCGGCCTTTTCATCAGTAAGTAAGTACTAACGACTCCTTGCAGTGAGGTTACATGTGGGCTGGTATATAATAATGATGCTGATATTGATATTGATATTGATGCTGACGATGACGATGAGGCTTTCGATATGTTTTCAAAAGATTGCTTGCATAGTCTAGTTGTGTCCTTTTCATCCAAGTACGAAATCTCGCCGTAGTTCTGAACTACCCTGATAATTAGTGATGTTCATTTTATTTCTATTTTAGTCTTTCTGCGGGTGACGATCCTTCATCCTCGTTGCCAAGTTCGCTTCAGCCTTCGGATACTAAGCCCTTCGAAAAAGCTTCTGGAAAAAGAATTCATAGGCTCGGCTAATCTGTTGTCAGTGTCCAAATTCGATTGGTGGACTTTCAGTTTTGCCGACGTTACGGAAAGCTGGAGGGATAAATGAGTCTGGGGCACAGTTTGTGAAGGCAAACCTTCTTTCGGGGTTGGAGTGCGGGTTGTTGTTGAGATGGGGATGGTGTTATCTCTGACTTTGCTCTCTTATCTCCTTTCTGCGATACCTACGAGCTTTTGAGAATAGCTTTATCTTTCCCGTGTTTTGCTAAGAACATAACATGACCAACACGGGAACAAAAAACCAACGAAAATCCCATCAGCCCAGCTGGCAGCTAGGTCATTCGGTGCCTGACTCGTATTCACATCCGTATGTACCCCAGCGACTCCAGATTATGAACATCGTTACCTCTGTGTTACATGTACAGTGCCAATATTCATAAGATCGGTGAGTCGGAGCCAGCCAGACGTTATCAGCACGACATCTACTTTCGGGTATGTGAGAATATACGATATGGTAGAACAAAATGAGGCGCAGTCCATTTTTGTACACGTAAGCATATATAATCAGTGCGCCATGAACCTATCATCCTTGATGCGATACGGCGGGTTTTCTGACAGTGTTACAGCTGATGCTTACTGCAGGGTTTTTCAGTAGTTCAGTGACGCCTTCACGAAAACACAAGATTGGTCTTTCGTGGGGGTTGAACGGATGATAGAGCTGAGGGTTTGAGAACTGGGGTAATGAAGATCCTTGCTGTGGGGTCTGTAAAGGCATTCTTTTGGTCTCGTTCCCGTCCAGTGACTTTACTTATCTTTCTTCCTTTCACAGGAAGATACTAGATAGGGTCTGAACGTTGACAACTCATCATCAAATATGACCCCGAGATATACGGTTGATTACATGAAACAATCCTTCTACGAATAATCATAGATGTCAAGTCTCGATTATGTTTCCAGTAGATTTGGGCGCTTGGTATTGCATCAAATGCACTGGAGATCAATGCAACGGGGAACAGTAATTGCTTGTCCGAGATCAAGGGTTGGAACATAACCTACCTCTCATACGAATCTTACGATTAAATTTCAGAGACCCTAATTTCGAGGGTTTCATTCGGCTTTTCGGATACGGAGTGCATATTGATACCATCCGGGAGTGTAAAAAGGGGGGATGGATAAAAGAACGGCCGTTTGGTCATCTAATTGAGCCTCCGGGATAATATAAATACATCCAGCATCCACGGAGTAACCCTACTGGATACGGATTTCTAGGGGACTTTTGATCCTAGTAAATGATTATCATATCAAATTTGAGGATTGTTCGATTTCGGTGAGTGAAAGATGGCAAATTGCACGATAATAATCTCGAATGGCGCTTTGAAGGATCGATGCTAGCAGGAAGGGGAAGGCAAAAGTTGAGGAGTGCGGGGCCGGTCATACCCCAGGGGACTAATTTGTGGAGGGAAAACGAAAACCCGCACTGTCGGATGATTCTAAATGGTAATGCGATTTTTAATAGTAAGGCACGGCCCCCCTATTTAGGGGTTGTACTGTAACTTACGGAGTAGACCATCAACGTGAAGATGAGAGGAAGGATAGGATACGAGTAGGGTGTCTGCAGAGCGAAGAGGGAACGGGAATGAGAGATTGCCGTGTAGTATCGTACGGAGGAGAAGTTCCGACAGTTAGATATGCTGATCTCCAAGACCACCAGAACAGATTCATGTCACATTATTGAAATGGGAAATCAGGATTTAGTGTACATTCTTTCGAGATGATGACATGAAGGAAACCAGGTATAAGTAGTGGAAGATCAATGCATGAGGTTGTGCTCAAATATATCTATCGAATGCACTACAGAATACAATCAATAACTTGAAATAGTCGATCTATTGGATCAATAGCCTACAGCCTCATCTAAAAATTGTTATTGACTAGGTGTTGAAGCCTTGAAGGACGTTCACGCACATTTCCACCATCTCCGAGACTCCCATCTGCCGTAACTCATACCGAACTTTACGAGCTCCCTGTCTTCTCCAAACACGTGCGTGTGTGTGCGCACACAATACATTTTCATTTTCATCTAGAGACACGTGATATCGTAAAATCATCCCACCAGCGCATATCTGATGGACGGCTTTATTGTGGATCTTGATCCTCAAATACTCCATACTTTCACATTAACAAAGTGGACTCCGACATCTCCCGGTCCTTTTATCCTCGTTCTTTTGCGTCAAATATCGGTCTATCCCGAGGTACTCCGTACAGAATATCCATTGCGGCCTTTTCTATCGTGGGGCACCTCTGTTGAATTTCATGGGGAAAAGGTCATGGTGATTACGTCCTTAGAGTCGTGGACGTCGTGAGGCTAAATGAAATGAGTCGGTTGGGAAGAGGAATATTCCGTTGTGCTAATTTCTCCGTGTCTAGTTTGTGAATTCATATGTGTGTTCTGCGGCTGATATTGGCTGTAGACAGATATCATTAACGCTGACGAGAACCTCCCAAGCTCCCAAGCTCCCAAGCTACCAAGCGGACCAGCAAATTGTGCGTCCCGTTTGTGGTCGTGCAAATCGAATGAACGGCTAGGTACCGCTTTCAGCTCCGAGCTGAGAAAGATGATGCTATCGCGAGTATGTGTCCATTTTGTCCGAAAACCGCAAATTAATTCTCCATATCTTTTCAGGGCGATGCGATAAGCTTTTTTGCTAGTGGAGTACTAGGTCTTAGCATCGATACAGCGCCGCAGCTTGCATTCATCCAGATCAAATACTTGGGATCCTAAACCCGACATGTGAAAGTAGATGGGTGATATTCTCTTGTTGTGTATAATTTCTTTCCGATCCACTCACTATCCATTTCGGGTAGGAGGTGAGAATGATGGCTATACCCCATTTTGCCAAAGATACACTTTCATATAAATTTAATGGGGACCCCAGACCTAACAGGCACTACTGCTTCTTAGAGGCAACTAGGCTAAGTTCCAAGCCTTGCCAACTTGAAGACACCAAAGTATCGGGTTAAGCTAGGGAAAAAGTTTTCTCCTTCGTCAAGATCAACAGGAGTGACGAGTCCTCGATATCACAACTATCTATATGAGTTCTTGGTATCGATACTTGTGGATGCCATCTATCACATCTCAGAAACTCTATTCGTAGATCTTGGTCTTCCAATTAGCTGTGTTACATCACTTCTAGCTAGATTCCCCAGAATCATGCATAGGCTCTCTTTAAACTTTTTTCTTATCATCGCCAATTTGCTCATGAAGACGTGCTCTAGACATTAAAGATGGCAAGATATGGACCCTTCCTCTCTAGATCCAATTTCCCCATCCGTCCACCAAGAATTACAGCATCGCATCTCTTAATTTACTCAACTCTAAATATCTAATTTGAATGGGCAGTTAGTTCATGTCCCCGCAAGAATTGTGTACTAATCTAACTTTAATCTTCTCAGAGTTTATGACGGTGAAAATGGTTAAATGACTGGCCTTTAGATATGCCATTCAATCAAAATCGCACTCACCGCATGCCAAACATCCCGTCGATTTATAGTACCATGGACATTCTCCCCTCACCTCGCTCCCAGCCCCTCCATCACAATCCCATCCATATCAAATGAACTTTGCCATGGTCCTTATCCTGTATACTCTATTTATCCGCAAATAGTCACGGCCCCAGATAAATTCCTGCTTATCATGAACAAAATGCATCATCTCCAACCCAACACAATATGTACCAGCATCCTTCAAGTGGAGCCAATATTGACACAATTCCATGCCAATACCCCTCCAGGCTCCAAGGTTTCCAAAATTCCAACATTTATTGCCTGGCATTAACAACCCCACAATCTGACCGATTACCGAGGCCCGCTTGACCTATCCGTCACCATTTCCTCATCTCCACTTTATTAAGAGAAGAAGCACCCTTTTGGGACTTAAAGAAGGCTCGCACAGTTTTAAGTCCTATGCCATTTTGTATTTTGCGGAGGATAATCCACTTTGGGAAGTGGCACGGTAGTAATTTCACAAAATTTCAACAAATCCTTTTAAAACGGCCCTTCAAAAGGCAAGCAAAGCCCGTAGCGACCTCAGACCGAGAGCAAGCGCGGAGGAATGTGCAAAACAAGTTGCTATGCGGAAGGAAAATACGCCACATGGACCTTTCTCACATGTCACGTCAAAACACCCATTTCCCACCCGTCCACCGGACGGACATACTATTTCTACTTCCATCCCGTAACATAATGAAAAAACCCATACCGTAACCTTCGCCTCGCTTATCCTCAAATCTCCAAAATACTGTATCTCAGATTTCCCATTCCAGCTTTTCCAGTGCGCCAAGATCGTAGAAAAAAATTCTTCAGATATAAAACATCATAAACCCCATAGAACCCATAAAACAACACACTAATGTCAGGGCCACCAAGCACAGCACCCCGCTGTTCCAACTTCAGGGCGCTGATTTATGCTAGAAAGGCTTGTAGTCATGCTGGAGTGTTGGAGACTGGTGGGCTATTGGGACGAGCTGCAGACTTGTGGGTGGAAGTTCATCACAGTGATCATGTCATGGGATTCCCGAGGCTATTCCGGTGGCGCATGGATGGGAGAGAGAAGACGGATTTGCGCTTATGACTCGCATTTCGGCCGTGGTTAAGGTAGGAGAGGGAATGTGGGATTTGGAGGACACAGAGTGGCAAGCGAGGCGGGGAGGAGGAGAGAAGCAGAAGAGCGTGCAAAGTGTAGACGTTGATCAGGACCCCCAACTGAAAGTGCGAGTACGAGCAAATGAAGGATATTTGCTCACGTGTATTAGACTTCCAATTACCGAAGTCTTTCCGCGGAGTTGGACATATATCTGAAAATCGATAGTCATGTGGTCAGATATTCTCTTCCCGAGAGTGTGGTCATCTGTCACGAGGTGACGAGAGTAGAAGGGATCATCTGCGAATGACTTTACATACGGGCATCTAAAATACCATTTTCCCCTTCAGCTTTTTATCTTTTTTCTATTTTTCTTGTTGCCTAACATTGAAAGCGCCGTGAGTGATTAACCCGAAGTCGGGCGAAGTCGGAAAATTCACTGTGAATCACACAATGAAATATTTGAGGCAGGAGCGCTCATGGATTTATTTTCCTTCTTTCCTTCTTTCCTCGTGGCATGCCCATGTGGTTAATCGTCGAGAAGTTCGGCGTCAAATATTACTTGCCATGCAATATTAAGCACATTATACATATATTCTCATTCAGCTCGAGTGAGTTGTTCTTTTGATCATGCGAGCACATTATCAAGATGATCCAGTAGACGATATTCATTCACAAGTGGGATTATATCATGACCATTAGATTTTCGAGTGCCGGGTGCTGGTGTTGGGGACCCCGGAAACTTTTACCGTATTATGGGGCAGGATCTTCAAGGAGATGGGGCGCTTTGCTCATCGTAGGGTGTCGGTGATGTGCGGTCGTCACCGCTTGCATGAAAATCTCTTTCGTTTTTTGGGTCTATGATCTTCTGATTGCAGGAACGGCACTTGTACTTTTGTTGGGTTGCGTGCTGAGTGTGGTAATGAGCTGCGAGTGGAGCATTTTGATCTGGATAACGGCAATCTAGCGGGAAAGATGGTAATGAGCAATCCTTTGATTTTCGTTTGTATGTGTTGCTGTTAGTATTGTTCTGGCACGATTACCAAGTTGGTCAGTTATTCTAATAAGTGATTGTTTATTAGGGTAGGTGGATCTGCATAATTTTGGAATGACGTAATGGTTTGACTTGAACGTCATCTAAAATTACACGATATGAAGGTGAAAAGGTCCATGAGAACTGCTTTTCAAAAGATATGTTTGAGAATGTAGGTTTTTCCGGGACATAAATATCCCATAAGGGTCCATTCCAAAGTCAGGAACCAGCTACAAATAGATATAACATGTATTAGTGTATTGAAGACAAAACGTCGAGTTCACCGGCATGACGGGCCGGCTAATCCACATCTCCGGGGAGGGGCAAAACTCTAATGCAAAATGCTTTGAAAGTCGTGATCAGTGGCAATGTATGGAGTCTGAAGACAAATTATATAAGTGCAGAAGCTAGGAATGCTATCACTTCGTTGGGTGACCAAGTGAGGCAATTCGCTCCTTCCCCCTGAGTTGCTCATCTGGACGAAGATTGTGCGCATGTTGCATCGATGCTTTTTCTGTGGACTGAGAAGTTCTTATCAATGATGCTCGATGCCAATTATCTTGTAATGACCATACCTAGGGGCAGTGGTGAGTGCAGGTTACCTTTTTCTACAGTATCTAAGAACAAACTTATTGTTGAATACATTTTTTTCATGCGAAACAGACTGATTTCTTGTGCTGCTCACCCTTTACTGATATCACATTCCATACTTGATTCCTAGAGGTTTGAGGTTGTACAAATGCTTTATTACGGATACCAATTTTAATGATGCGGTATTCGTTTATAATGGCGTCCTGTTGGAGCAGCATGGTGAAGTTTAATGGTTTGGCAAGTAAGAACAGAGTGGTCGATCAATCAGTCAGTCAGCGATCAGCGAATTTATCATTTCTAGCTGACTGATTGAAAATATACCATTATTGTTGACCTCCTGGGATCTTGGCAGCATATGCATATATATTGTATGATGCATATAAGGAGCAAACAAAACTCAACTTTTAATTCATTCTTTCCTTTTTGATATACTGTTTGTTTGCTTTCAATATTTTGATTTCAAAGCACTTTAATTCCGAAGGCTGAATACCTAACCTTATTCCTTCATTTTTTGAATATATACTCGCAGCTTAACTGCTTAGCTAGAGAATCAATCAATTCAATCTGATGCTCTTTCTGGTCTCAAGAAACCCAATATAAATTCATTAAAAAATAAGATATACTTTTTTTTTAAAGGGTAAAAGAATAAAAGTGTGATTTTTATGGAAAATTAGATTTATAGAAAGAATGGAATCTATAGGAAAGGTGGAATCTATAGAGACAATAGAGTTATGTTGAAGGGTTAGGAAGGGGATGGGAAGGGAAAGAGGATAGAGAGAGGAGTAGGGAAAAAGATAAACGAAAGAGAAAAGTGTAAAAGGAAAATGATTGGAAAGGGGAAAGGGGAAAGGGTAAAGGCGAAAATGAAAGGAAGTAGAAAAGAAAGTATGAAAATGATATTCTTAATTCACTTTTTTAAACGATTTTTTTCGGGAAAATGTCTCAATTCTTAGGTTTTCATATTCCAAAAGCATTCTCTTTTTGAAGAAGACCGATTGTTCCAATTGATCAGCTAGCTGTCAGCTAGGATCTGATCTTGCTGATTGATTGATGATATTTACCAAAATCTAGCTTACTGGCTTAGGTTGTTAGCTGTCAGCCAGCGTTGTCAGCTCGGTGACTGATTGACCACTCTGAGTAAGAAAGCAGGCGTTAAATTTTCGAATCATTTGCGTTGATATGGCTTTCTATCTCCGATCAACTGTGGATAATGACACAACCAGCTATTCAACAACGTCTCCGTAATGAATCCTCCAGGCCAGCATCTAGCCGTCATATCTACCGCCGTACTGGGTGGCACCCAATTTCAAGAATCTTCCGTTTTCTTCAACTGCTTAGACTTCCTCACTATCTATCAACTATCAGCATGACAACCTCAACTTCCGTAATAATATCAAGCACATCCCGATCAATACAATTTCCTTGAATACCAAAAATGATAGGTCTTACATGCATCATCTTACCTTCTTCCACCACATGCTTTTAGATCTTCCTCGCGTATGCAACTTCACCCCTGAAATTTGACCACCTGCAGGTGCCCGTTCCCTATTACTGGGCTTCACTTTCTTTGTGCTCCTAGAAATCCACTCTAGCTTGCATTTCCTCATGATTTGTTTCTCTCGAAGTTCATAAGTTACCTCTCCAAATTCCCCGCGATCTTCCCTACTTTAGGACTTCGTCTTCAACGCTTGTTTCAAGCACTCATCCAGGACCTAAGTATCCCAGCATCTTTCTTACAGGAACTCTAATATCGTCCTTCAAAATTTCAAAGTTGTGTTTCAAACCAGTCCAAACCCTAACCGTACCGCATTCCAGGAATTTGACGAAGTTTTCAACATAGACGCTCATAAGTGTGAACGGTAAGTATAGCGCATGGAGGCAAGGGAAATCTCATTGTCATCAATAGTCGGCCCCTCCGAAGCAAATCACATAGACGATTCCCCTTAAAAAAGCAAAAAGTATTTACATGAAATACTTTACTTAAATATTGATCTTCATAGAAGGAAAAATGGATCTAAATATAATCAAAAAATTCAGAATAGTACTTCTTGTAAGTATTTTAAATATATTTCGATTTTATAAATTTAAAGTCCTTCCTTAAAGATCAATTTGAATTTAAGTTTTTAATTCTAAACCAAAGTTATTAATTTTGAATTAAGTTATTAGTTTTGAACTAAAATTGACAATTCTAAACTTAAATCTTTTGAAAACTATATATTTGAAATAATTAAATTTATTATATAACTAAAATATTCTTGTGATATAATAATAAAGTGAATGATCTTTGAAGAAAACAAATTATTTATTAAATAAATGAATTAAAGATTAAAAATGCTTAATGATTCAAGGTGATTAATAATCGAAGTGAAGGCCTCACTTTTGCTGAATTAGAAGTAAGATTATATATGTATTTTCTATACAGATTATACTTTAATATTTGAGAATCTCATATTTGAATGGCTATATATATGTAAAGCAAATATATATTTCTTTGAAGTATTAAAATATCCTTCTAGGAAGTAGATTTTGCTTTCTTAGGGTCCTCCCATTTGTTTTCTTCATCTTCATGGTCAATTTGTTCAACTTCCTTACCGATCATTCTTCTCGGTAGGTCTCGATTCGTATAAATCTCTTGATCTGCTAACAGCATATGCTAAGCCATCTCGTCTTAGTCCTAACCTAGAACTTCGCCCTTTCTAATGGCCTCTAGAGCTTTCACTGCGTGTCCAAACATCACTTTAGGGATGTGTCTGTGAGACTCCTCCAAATTGACTCTGTGATTAGCATGTCTTCCCTGTGTCGGTCAGAACTTTTCTTTATATATTTTGATTTCCTTTTTTCATTCCTTCAATCAAGTCTTTCAATTCTATGTTGTAGTATTTCAATATATTCTTTGTATCTCGATGATTAACTTTGATGGTTTCTTTCCTAAGCACAAGTATATCATCCTTCAACTTAGAATAGTCGCTGCACCATATACATGACTTTACTCCAGAGTGTGTCTCAAACCTTTCCGTCTCCGCAAATTTTAAGACCTGTTGGTGTCAGAGCTATCTCCTTAAACTCCACCAAAGGCAGAAAGTGATGGTTCTTTTTTCGTGCAAACTTACTGTTCGCCACAAATTTCCTAGTATTTAATTCCTGCTGGTACGGAATTGATGTAGGCTGTGTTCGGATATTTTCTCCCAAGGCGCTCTCCTAAATATTTCTTAGTGCAGTATTCTGTATAAACCTCGCCAACCTCGCCTGCATGCTCAACGCGTTCTTTTTCTATGTTATTTCCTTGAGATCCTACTTTACCTCATTTAAATGATTCCCGATGCCTCTCTAGATGACGCTGTAAAGACTGATCTTTTCGGTTTCTTGATGACCCATACTTAGCCTCCTCATTTATCAATAACTTGAGAGAGTTGATACTACTAACCAAACTTTCTTCCATGTTTCCGCGTTAGATAGTATTAATTCGTATTTATGACTTTTGATTTTGCCGTCTCTGCGCATCCAAAGACCTGTATGGCGCTAATTACCAAGTTTGGATAGGCTTTCTATGACGGTACTAATAATTTGTGACTCGCGAATTGCGCGAGTCCCCCTCTGTCATAATACACTTTCGATAGCGTTTGTGTTACGCCGAGTAACAGGAAACTCTCACATGCAATCAATATCATGTGATTGGCTCAGTGAGGATCAGTGAGCTCAGTACTGAGCAGCATTGATCTTATTGAGTAGTTATCGGCATAAAGGTCTATATAATCTAGATGGATTTCCTTTATAAAGAGCTTTATGCTCAAGATCAATTATTTAGTATACTCTATTATTAGTTACGAATTATATTATTGTTATTACTTTAAATCCCTATTTGATGTTTAGTTATAAATCATCTCGAGAGCCTAGAGCACTTCCACATGATCTAGACGGCAACCCTCGTAACAGTTTGGTCATTCCCCGCGTATACTTGTCGTCAGCCACTCCCAGTTGCGGACTGTTGATACCGTTCTCAAGGCACGTGATAGAAATCATATATTTATTGCTAGCGCCTCGGGCATGCTCAATGATGATGTCCAGTTGTTTTATTACAGACTTTAAGTAATCATTAAATACTTTTTATATATATATAAATTTTTTCTAAAAAAGTATTTTAGTTTATAACGTAACTTATGGTGAACCGGGTCATATGGGGAACCGGGTCACATTTAGCCCATCACTGACTTCAAACCCCAACAAATTTTGCTATGCATACCGAATCACCTCTTACGCCTTCTCAAATTGAAGAGAAGATACAGAATGCTATTATTGCACTTCAATTGAAGGACTTTAAATCAATTAGAAAGGCTGCAGAGTATTTTGAAGTTCCTAAGTCAACTCTCATAGTTAGGGTCGCTGGAAGGAAATCACGTACTCAATCCCACGAAATGGCTCAAATTCTTTCAAACGCAGAAGAAAATACTCTTGTACGATGGATTTCACAACTTACCATCATTGGATTCCTTGCTACACCTATATTGGTGAAGGAAATGGCCGACGAAATTCGTCTTCGACGTGTTCAGGTCGCATCATCTCGAATTCCTACCTCGACAGAAATTCCACCTATAGGCCACGAATGGATCTATAGATTCCAAAAACGATATCTAGAACTTAAAACATGCTATTCACATCAATTAGAGTCTAATCGGGCTAAAGTGGCAACTCCGGAGAATATTCAGGCTTGGTTTGATGCGTTTCGTACATGTCTCATTGAACGAAAGTATGAATTAGATGATATATATAATATGGACGAAACCGGATTTGGAGTTGGAAATACTCAAAGTATATGTATTATAGTCGATTCTACTCAGAAATCGAATTGGAAAGTTATAGCTGGCAAGCAAGAATGGATAACTGCATTTGAATGTGTCAATACAGCTGGAAAGGCTCTATCACCTATGATCATTTTCAAGGCTCAGAATACGAATTCTGCATGGATTCCAAAGGACACGCCTCAAAGCTGGCAGTTTTCTACGAGTACGAATGGATGGACCTCAAATAGTCATGGATTAGAATGGCTAAAAAGGGTTTTCGAACCAGAATCCAAGAAAGTGTCAGGTGACCGACCTCGACTTTTGATCATGGATGGCCATTCAAGTCATATTACAGGCAGCTTTATTGCTTTCTGTATAGAGAAGGAAATCGATTTACTTATATTACCTCCTTATTGCTCTCACTTGCTTCAACCACTTGATATTGCGGTGTATGGGCCAATGAAACGATATCATGCTTTAGAGGTCGATCGATATTCTCGAGCTGGTGTAAAGCGAATTCAAAGAGCTGAATGGGTAGAACTCTTTCAAAATATTAGAAAAAAAGCACTGAATTCTTCTAATATTAAAGCTGGTTGAAGAGGAGTTGGTTTAGTACCTTTTGCCCCACGAAAAGTACTCGATATATTACCATTTAACTCCTCCCAATAATCTTCTACTCCACAAATGAGAATGTCCAATCAAGATCTAGACTTATCTATACTCAGGAACTCTCCTCCAGATGGGACAGAGCTAAGGCAAGCAAATCAAACCTTTAATAAAGCTCTAGCAGATAATGATTCTCTTGCATCACCAACTCGTCGATATGCCAAGAGAATGACTAGGCTTGTAGAATCTCAAAATGCTGAGATAGCCCTACTTCGGAAACAGCTCGCTGATGCTCAGGAAGTAATTGAGACTCGAAAGAAGAGAACTAAAGGCAAAAGAGTCAAATTACAAGGTCAATTTGTCTTTAGTAGTGAGGAAGTACTGAAAATGGTACGTGAGGCGGAGGAAAAACCGAAGGAGAAAAAGCCACAAGGGCGACCACGTAAACGTCCAATTGAAGAATTAGAAGAGGAGACTGAAGAAGAAGAGCCAGAGAGTAGTTCAAGTGATTTAGAGTTGGAATTGGATGAATGTGTAGCTCGTAGAACAAGATCACATAGAGAGAATTGAATTTTGTGACCCGGTTCCCCATATGACCCGGTTCACCATAAGTTACGTTATATAAAGTATAATATTGTTATGAGATTTGCCGTCTAGATCATATGGAAGTGCTCTAGGCTTTCGAGGTAATTTATAACTAAACGTCAAACAAGGACTTAAAATAATGACAATAATGCAATTCGTAATTAATAATAGAGTATATTAAATGATTGATCTTGAACACGAAGCTCTATACAAAGGAAATCCATCTTGATTATATTGTCACACTCAAGAATACTGGGTAAAGTATCTTGTATTAGAAAATACTAAGCTAAGGAGAAAAAGAAGAAGGAAAACAAGAGTAGAGATTGATTGATTGATTGTGTTTATCGTCATAGGCCGTAGGCCCACACACCTTGGCGCATGATAACCTTAGCCATCTATTCCAGTTTTGGACAAATGACGCTCAGAGGAGAAGCCTCTGAGTGGTTTACTAGCTAGCTAGGGGGAGTATTTTTATACAATTTAAAGGGGGCTAGGGCAGGGTTTACATGATTGCCTTCGCAAAGGGGGTTTGGGCCGGTAGACCTTTTGGGGTTGTAATTGTGGTCATCCTTGTCCACTAGATCACTACCTCTTGATCTCTCTCCCTGTCTTCTCGTACTTGTTTTGGTTGTTCGTATGCATGCTTGTTTTTTTTTTTTTTTTTTTTTAATGAAAGAAAAGGGAAAGATGAAAGAGAGGAGAGAAGAGGAAGGAAAAGCAGCCTTAGAGACCTATTAACTCTGTTTGAATCCAATGAAAGAAAGAAAGTTTTTTTTTTTTTTTTTTTTTATCTTGCACCTGTGTGCCACAGGCAGATTTTTGTGTAGAACTTGGTGTATTCTAGCTATTCGGCTAGTTTGGCTATATTGGTGGGATTTCTTAGAAGCTAGGGGATAGTTTCGGAAGAGGGGCTCTTTGTGAGTATTTTGAAGGCTTTTCCTTTTTTGTAAAAGAAAAAGTGTAATAAAGTTTTCTTTTTATTGTATAAGTAATAGATATAGGTTGTAATATGATTGAAGTGTTTATGATATATTGCGAAGTTATTATATTATGATCTGATAGCAAGAATATAGTGGAATATAGCTTTTTTTAGAGAGAGGGTGTTTATATTAAAAGTGTAATTGAATTAGAGATCTTTGTAGTATTATAGATTGATTATATTTTATAATTGTTTATTTGCTTTATTGATCTTTGTTTTAATTATTCTTTTTAGAGATATTAGTATATAAATCGGATTAAGGGGAAAAAGAAGTTTTGTTCCTTTTTTAACAACTTTGTCAGTTATTTTGTTGTTAGGGATATCCAGGTGCTCTGGGATCTATCGGACGCGGATTTTCCTAGAGGAGGTGTATAGAAGCCTTAATCTAATAACCCAAGTTTGTATAAGCTTCAGAAAGTCTTCAAAAACTCTTTATAAGGAATTATTGAAGTGGGATCCTAATTGGAGAGCAACCTCGTAATTGTTTAAGAAGATCTAGAGATCTGTGGCCAATTTGATTGATATTAGAATAAGGGCTTTTGCTACCTTTATTATTGCGGCTATAGTTTTTGTATTGAATACTTTTATATTTGTATTTAATAAAAAAGAATAATATATTATTTGAATATTGAATTATGAGATTACAAATCCGCCCCTAATTGCATTATCCTTACTTTCACTTTTTGAGTCATCCGAGAAGATTTGTATATCGCTTCTTGGGATCTTGGTATAGAAGGCTTTGAAGTCTTCGATTGCTTATACCTTTATTCTGTTTATCGGATCATTAATACAGGCCTTGGCCTTTGCCCTCAATTCTCTGATTTCCTAGAATGGGAAGGCTAAGGGGTTTATATATTTAGTCTCTAGTAATATTATAATGAATTTTGTGAATTTTGTATTTAGGGTATAATTATATTCTTTAACTTTGATTATATTCTTTGCTTTGATCCTGAAAGAATAGTAAAGATCTAATCTAGTAATTTGTGCTATATATAATTGTGAAATCAGGTTTAGCTCGATCTCGGATGGTCTGAGTTTAGCTTTCTTGTAGAGTGTTATTATATTTGTGGTTTTGTATATTGGGAGGATTGCCTTTATATAGATGATTATTACTTTGTTAAATAAGCTTAAATAATTATCTATTATATTTAAGATCGAGATTGGATTATTTAAGATATTCTTCTTTATTCTAATTCAATTTGACCATTATATTTCCAAGGCGAAATAGTACTTTTTGAGTATATAAACTTCAATCATTTTCTTGATGAGATATAAGAGTATTTTTTAGTATGTATTGTTAAGGGATCTTAATATATTAGCTTTCTTAAGGGTTTTAATTGTAAAGATCTGGATATATGATTTGAAGTATAGTTTCCTATTGAAGTGGACTCCAAGCTATTTGAGTAGGCTAGATTTGATCTCTATATTTATAGATCTAATATATATTATAGAGGTATCTATTAATATTCGATATTCTTTATAGAAGTATATAAACTCAGATTTCTTGAGATCAAAAATGATATCTTCAGTTTTTCTTTATTTGAGAGTTTCTTGTATATTCATTTTTAGAGAATCGTAGTTTGTTTGTAATGAGTTTGATGTTGCTAGTATCACAATATCGTCTATATATCCGAATCTGCTTTGTGATTTGTCTATCTAGAAGAGAGATATAATATAGAGTATGAACAGGATCAGGGAGATCGATGAACCTTGAGGAAGACTGTATTCTAACTTTGTTTCTGGGCTAATCTCGTTATTTAGTCGGATCTTGATAAATCGATTAGTAGCGAAGGACTAAACCCATCTAATTAGATTGTTTGATTATCCTTGTTCTCGAAGGTAATTCATTAGTCTTTTTGGTAATATTATATCAAAAGCATCTTTTATATTCATTATAAATAAGGTGATCTTTAACCTTTGTTTTAAGGATGTTTCAATATTATATATAACACAAGTGATGAGGTCTATTGAGGATCGCAAAAGTAGAGCTCCGAATTGTTGGTTTGCTAGGACTTGGTAGTTTAGAGTAAGCTATGATACCTTCTTCGCAATGAGTCTTTTGAGGCTTTTGTCTAGAATTGAGAGCAAGGCAATTGATTGGTATGATCTTGGATTAATATAATCTGATTTGTTAGGTTTAGGGATGATTACGATAATAGCTAATTGGAAGCATTTTGGATAATATCCTAAATATAGATAACCTTTGAAAAGGAATAGGGTTATTTTTTTTATTTGTAGTTATACGATTTGTAGGATTTTTGTTGGGATTTCGTTTATATTAGATACTGTGTTCCTTGTTTTTAAAATGATTAACTCTATATCTTGTATAGCTATATTAAAGAAGATAATAGATTTACTTGAGATTATAAAGGTATCGAATAGGATATCGTTAATCTTGGCTAGATTTGTCAATAGATTATTGATGAAGGTTTCCCTTTTCTCTTCGATAATATTTACAATAATTTGTTTTGATAAATCTATTAAAGGAAGGGTATAATATATTCCTGTAGATTGATATTATTTAGTTATTCAATATATATTGTTTGTATCTTTTACTTTATTCATTTTTGTAATATAGAAGATGTGTTTTGCTTTTTGGATTGTTTTCTGAAGAGAATGTTTGGATATAGATATATTGATGATTCTATATTTATATATAATCTTTATATAATTTTTATTCTATTAAAATTATTGAAGAAGTTTGTTTATAGATCTTCTTATAGATTCTATATAGGCTTTTGTAAGGGCTTGTATAAGGGATAATATAGCTTGATTTAGGTCTTTTAGAAAGGATGTTTTGGGGATAATTATAATATTAATGAGATTAGTTTCTAATAGATCTTTAAAGAGTGTTTTATTCAATATATTTAGCTTGAATTTCTTTGTAGACTTTTGGCTTTGGTAATTCTAGTGAAGGTAGGTTTTTAGGGTGTTGTGATTTGAGGTGTATTTTAGTTGTTCAGTGAAGACAATATATATTGTATAGGGCTTTAAGAGGAAGGTAAGGTCTAAGATATTTCCCTTTGAATGAGTAGGAGTTCCGATTGGGGAGATAAGGTATAGATTCTGGGAGTTTGATTATTTTACAAAGGATTCGGTTAGTATTGAAGGAGATAGATAAAGAGGATTCCAATTGGGATAGTAAAGGTTGAAATCGCTTAATAGAATAATGTTGTTTGGGAAGTTTTGGAGTTCAAAGAGTATTTTGATGATTTGATTGTTATTTGTATATTGTATTAGAGTATTGTAAATATTTATAATAATAAATATTGTATTATTTGTAGATATTAATTATATAAATATTAAATCTTTGGAGATTATCGATTTGATTTAATTGATTTGAATTCCTATTTCTTTTCTGATATAGATAAGGATATAAGGGTTTTCTTTTTAATCGTTTAATAAAATGAAGATTTTATAGGAAGAGTAAGTTTTGATGATTTTTCTTGAAGTATCTTTGTATATATATAGCTTTTGGATTGTAATAATATCAATTTGATCTATATTTGTTAGATTGAGGATAAGATTATATAAGATCCCTTTTTTATCTATATTGATTTGGATTATTATAAATAGTTTATAATTCATTAAATAAGATAAAGGTTGGGTTAACAATTGTTATAAATCGATTAGTGGAGTGGGTGTTGAAGAGGGTTGTAGAGTGAGTAGAGCCGAATAGGCAGATGAAGGTTCTTGGTCTAAGTTGGTCCGAGGGGAAGAGAGGGGTAGAGGAGTCGGCTATTTGTATATCGGATGATAGTTTTGAGCATCCAGCCTTTACACAAACAGAGTTTTTGTTTTCGAGGTATATCTTCCGGATTATCTGGTATTTTGATTTTGATTTCCTTTCTTTTCTTTGTGGACGAAGAGGGCATTTGGGGTCATCTATGAGGTGGGGGTTATTGTAGTAAAGGTATTTGGGTAGGTATATATATTCAATACTATAATTAGTAGTATGATTGCTCTTTGTATACTTTTCTGAATTATATAGATAATAGATTTGTAATTTGAGGTATATTCTTATATTGTATTATTGAAAGCAATAATTGTATTGAGTGATCTTTGGTTTTTGTATTAGAAGGGATATATTGATATTGATCTTTAAAATCTTTAGGTTCTTTTTGAATGATTTTGCTCTTATTTTGAAGCTTATTATCTATATTGAGTAATACTTATTAAATGAGGGGTTTGTTTGGGATTGGATAATATAAGTAAGTATCTGATTAGAGTATTCCTTTATAATATTGAAGATTGTATCTTTTGTAATTAAAATGAAATCTATTTTGAATTGATCATTGAAGATGATGACTTTCTTGGGGATGTAGTTTAGATAATAAGTGGTCTATTTCTTTTGGGTCTTAATTTTGTAGTCTCCGATTGCAGATGATATAATAATTTTCTGTTTTTCAAGGGCTAATAGATTGGCTGTTGAGTTAGTGTAAAGAGTGAAGCTTATTTTGATCTCTTGGACCTCTCTTAAAAGGGAGGTGTTTAGTCCGAGGACTTTCTTTAAAGCTGTGAGGATTGCAAAAGATCTAGTGTTTCGGATTGGGTGTATTTGGTTGATTTATATGAATAAGCGATTATCAAAAGGAATCTTGTTTGTGAAAACAATAATTGGAGTAAAGACTTTCTGAATATAGGAGGGCTTAAGGCCTATAGATATTGTGAGTATATTTGTATGAATGATGATCGGGGAGAAAGGAAAAGAAAAGGGGGTAACAAGCGGAGTAGTAGCTCCTCTAGAGGGGGGATGATTAGTAACAAAGGTGTCGAAGTGCTATTCGATGATTGCCTTAAATTCAAGGCAAAGGGAGGTGAGGAGTTTTCGTGAACTCGGTGGGAGAGCGTGGACTTCCTTAGAGCTTAGATAGGTATCTAGGAGTTGGGTAATTGGGTTGAAGATGGATTGAGCATCGTTGACCTTATTGAGAAGGTTGTTGGCCTTGTCGGAAAGTGTTTTAGAGAGGTTTGGGGGGCTTGGGGTAGCCATCGTTTTGGAACAAGAGTAGAGAGTTTTCCTGTGATTAAATACAAACGGGGCATGCCACGTGACCCGAAGGTGTGAGGCGTCACATTCAATTCATTGATTATTGAACAATTAATAATCAAAATCATTATTTTTGATATAAAAGAGTAGTCTATATTAGGGGTGGCCCAAAAGTAGAGTACTAGACTTACTATTATATTCCAACCCACTGAGATCCTAACTTGCTGTAATGTAATTAATGGGTGTCTGTGATTAGAGGTAGGATCATTATCATCAAGGGTGATATTCATCAACTCCCTCAGTTGTAGATGCACTTGTATAATCTTAGGTTCTTTATGATTTTGATAAATAACCCTAATTCCAAACAATATTCAGGAATTTCAGTATCGCAATATAACCATTAATCTCTGTAATAAAAATCCAAATATCCCTCAACAAGAACGAAGCGAAAGCAAGCAAAGCCGGCAAAATATTCATAGTGAGCTTTATATTATCCGTAACCTACTTATGTGCGAGAAATATAGTATTTCTAATATCTACCTATCTTAAAATCCCAATATGCACTACAAACCCGGAATCTTCTCCTAGTCCACACTCTTGAATACCTCCTTCTTGTACTCTCCATACTCTGAAATGTTTGCTGAATTCTTTGAGCCAGGATTCAAAGACATCTGGGGAACGGAGTTGCTGGGCTATGATGCAGAGGGTTGGGTTGGGTGGATTTCCTCTTTCTGAAGATGAGGAGGAGGGTGAGGGACGAAGACGACAGAGATCAACGCAAGTTTGGACAAAGGGTGGGATTAAGGCGTCATTATAGATACAATCACAGGCTATGATTGTGTCGAAACTTGTAGTGGTTTCTGAACAGGTGAGGGAAGACGATACGATGTCGGTTTCCCAGTCTAGGGTTAGGGGGATGATTTTGTTGGTTGAGGGTGGTTGGGATGTTGACGCGGATGCTGAAGGAGAGTTTTTTGACTTGCGGGTCTTAGATTTTGAATTTGTGGTATTTGATTGTGGGGAGGAGTTGGAAGTGAGATTCTGAGATAGGAGTTTCAGAATATATGGTTGATCAGTAAGGATATAGGTCTGGATAAGAGGTGACAGAGTGAGGGCTATAAGACCGGATATCCCACAGCCTAATTCGAGAACGACTGACTCGGGGGTAATGACCTCATGTTGAATAAGTGGATTGGAAGGTGAGGATATCCATTTTGAAAAAAGAGGAGTGATTTTCCATATCACTGATGCCATCATTAGTGATGAATTACATGAAGTGTTCATACACCAGGAAAAGGTAATTTACCTGCTCCCGTAGTTCCACCATCTCGATTCGATGATAGAATTGTAGGGGATTGGTAAATTGTTAGATCTCTACCATTAATTATCAAATCTATTTCTGTGGCTTTCGAGTCGACAAATCCGAGATTTTGAGACGGTATAGTTTGAGAGAATAACAGAAACGCCTCTATAGTTACTTTTTAGCTTATGATCTTGGCTAAATATGGAGGGATTTAGGATATTTATGAATCCACATGATTCTTTAGTACTCTTGGAAATATGATAGGAAGTTGTGTTCATGATATAAAAGTTGATCACACAGGAACTTGTCAACAATCATCTCGATAATTTCAAAAGTTTTCCCCTTTCTCGTCAAGCATTTTGCGCCACAGTCAGCTGCTGTGTGACCAAGGCTCTCACACTGCCTCGTTCCAAGCAATTGGAAGACCACTTGGCTATATTGAAGACTATTTGAAAAATGAAATAGATAGAAAATAATGCCCTTTGCCTACCTTCTTCGGGATCCTCAACCTCTGGGCCAAGGGAGTTCAGGAATAATTGCACGCCATTCATGATTGATAGCTGTAGTTGGGTGGAGAAAGCCGTCCAATAGACCTAATTATGTTTATTAGGAAAATAGGGCTTAATGTTGAGGCAGTTTACTGGCCTATCATATCCTACTTGGTGAGACCTGCGGATTTGTTAATGGTTGGCATCGATCCAACGTAATGGTAAATACCGAGCGAGTGAAGAAGTTATTTTCTTTTGTTGTTGGCTTGACCCCACATATGATTCAGAAGGGTTGCTTACGGAAGTACAGAGTACGTACGACGGTCCATGCAATGTCAATCAAGCTCGAGTGTCAGAAGCTTAAGCAAATGTAGAGGAACAGAAGTAGCTATCTAGTGTGTAGGGAGGGTAGTATCAACAACATATGTTGCATGAGACACTAACTATATTCCCCTAATTCCTCCATACCCTGGTGATCGAATAAAGGTAGGTAGACAGGTAGGTGGTGAATTGTCATGATAAATGGTAAATGAAAGAAAGATGTTATAATGTTGTGATGTGTGACATGAAGAAGTACCGTATAACATCAACATCCTCAACCAACATTCAAGCAGGTACTGTTCTACTAGGTAAGATCTTACTCTGTATGTTTAAGTTTCGCGGTTTCCGGTGAATCTAGATTTCCGAATCTGAGATGTTGCTAGCAGGGGCCAATGAAATGGTTGAAGCTTGTGTTGACCAATTCTATTCTTTGGTGTGAGTAACCGTGCATTAAATGACACCTTGGTTGCTTTTTAAGCTCAGAAGGGATCTTGGTTCAAAAGAAGAAAGCAAGGCAGCGTCATACATATGCCTAGGTACCTAGTATTTACCCAAGTACCTACCTAGCAGGAGTCAACAGTCAACTAATCAATTAATTCCCTAGTATTTTAAAGTTGTCCCTTTTCCCTCACAGCCTCCTCATATATTTTGAATCTTCATCTTTTTCTTGTTCTGAGAAAAAAAAAAAGGAAAATAATTACATCGTCTCTACAAAGCAAAATAATTTCAAGGACCACGCGAATCTTTTGTCTAAAGTAACACGAAGTCACATCAACAAAGAACCGAGCTGCGCTTCAACTGCATCTTCAACCTACTCATCAAAACACATCAATTCTCAACATCTGAGCTTCATTGCCACCACCATAACACAATGTCGTCCTCGGCTTCGCTCAAGAATGCCACGGTTCAACCCAAATTTTATCACTCGCCACCTTTCAGTACGGATGCTCCGGGCTACAAACCCGTACAAGGGGAGACTATTCCAAGAAGACATCCTTTGACAGCCAACAAGCTTGCGACTCGTCCTTCCGAAGATGTTTCAACTGTTTTCGATATAATCAAACGAAGCTCCGAGAAGTATGGCAATGCCAAAGCTGTCGGGAGTCGAACATTGATCAAGACTCACCAAGAAGTGAAGAAGGTGAAGAAAATGGTCGATGGTGAACAACAAGAAATCGATAAGAAGTGGACATACTTTGAACTCAGCGAGTACAAATACTTGAGTTTCGCAGAATATGAGAGATTAATCTTACAAATTGGGGCTGGTTACAGAAAGCTTGGGTTGAAGAAAGAGGATCGAGTGCATATTTTTGCTGCAACAAGTGCTCATTGGTTAGCATGTGCCCATGGCGCCGTTTCTCAATCAATGCCGATTGTCACCGCATATGATACCTTGGGAGAGGAAGGCCTCAAACATTCTCTGGTTGCAACCAGAGCGAAAGCTATCTTTTTGGACCCTCATCTACTACCAACCTTGATCAATCCCCTCAAAGAAGCTAAAGACATTCAATACGTTATCTGGAACAGTCAGAATGAGGTCAAGCAAGAGAACATCGATAACCTCAAGAAGGCACATGAGAAGCTGAAGATTTTGAGCTTTGAAGAGTTACGAAAGCTTGGTGAAGAAAACCCCGTCGACGCAGTAGCTCCCGCTCCGGAAGATTTGTGCTGCATCATGTATACCTCGGGTTCTACCGGACCACCAAAGGGTGTGCCAATTAAGCACAAGGCAGTTGTTGCAGCTGGTAAGTTCATTCTGTTGAATGTAAGATACGTACTTGTACTGACTAGCGCTTGCGCTTCTTATAGTCGCTGGTGTTAACGTAATTGTCGAGCCATATCTTGGTCCTGGTGACGGCCTTTTGACGTATCTTCCTTTAGCTCATATTCTCGAATTTGTTTTCGAAAATGCTTGTTTATACTGGGGCGGAACTATGGGTTACGGAAACCCTAAGACTTTGTCGGATACATCAGTCAGAAATTGCAAGGGAGACATTCGAGAGTTTAAGCCGACTGTATTAGTGGGTGTTCCCGCTGTGTGGGAGTCGGTCAAAAAGGGTATCGTTGCCAAAGTCAACGGTGGAAGTCCAATCGTCAAAAATCTGTTCTGGGGTGCACTTTGGGCCAAGAACAACCTTTTACGTTATGGTCTTCCGGGTGCTGAGGTTTTGGATGCTCTGGTGTTTAAGAAGGTCAAGGATGCTACTGGTGGAAGACTAAGAATTTGCTTGAATGGTGGTGGACCAATCGCCAAAGATACTCAGCGATTCATTTCCATGGCCATTACACCAATGATTAACGGATATGGATTAACGGAGACCACGGCTATGGGTGCTTTGATGGATCCTATGGAATGGACTGATGAAGCATTAGGTGATATTCCTGGTTGTATTGAAATCAAGCTTGTTGATTTCCCAGATGCTGGATATTATGCAACCAACAAGCCAAACCCTCAAGGAGAAATTTGGATTAGAGGAGATACTGTCATGGAAGGCTACTATGAGAACCCTGAAGAAACAGCAGAAGCTTTGACTGCAGATGGATGGTTCAAGACTGGTGATATTGGAGAGTGGGACAAGAACGGCCATCTCAATATCATTGACCGAAAGAAGAACTTGGTCAAGACTCAAAATGGAGAATATATCGCACTCGAGAAACTCGAATCTATTTACCGCTCAGCTACCGTGGTAGCGAATATCTGCGTTTATGCCGATTCACAGAAAACCAAGCCTGTGGCTTTAATCGTTCCAGCTGAGCCTGCATTGAAGAAACTGGCTGAAAAGGTTGGTGTTCAAGGAGCTAGTTTGGAGGAATTGATACACGAGAAGAAAATCCAAGATGCTGTTCTGAAAGAATTACAAGCAGCTGGTAAGGCTGGTGGATTATCGGGAATTGAAATCATTGAAGGTGTTGTCTTGTCCGATGAAGAATGGACTCCTCAAAGTGTCAGTATTTCCCCTTTCCTTTCAATGATTACATGCTAACCAACATTAATAGGGATTGGTAACTTCGGCACAGAAACTGCAGCGAAAGAAGATTTTGGAGAAGTACAAGAAGGAAGTCGATGCTGCATATGCTAGAAATAACTAGGCGCTTTTGACTAATTTGGCAATGGTTTACGAGGGATACAAGAAAATCCGTGGTCATGGTGTGTTTCGTTATGGTGGTTTGCAATTGTATAATAGCCTGGTATATGGGTAATATAGGCAGGCTTTGCTTATTCTATTCTATTTTAGATTTCTCTATGAAAGCGCGATATATCTAATTCTATACACTGATTATTTTGATTTGTGAAGATCTCCCATTGAGGTTATGTGAGAAAATAGGCAGCTTTGGAAACTGGTACCTTTATAGAGTGGAGCTAGCTAGCACACTCAAAACTAAAAGCCTTATCGGTAAAGTCACGGGATCACAAGTGGAAGTCGCGAGGAAAACAAAAAGGTTATCGCGACTTCCCCACTACATCAAACCAACGCGAGCCAAATGTTTGCGACAACCCAAAACTCAGTTGAATGATCTGACAAGAGTCGAGGCAGTTTATATACTTTAGGACCCTTCCATTTCTGTTGATTCTATCAATGCTGTTACTTGTAAGAATGCACTGATTTGCGACCGCTTACCGTGTTTCTGTCTACGAGTTGCGCCTCTTGTTGATCTCACTGTTCAACATCCTTCCCCCCCAGACCCTATCCAACTATCAGCTCCGCATATGCCATTAAACATTCCCTTCAATAATTTCTTTACCAACTTCTATAATATGGCAACCAATACTCGACTTAATGGTTTCATCGATCGCCAATCTGATTCGCCTCCGCCCCAGCCGCCATCACCATCGCCGCCTCGACCTCAACCTCAACGCACAGATCGTCAAGCGATGGCGAAGAATTTGAGAATAGGATCCAAGAAACAAAAAGACTCATCTGCAAACACGAATAAAGCTCACAATTCGGAGCCTGCTTATGACCAGCCGGCTGGGTTTCCGCAAAGAAACACAGTTCATGGAGGAGACCAAATGTACCCAGATTACGCACAGCAAGACAACCGCGATAAATTCGATGATTCTACAGTCGCCGAGGACTTTGATGAAACTGTGAGCCAAGGGAACTTTCCGAATGGGCAAAACATGGCAGTGGTTGGTGTCGATGGTTTTGATAATAGATATGTCAGAGAACATCAGATTCAAATAGAACAAGATAATTTCCAGGATGCCCAAGACAATCGCTATAATGTGCGTTCTCCGGATGAGTCCGATTTTGGTCACAATCACATCGATGCACCGGTACCCCATCAACCACATAAGATTTTTCATCAATATAATGGCCAAGGTCCACACACACAAGCTCTTGGAGAATCACTTTACAAACAAAGTCAGACACCAAAAATTACATTCCAGCCACACCTATCACCGCTGCCACAAATCAACAGTCCAACAAAACAAAAGATCTCTGGTCGCTTCAATCAGTCCAGACACTTAGATACTCTTACAAATCGTCAAAAGAATGGAATGCAAGCAGTCGAAAATTCTCGAAAGCGAGCTTCAGACGAGGGGGTCTTTTCGCCGTTGCCGAAAGCCGGGAAGTCTCAAGTAGTTGCAGATTTGGAAAATGCCATACCTCGTGAAATTCCGCCCTACAATATTCCACCACCACGTTCCGAAAACATGCAATCACCTCAAGTCGATGGGTCTTCTGATGAGGAAGAATACTCTGAAGATAGCAGCCGTATAAAAGAGCAACCGGCACTTCAATCTCGACCAGTCGAACGGCTTCTAACAGCTAACCCACAACAAAGTGGTACTTTTAACCTTGCTAGCATCCAGCTTGATTACGATGATGCCACTTTGAAAAACATGGACTATAGCCTGCTTAGAGACGAATCTTTTGAAGCCCCTTCAGCGGCTAGTGAGCAACCCAGCGAACCAGACTTGTCGCTCTCAGATCGTACTCTTAACGAGCGCGTTAGCTATCATGTAGAACAATACCGAACAGCAGATCCAAAAGAGTTGGATAAGCAGCGCGTCGCCATGGCTGAATTCTTTGGTAATTTATCCAAGGATGAATGGGAGGAAGCAGGAGATTGGTTCTTGGAAAGATTTGCGGATACCTTGAAATCATTGAAGGACGCTAGAAAAGAGAAGAGAGATGTGGTTGCCAAGTTCGAAAGGGAGATAGAGAGGAGGGAAGGGGAGGTGAAAGGAAGTCTACAAGCTTACAACGAAGATATGGAACGCATGAAGAAGGGCGCCAAGGGAGTTATTGAGGGAAAGATGATATAGACACGGCGGATTGTCGCATTGCTGCTAACGTGGCTGATGATGTACGCAACAAATTCGGGATTTTTGAGCTTTTACTATCTGAAGCCTTGACTTTCAATAGTAGATATATTAGCTTATATATAGCTATCAGGTTATGTAAATATGTGAGGATTATTCGGCATAGGTATAGGTATGGGCATTCAAGCGCTGGGTTTTGGAATCTAGAACGGTGCGGAACGACGATTTGAGTATTACATTTTGCATTTGGCAGGGAGTTCTATTTTAGCTAGTACGAGATACCCATTTGCTTTTTGATTTGATTAGATTGTAATATACAATGTTTTGCACGGATATTAGCATCCTGATATTTGACTTTAATTGGGTTATACTTCTTGTTTAAAAATGTCCTGTCAAGCAAGAGTGCTAAAGCGTGATGTTAAGATTGAAATAGCTACTGAGCAGAGGTTTGGAGGTTCCTAGTACCTATCCAAACCTACATACTTGTATACTTTCATCTAAACATACTAGGTATCTATCAGATGAGATGGTCTTGAAAATTTATCTCATGAAGGCACATATTATTATTAAGTCTATATGCACAGCAGTGCTATGACGTAATAGAGTAGAATTTGGCAGCTATGATTAAGGTTATGATTAGATAGGTAGGTGGGTGGGTAGGTAGGTAGATAGGTATGGTCTCAATAATTCTCATGTCACACCCCTTCACATCTCACATCTACTTCACCAATTCTAATCAAGCGATCTCAAGCCCAGAACCTACCTCGAGCGAGCCCTAATACACATGTGTATATCAATCGTCTCATGATCAAATCGTCTCTACATCCACCACCCTCCTATCCTTCCCCACCACCAATCTCAACTGTTTCCCCTCCCATTCCTTTTCCCCTTCCTCTTCTCCTTCCAGTTCCCCTTCCACTCCTCTCCCTTTAAAAATCCCCCCTCGCACTACATCGAGAAATAGCTCATAAGCGGGATAATAGGCATCCACGAATTCTTTCACCTGTTCATCAGTCATCCCTGACCCTTTTTTCCGTCGTAAAGCTTCTTCTTGCTCTTGCCGCCATTCGTATACGTATTGCGTGTCTTGGGCGTCGAGGTGGATGAATATGTTGAAGGTGTTTGTGAGGGTGTCGTAGGCTTGGAGTTTTTGGTTGATGAAGTGGAGGGATGATAAGGGGTGGTCGCGGAGGGTGGTGTAGATTTTGGAGTTTGCGGGGAGAGATAGACTTTGTTGGTGTTTTTCGGAGATGGTTGTGGGTGGGAGTGAGCGGAAGCCTACGCACCAGCCTTCGAAGATGATTATTTGGATGGGTTTTTGGTTTTGTGCTGTGTTGTTTACGGTGTGGTAGTTTGGGCTGCGGTCGCCGAGGCCAGAGTGCAGGGATTTGTCGTAGATGGGGATGTGGGTTGTTTTTGGGGGAGATTGGAGGAGGGAGGTGAAGAGCGCGTTGGCTAGGGGGATGTCGTGGGTGCCTGGTTCGGGTTGAGGGTTAGCTTTGCTTAGCTTGTTTGGGGAGGGTAGGTTGGGGTGTTATTGTCATTGTTATTGTAGTTGTAAATAGAAGAGCTATGATGAGATAAATTAAAGTAAACATATATATATACACATACCCGGTTCCCCTCTAAACCTCACCAATTTATTTTCCTTATTCTCCCTCGCCAATTTCTCCTGATCCTCCCTCGTCAAATACAAATCATCAATACTCAATACCAGCGTCTCCAATCCATGATCTCGAGTAAGAATTTCATAAAGCGTATTTACGAGTGTAGTTTTTCCCGCTCCTTGGATTCCATTGAGTCCGATGACGAAGGGTCTTGTCGCGTGGGCTTTTTGGTGGATGGATAGATGATGTAGGATAAATGGGAGAATGTGCGCGGTTTTGTCGTCGATTATTTGGGGTTTGGTGGCTTTGGTGGTAGTCATTGTGAGGATATTCTATACTCTGTAGAGTGAGCGTGAGGGAGGACTACTGAGGAGGGGTGGAATGTAGGAGGGGAGTGCTTTGCATCATGGTTTGGCTTGGTTTGGTGGGGTGTGGGGATCCACTGTTCCGGTGGGTGGGTGGATGATGTCTGGCGGAATGCTGGATGGTTGTTCCGGGTTGGTGATTACTGATGATGGGTTAAATATATATCCGAGACTTTAGGTCTCCATGTTGATGGGAAGACTGCGTTGCGGTTTAATGGATCGGGATGTTAGATAGCTATCTACATTGATCTTAGGAGATAGGCGCACGTTATACAAAAATGATAAAGATCAAAATTGCCCAACCCCTTCCTACCCGCAAATCGAGGAGAGGGTCAGACTATGTGAGCGAGCTGTTATTGCTCCATCGGATCAAATCTTTCTTAACGTGCCTACCTAGTGTGTTTCTTGGGGTTCCGTCGCTCCTACATTTATTTTCTACTCTGCAAAGATAGAAGGACAGAGTTATAGGCTGGGAAGTATTGATATGTAGCTACAATGTATGTGTCAGCTTGGGGAATATGAGTACTTTCTTCGGTTTTATACAGACGAGAGTACTAGGTAGTATCATAAATCGTGACTCATGTTATCATTTCAAGTCTGTTATTACCTAGTAGGAGTGTATTATAGTGTAGAATTAAGGGTCTATATGTTCCCCTGATCAATAGTTTTATATTAAATTGAATTTTATAATAGATTGTTTAAAGAGTGAAGAAAGTATAAAATAACTACCTACGCTATAGGACTGTCAAATGGAGACTCGGGTATATTTCGCAGGAGGCTGAATGTCGAGGGCTTTTTTGAGTACACTCCGCAATAATCATTCATAAGGGTAAATCATACTCCAGAGTCCACCAGTCTATACAAAAGATTCGCATGTGAAAAAGGAATCCATCGTCACACCGCTTGCAACTGCCATTGTACCCCAGAAATGTGGAGTCATGGGAACGGAGCTTCAAGCATAAGCGTGTGCCGAGGCATGAAAGTTCCAAGTTCCCCTGCAACAAAGCAGCCGAGCCATTTCTACATCAACCCAACATACTTTACCTACCTGCCTACCTTTGACTTCTTCATCTTGTTTTCTTCATCAATCTTATTCATCCATCCTCTCCTCACTCCTATCTCTATCATCAATCCTTCTAATATACCATCAATCAATTGAGGAATCGCAGCACATACATACAAACAACCATGTCGGAGCTACGTTATGATGGTCAAGTCGTCGTTGTGACGGGAGCCGGCGGTGGCTTGGGGAGGGCATATGCTCTCTTTTTTGGTTCAAGGGGTGCAAGTGTGGTTGTAAATGATCTTGGGGGATCTTTCAAGGGCGAGGGTACTTCCACAAAGGTATATTCCTTCCAACCATCAATCAACCATTTCACATTCCCTGCCATCTACTAACATCATCTCAAGGCCGCAGATGTCGTAGTCGATGAAATCAAAGCCGCAGGCGGAAAGGCTGTAGCCAACTACGATAGTGTCACAGAGGGAGAAAAGATCATCGAAACCGCCATCAAAACTTATGGCCGCATCGATATTTTACTCAACAACGCTGGAATCCTTCGCGATATTTCATTTAAGAACATGCAAGACAAAGATTGGGATCTGATCATTGATGTTCACGTAAATGGATCATATAAATGTGCAAAGGCCGCCTGGCCACATTTCAGAAAACAAAAGTATGGAAGAGTGATCAATACTGCTAGTGCGGCTGGTTTGTTTGGAAGCTTTGGTCAAACAAATTACTCTGCGGCTAAATTAGCCATGGTTGGATTTACGGAAACTTTGGCAAAGGAGGGTGCCAAATACAACATCCACGCAAATGTTATTGCTCCTATAGGTATATTTTCCATTCCCCTTTGGGACTACGTTCGGTCACTAATGAATAATAGCTGCTAGCCGCATGACTCAAACTGTCATGCCACCCGAGATTCTCGAAAACTTAAAACCAGATTGGGTAGTTCCTCTTGTAGCAGTTTTGGTACACAAGGATGCCCAAGAGAATGGTGCAATCTTTGAAGTTGGTGGCGGACACGTTGCCAAACTTCGATGGGAACGTTCAAGTGGTTTGTTGCTTAAGGCAGATGATTCATATACTCCAGGAGCTATCCTGAAAAAGTGGGATCAAATCAATAACTTCAAAAATGCCGAACATCCTGATGGTCCTGCGGATTTCATGGGCCTTCTCGAGAAATCAATGAAGATGGGACCAAATGACCAAGGAGAGACCCTTGATTTCAAGGGAAAGGTTGCTTTAGTGACCGGTGGAGGCGCTGGGTAAGTAAATATAATCTGTTCTCAAAGGGTTAGGCTAATTTTCTTAGTATTGGACGATGCTATTGCTTGGCGTTCGCCAAATACGGTGCTTCAGTCGTTGTTAATGATTTGATGAATCCAGATGATGTTGTCCAAGAAATCCAGAAGCTTGGTGGTAAAGCTGTTGGTGTAAAGGCATCCGCTGAGGATGGAGATGCTGTTGTCAAAGCTGCAATCGATGCTTACGGACGTATTGATATTATTATCAACAACGCTGGTATCCTCCGTGATAAAGCTTTCACCAATATGGATGATAAGATGTGGAATCAAGTTTTGTCCGTCCATCTCAGAGGTACATACAAAGTTACCAAGGCTGCATGGCCATACTTCTTAAAGCAAAAGTATGGTCGTGTAGTTAATACTACCTCTACCAGTGGTATTTATGGCAACTTTGGACAGGCCAACTATGCTGCTGCTGTAAGTTCAACCCCTTAACGACTTGAAGACCTTTGCTGACCTTTGAAGAAATGTGGTATTCTCGGTTTCTCTCGTGCCCTCGCTCGTGAAGGTGCCAAATACAATATCTATGTTAACACGATTGCACCAAACGCTGGTACTGCAATGACTAGAACCATTATGCCAGAAGAGATGGTTCAAGCATTCAAGCCAGACTACATAGCGCCATTAGTAGTTGCTCTTTGTAGCGATAAAGTTCCACCCCCACCAACTGGTGGTCTTTTCGAAGTCGGTAGTGGATGGGTTGGACGAACAAGATGGCAACGAACAGGTGGACATGGTTTCCCCGTCGATGTTAAGTTTACACCAGAAGAAGTTGCGAAGCATTGGGCAAAAATCACCAACTTTGATGATGGACGATCGGATCATCCTGAAGATAGTCAAGATGGTTTGAAGAGTATTATGGCGAACATGCAAAATAAGCAGGGTGCGAGCAAGGTATGAGAGTTTTTATTCATATATAGGCAGGGTGTCATGTATATTAGCGCAAAATAAAGATATTTGTTAACTTATTTTCCTGTTACAGAAAGTTGAGAAAAAGGTTGAAGTGAATCAAGAAATCCTTGATAAAATTGCTGCGGCAAAAAAAGCTAAAGCACGTGGAAGCGAGTTCAAATTTGAAGAACGTGATGTTATGCTATACAACCTTGGAGTAGGTGCAAAGAAGTCGGAATTGTCTTTAGTTTTGTAAGATGCTCGTTTCTTTCATACAAAACTCGACTAATTGAAGTATAGTGAGGGTGATGAGAATTTCCAACCTCTTCCAACTTTCGGTGTTATCCCACCATTTAACGCCGAAGCCCCTTTCACTTTTGACGAAATTGTCCCAAATTTCTCCCCTATGATGCTTCTCCATGGCGAACAATATCTCGAAATCGCCTCCTACCCTATTCCCACCTCTGGCACTCTTATCTCATCACCAAAGCTCATCGAAGTTGTCGATAAAGGTAGTGCCGCCGTTGTGAAAGTGGGAACTACAACCGTAGAAAAAGAAACAGGAAGAACAGTTTTCTATAATGAACAAACTGTTTTCTTGAGAGGATGCGGTGGGTTTGGTGGTGAGAGAAAGGGGGCGGATAGGGGAAATAGCACGAGGGCTAATAAAGTTCCTGAAAGAACACCTGACGCGGTGGTGGAAGAGAAGACGACAGATGAACAGGCTGTACTTTATAGATTGAGTGGTGACGTTAGTTTATGTTCTATTGCAGGAGTATGAAGGTACTAACGGAAATAGTATAATCCTCTTCACGTCGACCCAGCATTCGCAGCTGTAGGTGGATTCAAAGCTCCTATTCTCCACGGTCTTTGTTTTATGGGTATTGCCGGTAAAGCTGTATATCAAAAGTTAGTATCCTTCCTTCTTTTCTCCTCCCTTCCTTCCCCTATTACCTTCCTATGCTCTTCAATATCCCATCTCTATCTTATCCCAACCCATTCTAACGAACATAGATTCGGAGCCTACAAAAACATCAAAGTCCGCTTCGTCGGCACAGTTGTCCCAGGCCAAACTTTAGTCACGGAAATGTGGAAGGAGGGTGATAATAGAGTGGTTTTCCAGACAAAGGTTAAGGAGACGGGGAAATTGTGTATTGCGGGTGCTGGAGTGGAGTTGTTGGGCGAAGAGAAGGGGAAATTGTAGATGAGGGTGAGGGTGAGGGGAGAATGATAGGAAGACTCGAGGGAATTTTGGATTTGTGAGACTTGAGTGGATGGGATGTAATTGGAAGCACTGGCATGGACTGGCATGGAATGAATTAGTATCTGCTCCTTGTCTTGGGTTCCCTTTGAAGATTGTTATGTATATGTATATGGATATTGTATGGTATGGTAAGGCATAGAATGAAATGGAATGAAACAAGTAGAATGAATTTGATTTTATTATTTACTCTTGATAAACCAGTTGCTTTGTTATTTATTTATTTTATTAAAAAATAACTTTTTTTTATTGTATTTATTATAGTTTTTATAACTCAGGCCTTAAAGAAAGGATTTAAATCTTTTTGATTAATTAATATTCTTTTTGAGAATATTGTTATTTCGGTTAACGTGGTTTATCAGTGGGTCGGACATATCAGTGGGTCGGACACTTTTTCCTCGATTTATCACTTTAAAACTATATTATTCAATAACAATTGGATGAATCGATTGAAACTATTAAGAATCTAATAAACTAGCATCTATTGTATTATTTTGACAGGTTCTTGAATTATGACCAGTCTTTCCACACTTACTACAGCATCGACTAGTAGATGATTCCCTATTAGAATTTCCTCCATTTTGACGCTCGTCGCGTTGAATCTGATTATCAATCTCTTGTTGTGATAATATATCTTCAGCTTCTTGTCCAGTAAGTACTCCTCTATTACGTAGTTGAATTTTTTTAGTGTATCGACGTTTACTTAACGCTTCATTTGCTTTTCGAAGTATACGATTCTCAACACTCAAAAGTGTAACTTCATATGCCAATCTCTCTGTACCTTTAGCTAAAGCTTGTACAGTCTCAAATATAGGTGTAGGAGAGCTTGATTGATGACGAGCTATTCGAGCTTTTATTAGAGTTGATTGTAAAAGAGCCTCAGTTGGATTGTGAGGGGTTTGAGAGATCCAGAAATTGGTAAGTTCCAAGGAGGTAGATGGAGGGATAGAAGTACGAATCCTAATATCTAGTTTTGAGAGTATAGATTGAGGATCAAATGATATTAGACCTGCTCCTCGAAAACCAGCTTTTATATTCTGAATAGTAATCGATTGTTGATATGCAGCTTTGAAAGCTATAAAGAATTCAACCTTAGAAATATGATTGATATGAGCCTTGATAAATCCTTCAATTTGACAACTATATGAACGTTTGAGTACGCTAAAATATCCAATATCAAGTGATTGAGTTAAGTGACTTGAATACGATGGTAACTTTATGCATATAATATCGTTTGACTTGCAATATGACTAGAAAGGTATCGATTCGTGACTTTCATGCCCATCCAATATTAGCATTCGATATTTGCCCTTTCTCCGTTGACTAGTATACTTATCGAAATACTTTAATCATTCTAAACCTATCTCATTATTCGTCCATTTATTAGAAGTAGGTTTAATAGCCCAATCTGCAGGAAAATCACTCTTTGTATACCAATTAGAAAAATGATATTATTTTTGTACCACTAAAAATGGTGGTATAGTTTTACCCTCTCCATTACCACATATAATCGCTATAGCCCACTCTCGATTGCCTGATTATATTGCCTTGCTTCTGCCACTTCGTTCAACACTAGTTACAACCATTCCGGGGTATATTATACCCATCATAAAGCCTGTTTCGTCGAAGTTGTAGAAATCGCAATCCTGAATCCCATATTTCGCCTGCATATTCGATACCAATCGAAATCACTCTTCAATAAGCTCTGGATCTTCGCAAAGAGCTCTTTGAAAGTCATAGATACAATTAAAACATATCTTTAATTCTGAACATCGTTTTACAAAGCGATGAGCCCAGAGCTTTCCAACCTTTTTCGCACCCTGTGTTTCGAGCATATAATTCGCCATATCTTCCACACTATTTAATTTAGGGGCAAATCCTCTATCATCCATATCAATAATATATTGAATAAGCACCTCCTCTTCTAATTCAGTCAAATTATGACTTTTTGGTCGACTTTCAGCTATATTACTACGACTTTGAATTCTGTCGAATAATGTAGATCGAGGCACACTATAATAATTAGCAGCCTTTCGAATCGTCAATCTTTTGTTCAATTCGATAGCCTCAATGGCCAGGACTATTCGTGCTTCTTTTGAATGAATTTCCATTAATAACTATTGAATAAACGCGTATTGAAGTGAGAGAGTAAAGGATATTGAAAAAGTGTCCGACCCACTGATATGTCCGACCCACTGATAAACCACGTTATTATTTTAAAAAAGATAGTTTTAATATATAACGTGGTTTATGGAGAACTCGGACACTTTTAGCCCATCACTAATTTGAAACTGTAATAACTTTTATTATGCATTCTCAATCACTCTTTACACCTGCTCAAATTGAAGAGAAGATTAAAAAGGCTACATTTGCACTTCAATTGAAGGAATTTAAATCAATTAGAAAAGCTGCAGAGCACTTTGAAGTCCCTAAGTCTACTCTAACTGATAGGTTGGCTGGGAAGAAAACATGTTCCCAAAGCCACGAAATAGCTCAAATCCTTTCAAGCGCAGAAGAGAATACTCTTGTACGATGGATTTCACAACTTACTATTACTGTGTGAACGAAGTGAATGACTTCAATTTAAATTACTACTGTAATAAAGAACTAAGCGAACGCGAAAGAGACTAGCTCTTTTAGTAAGTCTATATAAGACTTACTACTTTCAATATGTAGCTAGCTCTTTAGACAGAATACAATTAGACATACAGGACCTACGTAATCCGTGGGTGCTACGTCTTCCGTATCCTTCTCGTACCAACAATTTCGTTGACTTTGTTCCTTGTATTTAGTAGTGTAAAAGAGTGTAGTTGATAAATAAAGAATTTGATAAGGATTAATTGTTTACTTAGGGTTTCTTCCTTTTGTTCTATAGTTTTCTGTTTTGTGGGTTTTCTCTTTGTAATTAGATTCCATTCTTCTGAGGTTTTGGTGATAGTGGCATAGCTAGCTTTGGTTTCAGGGGCGTTTATTGTAGGGGGGATCATATGATTAAGAAGATTTGAAAGATAATTGGCTTGCTTTTCAATCTGTTTAATGGTATTTTCTAAATAGGAGATTTGTGATATAATAATATTTGAGGCTTTTGTAAATTTTCCTTTTTCAAGATATTTACAAAATATTTCGATTAAGTCTAGGACTTTCGATTGTTCTTCGATATCCTCTTCCAGGGAGGCAGCTAGAATGAGTAGACTTCTAGCTTTTTGAATAGTTTCTTTTGATGAATTAATATAGAGTTCTAAATGATTGGATTATCGTCTTTGTTTATTATTGAATTGGAGTATTGGGCGATTGATTGATGATTTGAATGGATCATCAGAGCTTAAGGTATTGTATTGGGTTTGAAAGTTGAAGGGTTGGGAGAGAATAGAATTGGAAAGGATGAATAACGGGCTATTGTCTCTTTTATAGGTTTGTTCAATGTGGTTCATTTGATATGGAGTGCCTAAGATCACTTCTGGGAAGTTCGATTGGGTGGTCCCCGTCATTGAATTCTCTTCCCTCGTAATGGAGGGATGAAAGGGGTGAAAATTTCACGCGTTTTAGCGTGGTTTCACATGTTTTGGACGTCGACAATAGTATCACAACAATTACTGGTTCAATTTCTTTGGGGACAATTGCATTCGATTGATGCTGATTTGTTTAGTGCAAATGAGATATAAAAATGGTGTATTTCGAAAAATAATTTTTCTTCAAAATTTGTTGTGATGATGAATCTAATGATTATCAGGCCATCTAATCAGTAAATAACTGATTCACTGCTCCTGTATACTCAATAATGTGTCTCAAGAGCCATGTAATCATTTAAAAGATCAGTACAGAAAGTACGTGTAGCTACCTTTGTTCTAAGTTTACAAAATGCTTGTTGTTGTAACGATGCTGTACTGGAGGCAGCGACTGCCTGAGGTTTCGTCTGGTTGGTAGTTATGGGTTAAGGCTTTATCACTGGTATTCACTTGGAAGTGAAGTCGTTATGTTACGACGGATCTCACATACCTAACATCACGTGATTAGCATCATGTGATATGAGGATCCCAGTAGGCTCAGCTGTCCCAGTACAACTGGGACAACTGGGAGCACTGGGACGCATGCCACGATGGTCTATATAATCAAGATGGATTTCCTTTGTATAGAGCTTCGTGCTCAAGATCAATCATTTAGTATACTCTACTATTAGTTACGAATTGCATTATTGTCATTACTTTAAGTCCCTGCTTGACGCCTAGTAATAAACCACCTCGAGAGCCTAGAGCACTTCCACGTGATCTAGACGGCAAACCTCGTAACACGTTACTAGATCAAGTAGAATGTAGGTAAACTAATTGATAACTAAATTGAGCACGAAGCTCCTAAACAATAAAACTATTCTAACTATATACTCATCGTTTCCCTGGATGCTAGCTATGCTAGCTGGCTAACATAGCTAGCATTCCTATCGATGCTAGCTCTGCTAGCTGGCTAGCAGAGCTAGCACATTACGTGATCTCCTATTGGCCTCAGGACACTAATCCTGGGACAATTCGTCTCCTGGAATAATATAGCTTCTAGGATAATTGTCCTGGGACAAATATTATCCTGGGACGTTTATCCTAGAACGAATAATGCCCTAGGACGCTTGTCCTAAGTCATCACGGTTGCCTAATTGGTTTGTCCTAGGATTCCTTATCGATAAGAACCCCTCAGGAAACAGCGGCCTAAACCTCCGTACTTGCTTTTATTGTGTTATAATTATCGTGATTTGTGACAAACATCCGGATATCGGCATCTAGGCGATTGTAATATTTCGTGGGGTGAGGCCCTTTCTTCGATTGTCTGAAATTCGTGAATTATGATAGATGAGGCTGTATTTTAGCTGGCGGTGAGAAAATAACCGAAATTGGGGGGAGAGAAGGCGGGGTCGTAGTGTTGTATTTGATATCTGGAGTGGCATGAGTCAGGACAAGGTTGGAAGGATTTGATAGACGTGGGGTTCAATAATTACAGAATGGCAATACTGTGTAGATTTATCACAGTAGCCGCCGACGCCAACGATTAAGTTTTCACTAGTATCCATTTGAAGAGGCTGTTTAAACAGTAATGGAGAGATTGCATATTTTGGATTTGGATTTTTTCCTAGTACCAGAAGATTAGACAAATGACTATCTCGTTCCACAAGTTTCATTCCATACAAGCCATCCTAACAATTGGTAAAGAAATATTTAGCTTATCAATGGAATCGAAAATTGTTATTAGGTCAAATTCTTTTGATTATGAGACATGAAAATTTTTCCCGCATAATCCAAGAAACTAATGTTAAATGAAAGGAGAAAAATCTTAGCATATTTGATAACCTAACCTTCGTACATGAACTCAGGTTACCTAAACAGTCTAATCTTTTAATTTTGTTATATGCGTGTTTGCATGCTTCTGGACTAGTGGCATAAAACGCAACTGACAGAATCTGGAGTACATTGCATTAGCCGAAACAATCGAATCCATAGTAACTTGACATCACTTACGTATACCGAGAAATGGAAAGGATGTCGTTGATCTTCTGAGATCCAGGGGTTTGTTCGAGCTTAAGGAAAGCCACAGCCACTCAAGGCTTGCTTAATCTTCTTTGTGAATCTTCAAGATGTCCGGGGTGCCACGTTTTGCTGGGATAAGTGGTTTGCAGCCATTAAGTCAATTGATTGATTGAGCAATTTATGATCCTCGACCGTCAAAGTTTTTTGGTGTTCCCAACTGGTAATTTACCGTACATATGACTTTCGCAATGTGGCGAAGGTCTTGCTAGTAAGCTGACATCACGCAATACCGCTACCAACCAAGGACACAATATTCTCAGATAATGCCACAAAAAAGCTCCTTTAGCGATCAAGCCGACATTCATTACAGCGAACGATGCTACCATTCCGTTTCGCTTTGCCCTGTATCCTCGACGTTATCATTCTTGGTAGAATGAAATTATTGCACTCTTTAAGTGAAAATTCCTTGGTGATGCTTGCCGTTAGTGTCTTGCAGCACCTCGTATTAAATCGTTATTAAAGAAACGCATGTGATTCGTCATTACAACGAAGAGTCATCCACAAACCATGCAAGAGATAAATACACATTGCAAAGACTCTTCCCGCTATTCGTCATCTCAGGGCGGGTTTTGTAGAAATTCGCATTTTGCTTCTCAGCCTCAGACCCGACAAACTGGACACCCCGGATCAGTTTAATTTCCCATGTGCCGACGTGTCCAAAATCCTGAGCTTGTGTGGGCTTATTGCCAGCCTGTTAGATCTTTTCGCGGGCATTACGATGTGCAATCTGTTGAAGATCCATGTCCTGGTTCTACACAGTGAGACGATTTTGTTATGTCAACGCAAAAAAGCTTTGAAATAGAAGCGAGGAAGCATGCTGCTAAGCTGTTAGGTAGCGGAACCACACCCTGGTTTCTCCTAATATTCTAGGGCAATTAAATTAACACCTGCTCTTTGATTGCTAGACCACTTTTTGCTATGCGTTATCTCAAATTTCGGAGCAATAATACCAATTTTAGTAACGAATTCTCATAAAACTTTCATCGCGGGACGGACCGTTGAGATTGCCATTGCGAAAGATTGTCCAATTATTATAGAGGTGCAGCATTTATTTCTTCTACCATGTTGATTACACACTTTTCGGTAATGTCTTACTGTGATGTACTTTGAGATGATTGCTAGCGGGCTTTTTCCCCTTTCCCAAGCAGGCATCTCGTTTGCAAGACTTCTGCTTTGAAAATGCTTGAATATTTCGATGTAGCCCATTTGACTTGACATGGGTACCTTGCCAACACTAGACGGCTTGGACCATGCTGAAGATGCAAATTATTGCCACTCAGGCTTAACAAAACTATCAAACATCAACTAGACGGTCCATGTTCTGAAGTTGTGAGCATTAGATCCTAGAAGACATCCCGGGTGAGCTGCGTGCATGCACACTCGTGCATAATTCCACATTTCTATCCGCCGATTCCCCGTAAATGATAAGGACTAAGCCAAGGGGTCAATCTGTAGACATGGGCACTTGAGTTTGATAGAATAGCTCGATCATGGAATTGAGGTTGTGAGTCTCATTCATTGATGCGCATGCTTGATCCCGAAAAGAGAACCGCGCATATGCATCTGACAACGAACTCCTACCTAAGTTTTGGCTGAAGGAATCACTCAGTCAAAAATTGTTACCGACTAACCTTAATCATGGCTTCCAAGACGAGTTACGTACGAAAACTATGAAGAGGAAAAAAGTCGGTCTGATCTTTTCTGCAACAAGGTGTGTGTTTATGAGTGCTTGGCTATTAAACTTTATCACGTGAGGAATTCACATCTGATCACTAAGAGTGCGCTAAATAAATATCAATATTCACACACGACTCTTTCAATGTACATGTGCTATGGTCAGTTTCAATGACGTGCGCCTCAAATTCACACTAGAAACCCTAAATTATCTACTTATTTGCATTACAGTTAAACCGTCCTCTCTGCTTCATGTAATGTTGTGTCAAAAGCTGCCTCGCGAAGTCGCGAAAAGGCCTCTTGTATGTGCTTGATGTATGATGACTTGGAATCGTGCAGTATCAGAAGAGTGATTGCAGGACTCTCGGCATAATCGACACGTGTTGAAATTTCCCAAGTTGGTATTGACAATCTAATGTTAGCAAACATAACCCACGCGTTCTTCATTCATTCAAAAGCATGAGATGATTCTGCAGCGCAAGCCAAGTGTAGCACTCGGCAATCTTGCGCACAATGCATACTGTACCATGGTACAAGAAAGGTCCGGTCCGGTTGGACAAAAGCCTGCCGACCGAACGGGTTGATCAACCTGGGAAACATACCGAGTTGTTCAGTAGTTTGATAGGGCGATAGTGCCAATATATGCTTGATGCGAGCATACATGGCTGATATGGCAGGCACTACTCGGTAAAGGCTCTCGCCTGAAATCCCGATTGATCTTGTGATGCTTTCTTTTTGGTCAGATTTCAAGTGGAGTTTCGATCTCGTTGCCATACGCCAATGGGCAAATGCAGGTTCTTTCGAGTCGCGCTACACACAGATTGGTTATCTCGATCGGCGTTTTGTGAAGGATGAAAACAATTCATTTTTATTAAATCCTATCATGCAGTACAACGCCCCGCCGGCTAGTTAACGTTTCAGGAACCATATATCCGGAATATCTTTTGCAGTAACGATATTTTATGATACTGCACCGCACGAAAATGGACATTAGCTCATATCGGCAAAAGTTGACAAGAACCAGACTCTTATCTCCTAGCACGCCGACGTTCCCGTCTTGGACAGACCTGAAAGGAGTGTTATCCACATTTTTATCATGTTTTTACTTCGCTTGTTGCGTAAGATTATTTGTCTCGGGCGTCGAATGTATACTGATGAACGTGCGTGTGTTGAAAACGGTTTAGTTCAAAGATCCTCATCAGGAAAATAAACTTCATCGGTATCTCCATTATTATGCTCGAAACTGTGCTTAATACTTCTCCCTCACCCCGCAAGAAAAATTTATGTCCTAGACTAATGCAGGTTCCCTTTAGTAATAAATTGAACCTGAATCTAGCAGATTACCCCCCCGGAGTTCCTCGTAAAAGCCACGGCTTCTCTAGGACACCATGTCATCCTGGATCCATTCTTCTTAGGGCGCGATCGATGGCATGGCTCTAATTACACTTCATATTTAGATAATTTTCTCCACTCCGATTGATTTGTTATTTTCTTTTGATTAAATATCAGGATGCATTTTGCGCCCTCGGTGAGATCAACTAGGAGACGAAAAGAAGCTGAAGCTTTCTAGGACACTTTTTCCATATCAAACCCGCAAATCAAGGAATGGCACAGATACCTGATCCTTGAACTCTTTGTATCGTAATTAGACCAGTATTGACAGATATGTGTGAATAATGCATGAGAATCTATGATCTACAGAATCTTACTTTTTGAATGGTGTGCATCTATACTTACCAGTACGTACTACTCGCATGCATCGATATTTGTTTACAATCCTATTATCTTTCAAGCCAGTGCATACATGTTCCCTGCATGATTCGTGCATAATAATTTGCAGGCTTGAAAAAATGGTTTTTGCGCAGCAGGACCAAATTCATGGTTAATAAATAACCTAATGGACGCCCATTTTGAGTTAAGGCAAAAGAGGCGAAGCTTCTTCGGTATGGAATGCTTCTATGCGGTAGATTCTGGTATGTGGTACACCTTTGGTGGTACTTGTAAGAACAAAAACAGTCTACACTAGGGTCTAACGGGACAAAACAATTGACAGCGTCTAGTCACCGGGAAAATTGCGCAAAATACAGCTAGGATGACGCACGCTGAATTCAGGTACTAGTTGTATCACTGCTGAAACCTAGTAGTAATATGATTAGTTTCGCAATTCAATCTGTGTGACAAAATAAAAATTTTCTCTCATTGATGTCATGTCCAAAAGATTCGGCTACCATGCTCGCAATTAAAGAAAGATTGAAGACGCTAGTGGGCATTGATAAATTACTACTACATCAAGGACTTTACTCCGCTAGTGACAGCCCGAAAATGCTAAATATAGTTATCAGGAATATGTTGGACCTCAAGTTTGGATTCTCTTTCCTATTTCGTATCTGGGGTTAGACGCGTACAAGCATTATCTACTACCCTAGAAGCCGATAATTCTAAGCTAAGCCTAACAAGTAGTCCCAGAAATTCCCAAAGAAGATCCAAGTCCGATTCATCTGATCCCGATCAGCCATTCCTGATAACCATTGTACGTGGTACAGGGCCACCAGGCTTGCCATTAAGTCGGATTTTAAATCACACCATATTATCTTTAGACAAGGGATAGTAAAATGGCCAATTGTGGGTTCAAGCTTTTCTGATAATTCTTACTACTGCTTCTTCGATCGTGAGAAAATATTTTTTCTTGCATGGATATCTTTTTTAAGGCTAAACGATTGCCGCTGTCGGCGCTGTTGGCGCTGCCTTTTGAATCAAAATTAATCTATCCCAAGAGAGGCGAGCCCGGCTTCCAAATTGCCAGCGCATTCATTGCTCATACCTTTAACACTTTTCCTAATTACTGATAATAGCTATCAACGTTTGTAAAAGATTTTATTCACCTAAAGACGTCACTACGCCTTGTGGAAAGCCTGGAGAAAGTCGCATTGCATTTCCAGAGTGGCAGGGATTGCTCTTTTGCCCTGCAGGGGGATGGATTGCAGAGGCAGGGGGATGGATTGCAGAGGCAGGAGGGAAGCATCAAACGATTTGACTCATCCTTTCTGCAGAAAATGAAAATATCTGTATCGATCCATGAAAACTTCATTTTCCCGATTATTGCTATACCTTAGTTCTTAGATTGAAGACAGGAAGATTTTCCGATCAGTCCCTGGAAACTCGAGTTTACCTTACAAAGGGGTATACTGTCCCTAGGTTATTTATAGTTTATGGAGTCACCTCGACAACCATTCTTTTTTATTACTGGTGTGAGGAGAAAAATTGAAGAAATCAAGATGAAGGGAAATTGGCATGCAGATTAGCTGTCGTTAGAAACCTTTAATCTACTCGTGCATTTGCATGTTCAAGCCATGGATATCTAGGTTTACTACGCATACAACCTTCTCGTATAATAAATCTTCATATAGGGGGAAATTCTTTGGTTGTATTAGCTGCATTCTTTCCCTGTGACCTGCTGGTCGCCTGCAGTAAAATGTCCAAGGAGTTGATCAACGCCCTTCCAAGATGCGGTTACCGAACGGGGAGGGAGCGGTTCCAAAAGGCCATCCACCGGTTCGCAAATGTTTCGCAAAATGTCTGACGCCTAAAGGCCACCCGGTGGGCTACAGAGGTAGAGAATAAATATATATAGGAGTCATTCCTCATACACATCCATATCTATTCGCACCACACTTTGCTTCACTTCTTCATAAGTCAAATAGTCAAATACATTTCTAGGTCATCAACTTCGACATTTACATACTCCACATTCCATTCTATGCTAGATATATTTCTAGTCTCGTTCTATCATTCAAAATACTAGATCTTCGATCTTTGCCCTTGTACACATCTGTTATTCACAATCTGCATACAACACACAACGTCAATAGCCCTCTTTCCTTTCGAAACCGTTAGCCTCTAACACACAATCCGCACTTTTATATACCTTCAAGTTCCTTCACCTATTTCACCACTCTTCATCATGGGCAAGCATATCAAAAATCGAGGACAATCTGCTAGCAAGCCAAAGCAGCAGAGGGCAAAGTAGCACTTCCTTCCGAACTCATGCGTGAAGCAATCTCTGACGATCGTAGGCCTCACGATAACAGAGCCTCTCAGGAACTTACTGCACAGTCGAACAGATCCGATGACCAAACACACCAGCACAACATTATCACACAGCCAGGAACAAGATCCATTTCCCAGGAGCAATGCGTTGAAGACGTTGAAGATGTCCAGGCCGAGTCAACAATGATTGAGGGCAGATACATCGAAGCCGACAATGAATCAATCTCCACAAAATGGGATTCCGCGGACGACAGTACTCTATTCGAAGCAATGGAAGAGGTTTCCCAGGATACAGCTAACCGCTCGTTATCCACAAATAGCTCCACAGATCCTCTCGCATTTCATCACATGGGTGCTTGTTTCCCTATGTCTAGCTACACCGAGACCAACTCCACAGGACACACTGAACAACAATTTTACCGTGAGAATCCTATCGCTACCCCTCAGACTGCCACATATTCTACCTTCCCATCATACAACGTCCCGTTTGCTAGGATTCCTTATCAAACCACCTATACATTCCCAATCACGACTATACATAGTCAACCAGCTACCACACTCGAAGACGAACCGGTCACAAATCAATTCCAGCTTTTGCAATGGATGCATGAACATTGTGTCGAGGAAATGACTGTAAGATTTCTTGCTGCCAAACTTCTGCCGTAAAGACTAACAATCTATCAGCTTGCCGAACGTATGGTAAGGTACAACTATGATCTTTAGACCAAAGTCGTTTAGTAACTAGGTATATACGCCATTGATGAGATGTAAGTAAATATCAAACTACTATTCCCAGTCTCATCTAACTTCAGTTTAGAATTACTGAATGGCAGTGGGTCATGTCAGAATCACGAAGCGATGATAAAGCCTTTTGTAGCACCATCACACCACGTTAAAAACAATTCCGAAGTCGAATATCATCGTCCTCGATAACCACATAATATATCATCAAATTTCTCCCAAGCACTCAATGCAATCATCTTCGAGAACAGGTACTCTCTGTGGAAAGCTACAATGGAATGTGGAAGACACATCAGAAATTTATACAATGGACCTCACGAATATCATTTGCAACTTTTCATTTATTTTCTTTCAAAGCATCGCGGCACTCAACAACATGCATCCCAACAATGGCCGTCAAAAATTCCATATTTCTAGAGAAATTCACAAATCAACAACAACCAGTTGCAAGCTCACTTTGCATCTGGCATCATGGCGAACATGATGATTTATTTTTCCAACCATCTATCAATTCTTTCATATACTACCAATCAGCAACAAAACATGTCACACCTGCTGGAACTTGCGACACTGTATTCATTTATTCCTGGAACATTCCAGACACGGATTACCTGCTACACTTGATCACAACCTTCTTCATTTATCTCGCATAACAAATGGTGCCTCCATCATACAAGAACACGCCTATATCTGAAGGTGCCTGGGTCAAATATTTGCGGGATGATGCGTCTTTTTTTACATTCGCAAAATGGACATAGGGTGAAGAGTTAGTGAGGAGGTAGCCTGATCGGTGGTCGTGTCCAAAGTCTTTACTGTGTATTAATTAATTCCTAATTTCGCTTTTCATGATATCATCTTCTATTTAATTAGTCTTCAGCAAATTATTTCTTCACGCACAAAATAAGATGGCAGTGCGTCGGAAGAACCGCAAGGCGCTTCTTCACCGTGAACCGATGATATAAAGCTATATTCTTTCATTGATGCTACTATATGTAAGGTACGTGTTCGCATGACGCACACTGTACCACCAGTGAACAACGGAAAACTTCGCCCTTCTTGCGCAATTGAGAACGTTACTCAAATTATAAAGATACTGTATAATATTCAGCTGTTCAGTGATTTTCCCAAGGCCTCAACATCACCCTACCAATTATTTGCATCAATACATCTAAAAAGATTGTGTAACTTCGGACGCGGGAACCTAGGATCCTGGATATCGATCAGCAGATGATGTAAAAGGTACGTACCCCAGTATGCAGCCCTACGGCACGGAAATCTTCAGTCCCAACAATATAAGCGAGAGGTTCAACAAAACAATACAATAGTTAAACCTCGTATTATGAAACGCATGTACAGAAACGCGTCGAAAGAAAATACCCAAGCGGATGAAGTTGATGAAAGAGAGTCGAAATTAAGTGTTAAATATCTTGCTGCTCTTGACAGGTCTCGCTTAAATCACCCCCTGAATTAATTGAGACCCCGTTTTGTCCCACTAGATGATATGATAGACTAGCTGATTAGCTTCTTCCAATTTCATCGAACAAATAAATAAACATTTTACCCCAGAGCGGACAATAGCGGAATACTCCGCACAACGGGATCTACATATCTAGTAAGACGAACCATATCAAAATATCGTTAAACCAGGGCGCACTAACCTTAAAAAGTAGCTAAGCGAAATAATATATTTAAGCCCTAACCACACACCGAACTTAGGCTGCACTTATTCCGAGTCGCCCTGCATGGTAGTGACGCTATCCCCGCAATTAATTAATTCTATCAAGCTCAGGGATTTTGTTATCTAGTTGAGATCCCAGTAATTAACGCGGCCTTGTGTTCGCAACTTCGCATCTAAAAATCAAATTTCAGCAAGGCCAAGAATACGCGTAGGACGAAAATCGCATTATTATCAGTTATAGAACAATTTTAGCGGAATATACTTCATTGTGTAATATGTATAAGGGGGCTGGGGAGACAGTTTTATCGAGGCATCTATCATGTGTAACTTGTAAAATGAGGCTGTGACTTTGATTTAGTCTTATCGAGATAATCTGTCGTGAATTTCAAACTCTATCAATTTTGAGCTGGGAGCCTTTGGCGGATTAAAAATTAGTGAAGCATCCTTTCTCTAGTCGGATAAAGTCGCCCGTTAATAGTTCATGCTCCGATTGGATCATCAAAATGGATGGTGAATTGACAGGGATGTGACCCGTCTACCCTGAAGTAAATGATCGGCATTCTTGATTTCGAACGATCTAGACCGTTAGCAATCCTTCGACCAGCTGTTTCAATGTTCACGCCAATTGTACAGATGTTTGTCGGAAATATCAATCAGTTATTGAGAGGAGGTCTAGAACCTCCATGAAAAATAGTTTATATCGGCAATTGATATTTCCAGGGTCGCGACAGTCTCAAACAATCAATTAGATCGCCAATCACATGCGGTGGTAAACAAGATATGGATTTTCTGTTCTTTAGAAATTGCGCCAAGACACGAACAGGATGTAGATGATTGAAATCCCGCAGCAAGATTCCATTCATTTTTATACATGCAGCTGAAATACAATTTTTGATCAGGCAGTTGATAAACTTGCCAGCTGAAAGATTTATACACGCTCCCTTGTTCTTCTCTGCGATAGCTTGGAAGACAGCGAGAATTGCTACGGAATTAGCGGCACAAAGCGTAGCTCCATATGGTAGAAGCCAGAGTAACTGGCTCTAGTGTGCTGGGCTGTTTTGCGATTGATCCCGGAAGTCGGCAACATGCTAGCAAGTATACTCTCCAAGGCAGTTCTATGCTTCGTACAGTTCGTCAATGATCCCGAGATATTTTCACTCAGCGCAAGGTTTTGTAAGCGATGGATCGCTCTAGGTGAAGCTGTACTCAGACCGTTTACATACAATGTATCCCTCAGAGCAATGAGACGCCAGTTGAATTCATACTATTCGGAGATTCGCATGCGATCACCTGCATCTTTTAGAGCAGTGTGATACCTAACAGGTCAGATTTCAATCCCGGCACATATACTTTATTACTCTGCTGTTGAAGGCCCTCTCAAGTACAGTGCAGAGACGGGATACATGCGTTCTGTATCACATCTAACGAACCACCCGTTGGCGTTCTATGTGCCGGCGCACATGCATCAAGCTGGATAATCGGCGCGGGGTTAAAAGCTCGCATTAGTTATCAGCTGGTCTGGACTACGCGAAAGGGCTGGATGACCAAAAGCCCACCGATTGTGGTTATGGTTTATTGATTGCGAAGCGAGGCTGACTAGTACATGCTGATATCAGAGTGATGCGAGTTGAACAATGACAAATGCGAACGGGAAAGTTCAGAGCAAAGGGCGAGGCGCTTCCATAGATACAAACCCATGAACTTTCTTAGTCGTATCTAGCACCTCGATTTGATATTGCTTAGTAAAACCATGGTTGCATGGTAATAAGGGACCCAGACGTAGTGCTGTACAAAATAAGCAACGTCTAACGCCGAACAGAAGGTCTGGGGTGTTGCGGTTCTCTCGTTTCGTGGGCTGAAAAATGGTTCGCCAACCGTTTGTTTGCCTCGCTTGCAATCACTACACTATACCGAGCCTCAAGCCAAGATCGAGTACTCCAACATAAATAAAATCAAGTCCCATGAGGTGGCAATGAGAGAAAATCGTGCAGCTCAAGTCCATTTGAGAGAAATCGCAAGACATAACGCTTCAGATACAGAAAGCTCCTTCGACTTTACCTCGTAATTAATCGTTTTGAGCTTTGCTAATTCTCTGGGCTGTGAGCATCATTTCCTCCGCCGATACGTAACTAAACTTGGAACTATCAAAACATTAGCCCGAGTGACAGCCACTACTACCTAAATTTGTGGTAATTCTTTGCGAGTCCTGAAAGTCCTCGAAAGCGACGCAGGTATAACTTCGAAAGTGCCCCACGCTCTTAACCAACAACGCGGTACCATCATGTCTACTATCTTCAATGATAATGATTCACACGAGGGAAATCAATCAATGATCGCTCTAAACGATTATACCGAAGACGAACGATGTATCAATGATATCCGTTCCTACCCCAGCCTTTTCAATGATGTTTCCATAGGCAGCTTTCCGCAACAAGAGTGGCATAGCGATTTTGATGGCCAAATATCATATAAAGATAACCAAAAGTCTAGCAAAAGAAGTGTTGACACAATCCTCTGCCACACTGGGACCCATTTCGACACCTCCGGCCAAGTCCCCGACCACCCTCTTTATCCAACCATCATCCCAGATGCACGTGATCTGTACAATCCCGAGTCTCCTAGTTTAGTGGTTGCCTCGCCCTCGAGCGACCACAGTGATAATCTCCATCTCACCATATCCTATACCGACATGGTACAAGACCAACATGTGGCGGACAAGTATAGAAGCGGTATTCTCGATATAGCCTCACATGAGATTGTATCCTCCCGCTCGGTGGAATCACTTCAACCAATCAGTTTGGGGATCTCACCAGAATACTACTTCCACATTGCGCCTGACGCAATCGGCGATAACAAGGCGTCCATTGCCGCTACGCCATCACCTTTAGGCAATAGCTCTAGTCCCTGTAAGGGACAAAGCACTTTCTATGCCCCAGGCGGAAATTCTTACAAACTGCAATGCCCAACTCCAGGCCACTCCACCTCACCATATGATTATTCCGGAAGTCAGACCTTGTTTTTGTGCACCACAACCTCGACCATGCACACCACCATTACCGGACAATCCTTGCCAACCATGAGCATCCATACACCACCTGAAATTTCGCTGTCCAATTCTCCGCACATCCATTACACATCCGATCAAACTCAACTTGATCGCTGGATATACGAAACATCTGATGATATGCCCGTAAGTCCGTTCTAACATGAAAAAGTAGCCGTAGTTGTCAACAATTACGGACTAGACGCTAATCGGTATGTTTCTGCAGCTAGCGGAGCGATTCGAAAAGTCCAAATGGGAATGTTAAATTTTTTATAAAAGGGGAAGGCGGCTGGGTTTTAGTGCAACATCAGTCTATGAAGATTGCGGTAAAGTCTAGTATAAGACCTCGCTAGGAGCCCTTATTTGCAATAGATTGATCGCAAATCAACCGTAACACGAATGCGACACTCGTCGCCCTCCAAGACACCAAAAATACCAAAATACAATAACCGAGAATAACATACGACAGTGGGGATTCGCTGGTGGTCACCCACCCAACTACTAATCCACCGATCTGAAGCTTGTGTATGGCAGAGCGGACGGGATGCCCAATTCTCTTCAGTCTATGGTCGTATGTGGAAGAATTGGGATGGTTAAAGGTTATATTGTTGAGGAGAAGAGCTGGATGAAGGGGCGCGATAATGATGCATGCAACATAATGGAGCGGTAAACTTGAAGAGGCATCGTGATAGATGAGGGATGTTTAAGAGCTTGGGAGATCCCTTTGATGTTAGGATTGCCGGGAGGCCTAAGAAAAAGTTGGATAACGGATGCAGAACTGTTGGAAGAGGAGATAGAAAAAAGTCAACAAAACACTGCTAATTGTTTAAATGTTCATACCCATATTTTCAACTCGACTGGAGCGATGTCCATTGTGGTAGATGAGAGGGTTGAATCAAAGATGCAATATTGACTCGATTTTTGTGCGTGGGGAGCCGGCGTAGCACGTGACTAGGCCACTCCATCAAATACCGGTACTTTCAGTCATCCAACAGATTTGGTGGTTGGATTTGTGGCTCCCTTCGTCCAGAATATGATCTAACATGACAAAGATACCTCTACTCGTTCGATAACTTTTTGGGGACATCTGCCACACGCCTGCTAGGCCACACTCAAAAGACTAATAGGATGAAACAATGCTTACATGGATTAGTAGACATTCACATTTACTTGCCCAAATATCATCTGCATCTTACTTACCTAGTTAACCATCAATTTTCTGAGAAGACACCAGTATATCTCAACTTTGTCGAAAAGATTCAACGAGGAGATATTTTAGCATAGGCCTCTTGACGGATAGCAATGAATCAATCTTTCTTGATTTACGAAATCCAAGATCGTCCAAGATTCTATGAACTGTGACCCGTATCATTCTAGAACTCATATTTGGAAATGATTAATATCTATTCGATCTCTTGTCTAAACTGTACTTTGAGTACTGGAGCTAGCCGTCCTGTCCGCCTTATTACCACTCCTTACTTTCTTGAAGCAAGAAAATTCACCCTTACTCGCCTCCCTTAACTTCTTTAAATCACCCCTCATTCCTGGAAGTATTTTTTGTAACCTTGCTCTCGCCTCTCCATCTGTTCCCTTATCCAACTCCTGATAAATCTGACTTGAAGTCTCGGTTGCTCGTTCTGTTGTATACTGATTCATGGTCTGTGCCACGAACTCGATATCGAGAGTAGCTTGAATAAGGGAATTGAGCGGAAAGCGTTGGCGTTGTTTGAAGGCCTCCAAGAATTCCAAAGACACTTGCTCTAAGAGATAAGAGAGTACTTGACCAGTGAGGGAAGAGGCAGTTGTGGATACTTGGGTATGGACGATTACAAGACACAATAGAGCCTCATATACGTAAGGACGAACTTCTTTTGGCTGTTCTGTTGGCGCCCAGTCCGGTGCTAGAATTCCACAACGCACGATGCTGCGGAGAGTCTCAACAGTAGGTTTAGTATAAGATTGGAACAGACGAGCATCAATTTGGCCGAGGACATCTCTTATTGTCTTAGCTTCCTCTGTAAGCTTGACAGAAAATGCATTCTCAAACTGCGTTGTAAGGTTTGGAACAACATCGACACGAAGGGCCTGCAGATTGCTCAGAGTCAAAAGCATCCGAACATTCTAGAGAAGTTAATTCGGTTCTGAAAGGGAGAGACTTAACTTACGCGGTCACTAGCATCGACAATTCCAGCATCCATGCTTGTAGCAACAACCATAGCCACAGGAGTTGCCAAACCATCAGTATCAGTAGTCCAATCATCTTCTGCCTTTTTAATAGACCTTTCTGCATTCTCTACCATCCCACTCAGTGCTTTATATAGGGTCGTTACAAACTGACTACGAACCATTTGCAAGAGCTTTGCCGGTGGAGGGAGAACAATGTCGGCCGAGCCTGGCTTGATTGATGCGTCAGAGATGTAAAGGATCTTTTGCATGCCTATGAGGATTGCACTTTCGAAGGCACTAAAATTGGCTGGCATCCTGGTCAAATCTCGTTTGTCTGGTGAACGCCTCCAATCTTCCAAGACTTTGATGTTTTCAGCATCTTTATTCCATGCTGCGAGTATTGCAGTTACGCATCTCTCGCGCATTCCTCCAACAAGAGCCTTCAATCGTTCTAAAACTGAACCATCTCCGTTAATCACCGGGTATAATCCCGACATCTCGCTTGCGCCAGAACCTACGAGTGTCAAGAATTTGGCTAGATAATGGACGCCACTGGCCGAGTTTGACCATGGCGGCCAGAATGCAAATTTTTCCCAAGCCTCCCCTCGTTTCGGAGATGGAGGTGGTAGGTTGTTGGGATCAAATGCGAATCGAGAACCTCGAAGGGCAGAGGGAGTCAATGAATCAGCCGTTCTTGGTGTCCGTGGCGTAGGTGGTAGAGGTGAAAACAATGCTGATATATCCTCAATTGGAGGAAGGACGAACAATTCATATATACTTTCCCGAAGCATATCAACTAGCTGAACTGTTCCTTGTTGCAATTCGATAATGTTCTCATCAGAAAGCCTATGGTGCTCTCGAGACTTTCCATTTATTCCTACAGGTAAAGCTTTCTGTGTCCTACCATCGATGAAACCTTGAACAGTCTGCCAATATTCTGTCACTTCGCCAAGAACACCTTGCGCGGAGATCATGCTATGGAGGAAAGAGTCCATTTTCTCCCACAACTCGATGATGTCTGGAGAATCCACTGAAACCTGTTTGTTGTCTACAATTTGGCGTCCAAGCGACCGCAGGTGAGTGGCTATGATTTGAGATGCAGGCTTTTCAGCACTAGCTAATCTCCGTCGTAGAATTTCGATCTCTACTCTCGCGCGGTCCGAAGTCGTTTGGATTTTGACCTTAAGGTGATCATAACGACTCAGTAACCAAACCCAAATAGGATTATCCGTGACCCCTAACTCAAGTAATATGCTAATAAGTTCCATATGTTGATCCTGCTGAGCGCCCATGAATCCATCCATTTTGCTAGAGCCTTGTGCTAATGATAACTTCTTCCACATGTCGCGTTTAAAGTCCTCGATCTGCGATTCGACATCATGCCATACGCGGGCAGCCAGAAGGATTTGGTGTATCTGAGGATCAGTCGGCGGTGTATTTCCTAAGGTTTCAGTGAGTTTCTTTGCATCATCTGCGAACCGTCTTGCTTTTGTATATTCTTCGACAATACTTTCATAATCTTTCCGCTTGATACTATCGGTAATGGCAGCGTTGACCTCGTAGTATTCTTTGTATCGATCAACGGTTCCAACCAGTACTTTCAGACTGTCCTCCTTCTCTCTTCCATCTAATGCCGGGCCCCAAACCTCTTCTGCCTTTGCTGAGACATCTAGAAGGGGTGTTTTGATTCCAAGCACACCATACTCGCTTTCTTTCATCAATGCGTTCTTCTTTCTAACATCCAAAGGCGCTGGAGTTGTCATTCCAATCTGATTACCACTGCTCGCTCGAAAACTACTTCTGCTGGCATGGCGGGAATGAGGTCTAGGGCGGGAAGCTGTAGGTGGTTCTGCCCCTCGATACTTCATCTCCGTATAAACATTGTCTATTGTGGCTTTAGCACGCACGAAGCGTTCAAAGTTCGATTCGACGAGGACCTTCAGGGAAGCGGATTTCTGGTCAATGGACCTAGAGAGAAGATCTAGTCCTCGTAAAAGGTCTTGCGTAGAGGCGGTAGAATGAACTTGCGATAAAAATAAGGCCGGCGAGAACGTTGTTGAGGACAAGAGAAACCTATTACCTGGTACCGTCAGTGGAAGTATGAAAGAAGGGGTAGAGATTCTAACGCAGTGCTATGTCGTCCTGCACAGGTAGACCTTGCTGCCGGAGAACTCTGACAACGCTATCTGTACTTCCCAAAGGGTCTGGCTCGTCCCTCTGAACCAAGTTCTCTACTCCGTCGCCTGACTTTTGTGAATTGGGAATAAGACTTTTGCGATCACTAGCTTTCTCGAGAGCGAAGTATTTCGACTTTCTGCGCGCAACAGCTGCTGCCTTTGAACCATTCTGCTTTGACTTGGGAGCTTCGTCATCCTCATCCGAGGCATCACTTGTATCCTTATCTGCCGGCCATTCTGTGGGATATGGAGATGAAAGTTGGTAATGATCCAAAATGGTTCGTTCCATGTCCGTCATATTGAATCGTGGTTAATTCGAGGTTGTCGCAACAATACCTCGAGTATTTGCTCATAAATTCCAACACTGCATCAAACAATTCACGGCTCCAAAGTCAAACATTGGTGGTTCAAAATTTATGGAATGTATTGTAGTATGTCGAAGTTCAGTGTCGCTACATTCAATGTTTTAGGTGAATATCAATCCCAAGGATCACAAGTCGGGAATTACCGATATCAGGCGCCGACAGCCCGGGGCAAAACGGCTGAAAGTGGGAACGCGGAATCCAAGGAAGCAACTTCTTACTTGAGGAAAAAAGCAACTTTCCGCAAGTTAGCCGACTTTAAATCTTCTATCTCTAAACATATTTTGACCAACTCACACTCTCTACTCCTATTCTTCCAATAAATTCTTGCGAAATTTTGGCGAGAATAATTTGGCAGACAGTATGTTAGCAATTAGATCATTTGGCGCTCCCGCGCGCAGACAGTGCATTCAAGTATCTTCACGTGCTTGGAAACCAGCCGCTGTCCAGGTAAGAATATACTTAGTTCCCGCTGCAATGCAACTATTGCATATTCAAACTTCTTTGCACATGCTCACTATTTATCACTACAGGCGCGCCGCCAGTATGCCACCGAGAAAGCCAAGATTGCCCAGTTCCACGGCCAGAAGGGTTCAGATGTAAGACATCCCAAGCCAATGAGAATAGTTCCAACGCTGCACATCCTATAATAAAACGAAAAGGAAAACAATTGAATACGGGGATAGCTTCTGGGAATATAGCCACTGACGTTCTCCAAGGGACTCTACACAGTTAGTTTGATTGAAGGTGACGGTATTGGACCCGAGATTTCGCAATCTGTGAAGGACATTTTTTCGGCCGCTAAGGTAAGGAGAATATTCGAACGATCTCGAGTCAACTCTGACACTGGATTAAGGCACCTATCAAGTGGGAGCCAGTTGATGTTACCCCGCAACTCCGAGACGGAAAGACCACCATTCCCGCAGAGACTATCGAGAGTATCAACAGAAACAAGGTGGCTTTGAAAGGTCCTTTGGCTGTATGTGTAGCCCATCTGTTATTCTCTAGCCCGGTACTAATCTACACTAGACCCCTATCGGTAAAGGACATGTATCTTTGAACCTTACTCTTCGCCGAACTTTCAACCTCTTCGCCAACGTTCGGCCATGTCGCTCAATCGCAGGATACAAGACACCTTACGACAACGTCGACACCGTTCTTATCCGAGAGAACACTGAGGGAGAATACTCCGGTATCGAGCACGTTGTGGTAGATGGAGTAGTACAAAGCATCAAGCTCATTACAAGAGAGGCTAGTGAGCGTGTTCTACGATTTGCTTTCCAATACGCCCAGGACATCAACAAGTTGAAGGTCCGAGCTGTCCACAAGGCCACGATCATGAAGATGAGTGATGGTCTTTTCTTGAGTACCGCAAACAGAGTTTCCAAGGATTTTCCAGCCGTCGAGTTTGACTCTGAATTACTCGACAATACCTGCCTGAAGATTGTTACAGACCCAACTCCATACAACGACAAAGTTTTGGTTATGCCTAACCTTTACGGAGATATTTTATCGGATATGTGCGCTGGTCTCATTGGTGGTCTTGGTCTTACTCCTTCCGGCAACATTGGAGATGAATGCTCTATCTTCGAAGCTGTTCACGGATCTGCACCAGATATTGCTGGCAAGGCTCTTGCCAATCCTACTGCTCTTCTCCTCAGTTCCATCATGATGTTGAGACACATGGGATTGAACGAACACGCACAGAGAATAGAGACTGCAATTTTTGATACCTTGGCGGAAGGAAAGACCTTGACTGGTGATTTGGGTGGCAAATCTAAGACCCATGAGTATGCTGGAGCAATTATCAGCCGTTTGTAGATACAATAGATACCCAGTTTAAGGGAGTATAGACTGTACCATCATGTGCATAAATTCCCGCACTGTTCATAAAATACTAAATCGCACACAATCAGTCGGGAAATTTTGCTTTTATACGTTGAAACATATTGTTGAACTATTGAGGCTGTTGTCTGTTAGTTACTACTAGTACTATTCCGTATTCCTTTACAACATGTCGAATTTTGGATGCACGAAACCAGAATCCAATTTCTCCTCCAGTTCCTGCAGAATAAACCCGAGCTTGGAATGTTTTTCACCCGCTTGTGGTGAATCACGTGGCAACATAAATTACACGAGGCCGTTCGTTTCGCAGAAGCTTGGACTCAGTCAACAATGAACATGCAGTTCAACTTCAACATCCTTGGGGATCACCGCACGTGGTGAAACGCATCAACGACATTTGCCAGTCACATTTTGATCTGAACCTCAAGATACGAAACTCTAAAGAGAAAATTTCTTTAGTACCAGCTCCAAAATCATACCACGAAATAGCTGCAGGTATCGGATCGCTAATGCCAACATCAGCTCTCCTAGTTAAGTAACATCTTGTCGAATGGGACCTTCCAATTTGAGCGTGTAAATTTCTTATTCAGTGCGGGTGGAAAAGAAGAGCCACAAGGATGAAGCGTTCATTAAAGCGTGCTGCGGTGCGGCAGATTATGACTAGCTCCCATGGAAGTCATAAATATGAGCCTTTACCCTCTGAAGAATCAGATCTAGTTACTAGCACAGATTCAGACGATATTGTCCAGACTTTAGAGCAGCATTTGAGGAAGTTCCGGAAAAGATCAAGGAGAAAAGTGTTCACTATGGGTATTGCCGCAATTGTTGTGTTGGGACTTGTCTATTTTGGAGCGGTGTATGTTTGATCGTGAAGCTTTTGCTCAGTGCTCATATTCATTGCTAACCAGTGCTATAGAGGCTATGGGCTACCAGCCAACTCGTCGTGCGATAGTATCAATGCTGGATACTATTGTCAACCCGAGATCTCACATTTCTGGGGTCAATACTCGCCTTATTTTTCAGTTCCCTCAGAGATTAGTGCTTCTGTCCCTGATCAATGTGAAATATCATTTGCTCAGATCTTGTCCCGCCACGGAGCACGGGATCCTACAGCTGGCAAGACAGTAAAATATATGGCTCTCATAGACAAGATCCATAACACCACGACTTCCTATGCAGTCGATTATACTTTCATAAAAAACTACGAGTATTCTTTAGGATCTGATCAGCTTAGCGTATTTGGACAACAGGAATTGATCAACTCTGGTATCAAGTACTATAATCGGTACAAGTCCCTAGCATCATCAATTACTCCATTTGTTCGTTCTTCGGGACAAGACCGCGTTGTCGAGTCTGCCCAAAACTGGACCCAAGGGTTCCACTCTGCTCGTTTGTTGGACTCATCATCTACGGCCAATGCTAGCTACCCATTCAACATCGTCATTATTAGTGAAGATAAAGGAAGCAACAACACTCTTGACCATGGTCTCTGTACCACCTTTGAGGACGGCCCTGACTCCACCATTGGAAACTCTGCCCAAGCTACATGGGCGTCAATCTTCACCCCAAACATCACCTCTCGTCTAAACTCTAACCTCCCTGGCGCCAACCTCACCATGGCTGACACCATCGAATTTATGGATCTTTGTCCCTTCAATACTGTCGCCTCTCCCACCGGCATTATCTCTCCATTTTGCAATATCTTCAGCGCTGCCGAATGGAAAGCTTACGACTACTACCAATCCCTTGGTAAATACTATGGATTTTCTTGGGGTAATCCATTAGGTCCTACACAAGGTGTAGGTTTTACCAACGAGCTCATTGCACGCCTCACAAACAGTCCCGTCCAAGACCATACCTCCACAAACCACACCTTGGATGACAATCCGGCCACGTTCCCAGTTGACAGGCCCATCAAACTATATGCAGATTTCAGCCACGACAATGACATGACTGCTATATTCTCCGCTCTTGGTCTGTATAACTCCACAAGCGCATTATCCAAAACCAGAAGAGAAGATGCGTTGCAAACGAGTGGCTATTCAGCCAGTTGGTCGGTACCATTTGCAGCGAGGATGTATGTGGAGAAGATGACCTGTGCGGGTGAGAGTGAGGAGTTGGTTAGAGTTATTGTTAATGACCGCGTGCTACAATTAAAGACATGTGGTGGTGATGAATTGGGCAGATGTGGATTGTCAAAGTTTGTAGAGAGTTTGAGCTTTGCTAGTGAAGGGGGTGACTGGGGAAGCTGCTTTACTTCCTGAGCTGGATAATAACACGAACCAATTAAATGATTGTGCATAATAGAAACTGGCGACGGATGGAAATCGCAAATCCCTCCTATAGGGTTTGTTTGGAACTTTTAGAAAGAGATACTTGACACAATCTACATATGATCAACAAGTTGCCCACATCAGGGTCAACCCAGCATGAAAAGATAAAAGCCTGCGACGCATGAATTGATTCTTTGCTCCATGTGACATTTCTAGCATTGAATAGAAGAAAAAGTGAAATTCTAACGATTACAATCCGCGCAATAGAAAGATTTCAACGCCCTTGCTTGAGTACTGATGTAACATTACAACCTGCCAAGAAACACTTGTATCCCTGAAAATGGAACCCCTCAAAAACTCCCTGTGCCTGGTTTACAGGCCGCATTGGTATATATATGCCTCGCCTCGTAATTCAATCCCTCAAATATACAAACATTCAAAAACTCAGTCTACCGTGCAACCTCCAAGTGCTTATAATAGATACGCCGCGCCTCCAAAAATGGTCATTCCTACTCCAGCCCACCAGAGAAGGTCGAGATCGATGCGGTGAATGAGTGAAGGTTGCTCAATGCCGCGACTGATATGCTTGGCATTCTTGTTGAGAGGGAGGAGGTAGCCTTCTGAGGTTGTAGGCTCTTCGGGTTCATCAGCACCACCCAACCATCGCTTCATTTTAGAGCTCGAAGTTGACTTTGCCGAAGACGTTGGGTTGAGGGTTTCAGTAGGAAGCATAAGTGCAGGACTGTAGGCTAAGAACATCGGGTTGACGGGTGTCCCGTCGAATTGGTAAAGATCAAGTCGAGTTAATTTCGTATAAGGATCGGTGTAGACTTGGTATTTCTACAGATTAGGCAGCCAGCGATCAGCTTTGTTCATAATCCTAATGTTGATAAATAGGATAACAAGGAAAAGCACAAACAAACCTGCAATGTCTCGCTCTGATTGTATCGTGTGTACGTTGCAGTATCGGCAGTACATGGAGCAGATTCTAATTGACGACCATCCACACTGAACGGGTTCAAACTAAGGGAGCCATCGTCGTTCAAGACGAATTTACCGTGCTGCCATTGCATTATCGAAGACACACAACTAGGTTTTGCAGCTAAAATATCATTAATTATGCTCCTCTTGTACTGTTTAATGTAATTCGAGCGTCGTGGAACAATACGTACGATTTGAGATCGCCCTGTAGTATGCCTCTTCATAGTAGCCATCTGCGGTGAAAGAGTATGAAATTCCGGTATGAGTAGGTTCCAGTAATGAATCGTTAACTGGATTGTAAAAACCCTAATCCTCAACATCAGTGCGTGCCCATCAATAACTTAAGAGTCGTTTCTTTGATCCAAGGGAAAAAACGTACAGGACCAGTCAACACTGCGGCGGACTTTGTAGACCATGTTCCAACAAGCTCATCTACGTTTGGAGCAGCAGACACAGTTGACAGTAAATATGCGCTCGCGATTAATACTGTAGGCAAAACGATTGGTGCCATAGTGTGAATTGTAGTTGTCGATGCTAAGGATTTGTATTTCAAGCATGAACTTCCATATAGGGATTGGAATTCGTAACACCCGCTAATTAATTCAGCCACACTTAAGGTTGGCGCCACCGCAAGCAGCCACGAAATAAGTTAAAAATAGCACATGCTAGTTATTACCGCTGCTTGTTATTTTTTTCATTACCAGGTTGATTAATAAGCTGTGGTAAGTTAGTTTAATACCCTTCTGAAGTTATGTTTCAGGCTTGCATTAAGGAAAGTTGGTCAGTGATTGGTCAAAAAGCAGTTTCCGTACCTTATCGAACATGGCTTCATCGCCAGCATTGAAGTCAAGCAAAAAAGAGCTTCGTTCATCGATGAAAAAGCTTCTATCAACAGTTACAAATGATTCTGTGCAAACTCAAAGTAAGTATTCTAGGTCGCGTTCGGATATCACTTCCACATTTATATACTACCAGTTCATTAATGTCCTTAGGTGCGGCTGTCTTTCACAAACTCATCAATTTTAAACCATATCAACAGGCCAAACGAATAGCGGTATATCTTGCTATGCCAACTGGGGAATTACAAACTGATGCAATTGTACGTCACGCCTTGGAATCGGGCAAACAGGTCTTTGTACCTTATCTTCATAAATCTACGTCCCCGTCACCTGATACACCCCGTTCCGTAATGGATATGGTGGACCTTCGTAGCCTTGCAGATTTTGAAGCCCTGGAAAGAGATAGTTGGGGGATACCCACAATCCCTGCAGAGACTGTGGGTGAAAGAGAAAGTATATTGGAGACTGTTTCGAGCAAAGGTGGCTTGGAGATGATACTCTTGCCTGGGGTAGCCTTTGACATTGATCCTAAAACCAACTTTATAAGGCGCCTTGGTCATGGAAAAGGGTTCTACGACTACTTCTTGCATCGATACAGGCAGCATTCAGGTTCACAAATTTCCGATCCAGCGAATCCAGGAACAAATGTATTACTCTATGGTTTGGCTCTTCAGGAGCAATTCTTGAAGCCTGGAACAGAAAAATCAGTGCCAGTAGGAGAGCATGATAGCCTCCTCCACGGACTTTTCTTGGGAGATGGTGAGATTAAAGATGGTCTTGTTTCCAGAGAATAGATCCACCTCAAAATAAACAACTCAATATGAAGCCAGATGACCGAGAACTCCCCTTGAACTCATCTTGCAGGCCTTGCAGTACTTTTTATTCTCATAATAACCCATTCTGAATGTACGCCTTCCCTTGGTCTCTTATCCACTCGCGCTCTGGATCAACGACACGTTATCACCCTTCAATAGAATTTGTCCTGGACCTTGTTAGTAACCTATTTTTAAGGGTCAAATAAACCAAAAACTGACCCAACGCCCTACGACTCTCCGCTTTGTCCTTTGTAGCTTGCTTAACCTCCACTGCATCATCAAGCACCAAATTCATGAATTCGTCGAAGCCCTGGAAGCGCATCGATTAGTAAAATATCATGAGCAAGTAGGAGAATTTTGTGCGCGCACTCTGATCTTCCCCTCAATTCTGATTCCCAATTGCTCGTACAACCAAATTGATACTGGCGTATGCTGTTGAAGAAGCTTGAAGATGAAGTTGATTGGGGGAAGAAGGACCTTTCGTCCACCTCCACCACCTCGATTCATGATGAATTTAATTGAGCTTCGTCGAAATAAACGCTCTTAAACACAGCCCTTGAGGACAAAACCGATTTCTCGATAGATTGAGTGAGTGGCGAGAGAGTTGGGTTTGAATCCTTTAAACTCCTGGTCAAATCTTTAAAATTCTCGACGCGGTTGGTTGACGTGCACCTTACCTTAAGCTTCTTTCACAAGGCTGCCGCTCGAAACGGCACTAAAACTTTATTTCGCTGCAGCAACCAACTTTAAACGGGCAGACAAGTTCACCCTGTTCATTACTTATTACAACAAAAGAACATTCTGATTCTTTCCAAGAAAAAACCACAACCACCAAAATTTCATAACCTCTTGTTGATACCCTTAATTCCTCTTTTCTAGATACTTTCATACTCGGCATCTTTTTCTACGATAAACTTACGAAGGGTACATGACTACATCACGCATTTAATCTGTTATTGTCTCTAAGGCCTTGCCCCTCCATCAAGATGGTCACTGTTTCTACGAACGGGACTGGCCCCCAGAGTGCCTTCGCTCCTGTTATTGCGGCTCTGAATACCATGCGCGATGGCCAGCGGGGACAAAAGGAGGCCGCACATAGTTTTCTAGAGAGTTTCCAGAAGTCGGTAGGTTATTTTTTCGACACCTTTGCGCCAAACCCATTTGTCGTTGACGCAGGCTCACTTTTCCTGTAGGGAGAGGCATGGCAGATTACGATTGGCATCTTATCGTCAGATGCAGAGCCCGATGCGAAGCTCTTTGCGGCTACTACTTTGAGAGGAAAGGTATATGATCACGAACCCCACCTCTCTGGATTCAAATCTAATCTTATAGATCACCTATGACATTCAACAAATACCAAGCGACTCCTTACCAGCGCTACGAAATCAACTTCTAGAGTTATTGAAAGTATTTGCGACAGGGCCACGGCCGATTCGAATCCAACTATGCGTTTGCTTGGCCATTTTAGCTATCCAGATGACAACTTGGAAGGATGTAGTGCCAATGGTTGTATCAACATTGGGGAGCTCCGCAGAAAGTCTCGCCTGTGTCCTAGATTTCTTGAAAGTTCTTCCAGAAGAAGTCACCGAGGGACGAAAAATTACTTTGACTGTATGTGGGCCGAAACACACCATTCCCGGAGCAGGTGAACCGACTTGGGGTGGTCGAAATGTTATTGGGAATATTCAAGTCTAATGCGTCAATTAGGAAGATGAGCTTCAACAGAGAACTCAGGAACTTTTGGGAGACAATACCGCTCAAGTTGTACAGTTGTTGATTGCATATGCACAATCGTCTGGTACGTATTAATCCACTTGAAATATAATGCCAAAAGGCTAAGAAGCATCACACAGAATCGGCCGCTACAAATCCACAACTACTTGAAGTCATCACATCTTGGCTACGCGAAGTACCTGTTGCGGATATAGTTAATTCACCTCTTCTGCCGGTAATCCTCAATGCCTTGAACAACGATCGCTCTTTCGAAGCTGCAACAGAATGTCTGTGTTCTATATTTAAGGAGACTCGTGAGGTTGACGAGTATATGCCTACCATAGAGATACTTTTGCCTCGTGTATTAGCGCTTCAGCCTCGTATTGCGCAAGCTGCCCAAGACGAAGATTCGGAGTCATTTAAAGGCTTTACTCGCATTTTTGCCGAAGCTGGTGAAGCGTGGGTTGTCCTGATTGCCCGTGAGCCTAAGGTATTCCGACCTTTGGTCGAAGCTATTCTGGAATGTACTCACAGAGATTTTGATAAAGATGCGATTTCCCTTACTTTCATCTTCTGGTACGAGCTCAAACTTTATCTCATCCTCGAGAAGTACATCGAAGCTCGTATGCAATACGTGGATGTATACTCTAGCCTTGTGGACATTATGATGAAGCATCTGGAATTTCCTACAGCGGATGGCGCGGATGAAACGGACTTGTTCGATGGCGATAGGGATGCAGAGGAAAAATTTCGGGAATTCCGCCACCATATGGGGGATGTCCTCAAAGATTGTTGTGAGATTATGGGCGTCACGCCGTGTCTCACAAAAGTTTACGATGCTATTAAGTCCTGGATGGGTTCTTACGCTAGTCATGCGACTGAAGCCTCTGTTCCACATTGGCAACAACTTGAAGCACCTCTCTTTGGAATGCGTGCGATGGGAAGATTGGTTGACAAGGACGAGGAGATCATACTTCCTCAAATCATACCCCTCTTGGTTCAAATTCCTCATCACGAAAAACTTCGATTTGCAACTATTATGGTATTAGGTCGTTATACGGAGTGGACTTCTAACCATCCCGAATTTCTTGAGTCTCAATTTCAATATATTGTATCTTCGTTCTCAACTGACTCGAAGGAAATTGTCCGAGCAGCTGCCATGGCGATGAAATTCTTTTGCAGTGATTGTAAACACTTGCTCGGTGGCCAAATTATACAACTGCAGCAGTTCTACGACCAGACTCTCGACAAGTTACCAGGAGTTAGTCAGGAAGAACTCACGGAAGGTGTTGCGTCTGTTGTTGCTGTTCAACCACCAACACAAACGTATCAACTCCTTAAATTATATTGTGATCCATTGATGGCTAGGTTAATGGGCCTTGCAAATCAAGCCAACGATGACGAATCAAAGCTTAAAGTTGCTGGTCAGTATCATCTCCGACAAAGCTCCCGGTAATTTACTGACAAGAATCTAGATCATATGCAACTGATTACATTATTTATACAGATTGTTAGTCCTTGGATTGAGCCAAATCAGGACAATCCAGCTGTAAAATACTGCCAAGAGATCTTTCCCATTTTATCGACTATCCTAGATTCATTTATGACTTTCACTCCAATTTGTGAAAGGGTTTGCCGTACATGGAGATACATGATCATATCATATCGAACATCGATGGCTCCTCTCCTTCCCCAGATGGCCAACAAACTCGCAGAAGGCTTCGCAGCGTCCCGACAGGGCTGTTTCTTGTGGGTTACGAGTGCTATCTTGCGTGAGTTCTCCGAGGATCGAGAGCACGTCGACGAACAAACGACTGAATCAATCTACACCTTCTTTGAAGCCCAATCGACAGCGATGCTGAAGGCAATGGCTGATCTTCCACCTCAAGATCTCCCCGATGTTATCGAGGATTTTTACCGTCTCTTACTTGACGCCTTACTATACTACCCTCATAAAATGATTCGATCGCAGCTATTCACGCCAATTTTCAGGGCGGCCATTGCTGCTTTAGATCTCGAGCAACGTGAACCTCTCTCTGCAGTTCTGCACTATCTGCGTGATGTCATCAGCTACGGTGGTGACAATCCTTCAAGTTCAGCATCTAACATAAATCCGCCCGAGATTCAACAATTGGTCCGGCAGCTTATTCTTGCCAACGGCAATGAGTTAGTGAAAGGAATTATGAAAGGCATGATGATTAGTTTCCCGGGAGACTGCTTTACTGATGGCAGTGGCGTTCTACTTGGGTTGTTTGAAATCCTACCACAAGAAACTACTAGTTGGGTCGATGGCATTCTACGAATGCTGCCAGCTGGAACCGTCGGCGAAGCCGACATCGATCGACTGATGAACAGCATTCGAGAAAAGCTTAGCATCGGTCATGATGGTGTCCGAAAAGTTCGCAGCTTATTGCAAGACTTTACAAACACTTATCGGAGACGTTATGTTGCTCCTAGGGATGGCTTAGGCCGACTTGAAGCCACTAGGTTTCAATATAGCGGTTAGATATTTTCTCTTTGACAAAAAATAATACACTCAAGGAGAGTCTTTATATCCGACTTTCATTTTCAGTTGTTGCAATGGCATAGCGATTAGGCCGGCGGACGGTGGAGATTTTCCTTCCTTGCCAGAAGGTAGTCATAGCGTGGTGAAAAAGCTCGAACGAAAAAGCCGAGTGGTCATCTTCGGACCGGAGTTGGGATAGTATGGGTGAGTATATTTTAGGGCTTTTTATGTGGTCATATGAACTAGTTAGTGAAGGGATGGGCAATTTTCAGAGGGATGATGTTACATAGCTTTTCTCACTGTGGTTATGGGTTGTAGATGATTGTATGATGTGATTTGTGATGGCATAGAGAAATGATGAAGATGATCCATGAAATGAAAAAGGCGCAAGATATTTTTGGGCTGGAATTAGAAGCGTGGAATTCATGTTATTTTTGATGACAATATGAGATATGGATTTATTATTGATGTATCTAAATTTATGTGATGAATGAACTAATTGTGCTTGATGTATTGTTTTGGTGCCAAGACTCAAGAGGCTTGATTTGATATAGATATTAGGCAGATAGGTATTCCAATTTTCGGAAACTGGTGAATGAATCAGGTTTGTGTATCTTTCTTCTACTTCTACTTCTACTTCTACTTCTACTTCTACTTCTAGTCCTCTTGATATACAATTCTACTTGTAGGAAATTCTCAAAGTTCAAATATAAATGGGAATAGATAGGGGTGGAATATATATGTATGATTGGGGAAGATAAATCAATGTTTTCATGCTCGCTCGCTCACTCGAATATATATATGATGTTTTTTGAGATGATTTCTTTTTTTGGTGTTTGGAATTTCGGGGGATAGGGGGTTGGGGGAAGGGGAGGGAAGAGATGGGTCAAATAAAGATGATGTGAACTCTTCTTGGGTTTAATTCAGGTTAGTATCTTATCTACTTAGTTTTATAACTGTATTTGAGTATGTAAGTAAATACATCTATGTATATCTGTACATCTATTAGAGGTATTATCTGCATGATGCCCGATATATATATTATACAAGATCTTAAAATGGAATCGAGTACGCTTGGAGTACCGGGAAGAAGCAAAGATTTTGGGTTTGACTACCTGTGTACACATAACATATCACATCACATGGAACATTCCAATCATTTTTGTAAATTTATCATTATTCATTGAATGTTATTTGTAGCCGAGTCGGACAAATACATGTCCTACTAAATTTTAAGTATAGATAAGTTCCAAAAACATCGAATTGTATCGCTGAAAACCAACTATACGGATTGAAGTGTAGCGCCAAAAAAAAGAAGGGAAAAAAGCAGCAAGGTACGTCGATATGAAGCCTGTGTCTCTTTCAGATATGCAACGTGAGTAGACCCTTCCAATGTGAATTTGTGAAGGAGGAAATTGGGATATATTCGAACACAATAGTTGAGCAATTTGCACCACAAACTCCCTGCTAATCATAACCTTAACCGATCCCTAAACAGAGAAAGTTATCCACCCATATGCACAATCATGGATCTATATGCGATACGCCCCTCTGTATGGAAGCCGTGAAACGCCGAAAATGCTGCAGAATTGGCCGCACAAGATGCAAATATTGAAAGGAAACTGGGTGAGTGAGAGAAGACGGAATTCCTCTAATTAGAAACTTGGGGGAGGAGGAGCCGAGAGATGTAGCGAAGCTCGTATGATCTTGAGTCTGCTGGATCGAAGAAGTACCGAACTTGTTTATCATGGACTTCGGTAACTGTTTACATTTGGTTAGTAATTGTATGAAATAATCAAGGAAGAAAAACTAACAACTAAGTTGAACTTGTTCAAAGAATTCCCTAACAACTTGTTCAGATGTATCGTCAACTGCAAGAACACCATTGTCTTGCCGAACAAAAGTCTTTGGTGGAACTTCTCTCATTCTCAAGATCATTTGAAGAACATTGATGAGGTCATCACCTTGATTAGCAAAATTTTGAGGAGGCTTGTCAAGTGGCCACTGTCCATGGAAATCTTCTCCCTCCCAACACTTAAAAAGCCAGGTGGACTTCTCAACACAGTTAAGAGTAATGACGGCAACCAAAAACAGTTCGAAAGAAGACTTTGAAGCTTTGTTAAGCAAACGTCTCTCCAACTCGTTCAGTATACCCTTGCACATTTGGGATGCTTTGTTCTCGGCTGCGGAATTCAACTGAGTGTGAATTATAGCAAATGATCTTTCAGTTGAAAGAATTGGTTTGGTCTGACCACCCCCTTCATCTGATGAACCTGAGATGGCCTTCGCAGACATTTCCCATCTGATTTCAGAATCAACGAATATGTGCACAATGGTCCAAAATTCCAAAGCACGACTTAGAAAATTATCTTGCTTTTGAATTGAAAGATTGAGAGCAGTTTGGAGAGTAGTTCGAATGAACTGAGAGGGTTCATTATCAATAAATATTGGCATCATACGCTTAGCATATGCCTCGAGCTTGTTCGAAAGATCATCATGGTCCGTGTCGAGAATATAGGAAGTGAGGCCGGTATCAGCATCGTGTGCTTCTAAACACGGGAAGGAAGCGTAAATTGTGGTTTCTGGAAAATGAGAGACCTCAATCTGGTATGGTGAGTTCTGAAAGTTAGCCGAACCCTTCGCGGCGAGGACCTGATGGTGAGCAAGTACTGTGTGGAGTTTCGCTGAGTACAGGCAAAGCTCATGTGCAACCCGAGTTCGAATGCATGGGGTCTTCCACAAACGTGCACTTTCGACACCCTTGCAAGTATCACAAGGATCTCCTGCAGTGCAGGGTTTCTTGAGCATTCTGCAGCGAATACATGAGCCAATCTTCCTTATGTCGGATACCTCCTTTCTGCGACCCTCGTTGAACTTTCCTCGGACTTTGGGTTTGGTGGCTTTTTGGCCATTGCCATATTCAGCGCTAAATTCAGTGGTCATTGGATTCATGGCTATTCGAGCGTGGCTTTTTGGGCTCTGTATTTGGGGTTGGCCGTTGTCGAACGTATTTTCGGCAGGGTTATGCTCGGAATATGTCATTTGACCCATATGAGCCATTTGATCTTGAACCTGCATCGCTGCGGCTTGGCTTGCTGGCATGGAAACCTCCATCATACCCCAAGAATGCTGTTGGTTATCAGAGCTTCCATTGAACAAACCGTCGCTCATGGCATTTGCCTCGACAAGTTGACGGGTAAGCTTGTCCTCAGATATTTTATCCTGTGCTACCGCATCTTCGCTTAGGAGTTGGGGGTCCACCATTGATGGAATGAACCGGGAAGCAGCTGCTGCCGTTGCCGCCATTGAGTTCGGAGAGGCAGATTGAGAGCGGCCGAGACTAAATTCACTACCGTGGCCTTTTTGATTGATACCTGCAAGAATGTTAGGTACCCTGTTAAGGTATTGCTTTATCATTTTCACTTACCCTTCTTGTCGCGCTGAGATCGTGACTCGTAGCTCAGAGGCGGGTTGTCAAGAGTGTATTGCTCCTGTAATTCAAGGTTATCACCTCGGGACATTGGTTGTTGACCGTCGCCTTGCGGGCTTTCATTGCCAGGTCGATGATTTCGATGCTCTGACTCGGCCATGTCTCTTGAAACTTCAGCCAAAGTCTCAAGGGGCGTCATTCCTTGAAACGGTCTCCCACGAACCGCAGTTGTTTGATGATTATTGGCAGTCTGAATATTCATCTGCTGATTATTTGTACGATCAGCAATCTCGGGAAGATTATTAAACTCTAGAACGAGTCGTTGTTTCTGGGCGCGATCCAAGGCGGGGCATTTCTTGCAGATGTGACTTGTCAAAGTGTCGAGTCTCCCTTTGGGGAATTTTTCTGAGCAAGCTCTGCAGGTATGGTGGTAGCGGTTGCTGGAGTCATTTAACTTCGCGCCTCTTTCAAAGTACTTGAGGATCAATGCTGTTCGTATTTATGGTCAGTAAACATTCTTGTTTACAAAGATGAAAGATCGGTGGAGGATGACTCGAGTTTTCAAGAGTGTCAAAATGAAGCTATTGAGATAATTCGAACGGGATGAACGTACGGTTAGGTTTGCGACCCATATTGATGTATTAATCACGTCGATCTTTGGTCTTTGCTACTGAATTCACTCAAGTCAAGAATAGTCAACAAGAGTTGAAGAGTTGAGGATTCGAGTAATGCCAGTTTAATCTCTCACCGACAAGTAAAAGGTTTGGGCGGTGTAAGGGAAGTCGGGTGCGGATCATCATTGTTCCGAGTGGGGTTGATGGAGCTACATGCGGTAACCGGCCATTTGCCACCTTGGCAGTCTTCCTGAATTCTGACGGTGCTTGCGTACTAGTCCTCCGATCCTATGTCCACCAGTGGTCTGTTCTTCTGGACTGTTATCATTCCAATACAATTGCTTTGTACCACTGCTTTCATCTGGGCATCACATTCAGCCCTTTGGCATCAAAAGAATGGGTATTTTACTACATCTAGAGGGCTCGATGAACTATTCGACTGAGAAGTCCTTTAAACTTGCAAATAAGCAGAGCTTGTCTCCGGTTTTGCCACCACCTCATCGATCTTGAGCGCCATCAACTACCACTGTTTCTGCTGCGAATGCCTAGCAACTTATTATCATAATTCATATTCGACTATTTCAGAACTTCGAATACTTATTTTCCCTACTCAACGCAGAATAGCCAGGCAGACGCTCCACCAGCGGTCAAACAAACGACATTAGAATTCTCTCAGAGATATGAACGTTCAGTTGGGTACTATGGGGTCATAGTCATCATCGTCCTGCTTTGCTATACAGCCTCGGGAGTCTATATGGGCATTTCGAGGGTTTTCATGTGAAATCAGTTCGTATCTGCTGATAAAATCGCTTGCACGACCTATTTGCCGTTCATCCGTACTACATGACCTTCTGTCAAACCATTAACATCATTAACACCTCACATATCTGCACAATCTCTATCTCCATTCATCGATGTCAATCTAAAAGTAACTTCTTTTGGGGAAAAATCTGAGACCGAAATTTCCACGGATTTATATGGAGTAGACCTAGGTTCATCCGCCAAGCGAAGGCTTATTTGCATGTGCTAGTGGTAACTGGTGTACCGGTGTGGTCGCTAACACTGAATATCATTTCCTTTCCGGGCTCCTCCATTGAAATGAAATGTACTATGGACCAGGGCAATAACGTTAAAATAAGCTTGACCGGTGTAGGTCCCTTCTATTTAACTACACCGAAGTAGGTTAAAGTATCAACTGATTTGCTAAGATTTTTGTACAAAGTAGTATTTCCTAGTGGAGACACTCTAGATAGGAAGTTCTTTCAACACAAATCCAAGTCAATGTTGCTGCAGCTTTTGGTCTCGTCCACTCATTTACAACCGTGATGATAAGCTTCTGGTTATGTGCAGCCGTCCACAACGGACGTTTCTCTACCGTGGGGTAGGTGGGTCCGCTGACATGTTGAAGAACCTTAAAAGAGCAGTCTGCGTCGGCGCAGATTGTCGATTCCAGGAAGGTAGCTATTGAAGCCTTGTAAGGAAAGTTCTCGTTGCGCTGCTCATTGGCGTTTTAACAATCATACGGAGTATAATAAGGTACCTGGCCAGGCAATGTGGACATCTTTCATCATTCACTTAGTGCCCCTGTCAACCCTGCTGATCCTGTCAGTATGGACCAATACTTAACCAGAGATCATCTCGTGTAGCATCACGTAGACGGTTTCGGTCCCGATGTACAGTTCATTTCTATTCCGATCACGTTGAAATATTTGATTGATACCCACCATCTTATCAGGTTCCACCAGCCTTTTAAGTTAAAAGGTTCTCTCAAGTGCTTGAGAAATGTCCGCTGTGCTCATCTTTACTTCTATTCATTATCCAAGATGAGGTTTCTTTCAATTCTATATCTGTGTTTTGCAGCAATATTCTCATCTTCTTATGCTGCAGAACTGGTCAAAGAAGATACGGGAAGCGATATATGGAAATCTATTGAGTCAGCGACTACTTGTGCCGGATGCAACGTAAGTAGCTTAATACACGTTTAGTTACTGATTTCTCTTCGTTTATTTTCATGATGAATCCTGGGAGCTCATTACTCCAATGTGGAGAGTAGCTTATTATGTCGAGCGGCAGACTAATACAATTGGTGATAGGCGGTACTGTTATTACTAAAAGGTGTCGCGCATCTTGGAAATGACGCTTTCGTTGATACTTTGACTGAAATATGCAAATTGGCTGGAGTGAGTTTCCCCTCTTTTTGTTGAATGTTTGTGTTAACATGATTTTTAAGGTCGAGGATGCAGATGTTTGCGCCGGTGCAATCGGCCTGGAGGGGCCAATAATTGCCCATGACTTGAGACAAATGACAATAGGAACGGAAACTTCCAAGTTGTTTTGCATAACCTTCTTTGGGTTGTGTGATTATCCTGCTGTTACTCCATACACGGTCCCATTTCCAAGTGCTAAGCCTGCTACTCGGCGTCCAGCTGCGAGCGGCAAGACGCCTATCAAGATTGTACACTTCAGCGACATTCACGTAGATCGGGAGTATGAAGTCGGAGCTAATAGCAATTGCTCAAAGCCTATCTGCTGTAGGTCATATACTTCTGCAGATGCACCCGGAAACAACTCATATCCAGCGGGTGAGTGGGGCAACTACAAATGCGATGCTACTCTAAGCTTGGAAGAGAGTATGTACGCGGCTATCAAGGAGGTTGCTCCAGATGCCACAGCAACACTATTCACAGGTGATATCGTTGAAGGCTCTGTCTGGCTCGTCAATTCAACTACCAACATTGCGGATATAAACGATGCTTATAGTCGAATGTCAGGCCTAACTAAAATATTTGCGGCCACTGGAAACCATGAATCGGCGCCAGTCAACTCTTTCCCCCCAGATGCAGTTGGCGTTTCAACTTATCAATGGGTCTACGACACTCTTTCTACAAATTGGAAAGCGTTTATTGATCCCACCGCTGCCTCCTCAGCCGATAGCTTCGGTGCATACTCGACCCTCTTACCCGGATCAAACCTGAGAATTATATCTATTAACACTAATCTCTACTACAGGTCAAACTATTGGCTCTACGAGGCCACCATGGAGAAAGATCCTTCCGGACAACTTGCATGGATGGTCACTGAACTTCAAGCTGCTGAGACTGCTGGCGAAAGAGTTTACATTATTGGACATATGCCAATGGGTTCCAACGATGTATTCCATGACACCTCAAACTACTTCAACCAGATCACCCAGAGATATTCCGCCACTATCGCCGCTCTATTTTTCGGTAAGTTTTTTCGCCCTTCCTACCTATTGCGCACTAACAAAAGTAGGCCATACCCACCGCGATGAATTCCAAATCACATACAGTGACTACACCGCTCAAACCGCAGCCAATGCTCTCGAAGTATCCTACATCATCCCCTCTATGACTCCGACATCCGGCTACCCAACCTTCCGCGTTTACACTGTTGACCCAGTGACCTACGGCGTCCTCGACTTCACAAACTACATTGCAGAGTTTGACCTCACTGCCTCCACACAATCTGCTCCCACATGGAAACCCTACTACTCCGCCAAGGCTGCTTATGGCCCTCTAGTAACCCCGCCTCTTACCTCCGACACTGCAGAGCTAACTCCAGCCTTCTGGCACAATCTCACCACCGTATTTGCCGAAAACCCATCGGTATTCAACCAATACATTTCCAGGAAAACAAGAGGATATAATGTGGAGACTTGTTCCGGTGATTGTGCAACCCAAGAAATCTGTCAAATAAGAGCAGCAGAGAGTCAATATAATTGTGCTACTATTAAGCCGGGAATTCACTTTAGAAAGAGAAGTGAAGGAGATGGAACGCTAGAAAGGAGGATCGGGAATGTGGTGGATAATTTTGGCGGAGAATGTGAGGGCAGTGCGATCAGGCCGATCCTGACAAAGTTGGCGGGGCAGCAAGGTTTGCTCGAGAGTGCATTGGAGCGGGCGAAGGCAAAGGCCAAGGCTAGGAAGTAAGCGGCTTCCCTAGGAAATGAGATGATGTATGTTTATGACGTGAGGTTGAACCTTGAAGTACATGTATATAATTGACGGAACTTGATAATAAGGTTGGTGATACGATATAGTGTTAGTAATACTCAAACCAGAAGTTTTGATGCATGTATGAATTTGCTTGGAGTGGTTTATTATCAAAATTGACTTCGTGAGAAAAAATGCAGGTCAACGATACAAATCTCTTGTTAAAGAACCCGCACATGAGGAATCATGGTCAAAACAGAGCTTTCGATAGACTTCTGTTGATTCATCCATATAATATGAGCAATATCCCCCAGATACCCTGACTGAATACATACATATAATTATGCGCAAATATAGGATAAGACGCAAGCGCATAACTACACGGCTTCTCCGGAACATACTATGATGCGATGTCCTCATCGCAATCTTCCACTTTCCTAGTGCGACTCTGTGCGTAGATGATGTACGAACTTGAATGAGTCAAGATTCATTCTGCCGGTTTTTTGTATCTGGTTTCGAGGTTCCCCGCGGCTTTTGGGCTTGTTTCCTAGAATTGGGAGAGGAATATGGTATTCAAGTCTATATAAACCTACCTATCTCAAAAAGAGCTCCGGCGCGTAGGGGATCCGGTTGATACTTAATTTCTCGGATTCTTTGTCTGTAGTTGTGTTGCTTGGTTTCAGCATAAGATGTATGGAAGAAGTACAATTCAGTTTATCAATCTTGTCCAAGTCTTTGCGGATATTCGCTCTGTCACTATGAAAGTTGCCGCTTGTTTGAGCTTGAACCAGTTTACATCAGAGAATCAATAGGTTATCTTGGATGTGGCGTTCTCTGGTTTCAGAAAGGTTACATAGCAAAAGCAGATGAGCTAGCTAGTGTGATTCTTTTATATTTATTCTGACAAAACATACTTTTTCATCCGTGACTGCAGTTCGAGAATACTCCTGGCTATGATCATACTTAAATTGTGTTTCGTATTATCTGGATGGCATCCATTACCTCCTTCTTGTCTAGTTTTGCGTTGATCGATAGTCAATCTGATGGTTGGCGAAGCGTGCAGATTTGCAGTTTGAGAAAATCCATGCTGTAGAAGTGCCTCTATGTCAATTGACGCAGGAATCAACAACAAAATTTCTAGTTTTTTGTTCTTACTCGTTTTTAGGATCGATTCACTACCATATTCCAAATTCTTGTCGTCTAAAGTGAATTAACGAAGAGGAATACCTCAGTACCTCCATGAGCATTTCCCTCACCATGTTCAAGAGTAATTTTCATTACTCGAAATAGTACTGCAATATTTCTTTTGGTCCTTTCAGCTTCTAGCTGTCTTTGATAACTCTAGATTGCTCTTATATTTCTTGCGGTATTACAGATAGCCTCTTTGGCGTCAAATATCACATTATTATAGCTTTCTACTATTTTATACCTCTGGTTGCTAGCTTTTTTATCCTTCAGACCAACTTCAAGAAACCTCAAGGCGGTTTCAATATTTAATAACAGGATTGCCTGGCGCGAGTGATAGATCTTTGGATCGTTCTTAAGTTCAATCTCTGGTTATTGCTGCTTCTCCGCTTTCCATCCTCCAATTTTAAGAATTTATTTGAGCTCACAAGCTCCTGTCTTACCTCTGTAAGTATTTCTTGAACGAAAAACTCTATTGATCGTCCATTAATAAGAGCTGCTCCTGGCCCTCAATAGTCATATGATACAGGCTAGACATTATCTATACGGTACTAACCTCTTATTCCACAGCTTATATCTTTAAACTTCCAGCTTATACTTAATTTATATGTCTAAAGACGTCTAACTATAGAGAATACTTTGAATCTCATCCAAAAATGGTACTTTCCTCCCGTATCAAGCAATACTTTGCACCTCTAGCACCCAAGCTTGAAACCAAGATCTTTGTACACCTTATGCGACATGGTGAGGCGTACCACAACCTAGGACACTTCGATGGCAAGATAAATCTGGAATCCTACAATATTCTCGATCCTCGTCTCACTGTGGAGGGTTTACGACAAGTTGGATTTGCTCGAAAGGAGATGGCAAAACGCTGCCCGGTCCCTAATATTGTTCTCACATCTCCTCTCATTCGCACGGTCGAGACTGCTCTTCATGTCTTTCCTATCAGCAACAATGGTAGTTTTTCTCATCGACCTCGAATCGTTGCCTATGATGATTTAAGGGAGAGTGGAGCTTATTTTTGCAACGTCCGTCAGGAAATTTTTGACTTAAAAACACAATTTCATCATATGGGAGTCGATTTTACTGCTTTGTCACCTGTCATCCCGCCTTTGAAAGGTGCCATTCGTGCAACACAGCGTGCGGAGATCGTTCGGAAGGAGATCTCGAGAATTGCGAGGATTATACGCAAGGGCGGTGGGTTTTGGAAGGGGGTCTATATAGGAAGTGCTATTGCGCAGACTTTTGGGTGGCGTCTATGGACAAAGGCTAGGGGGGATACACATATTGTGGTGATCTCTCATGGGTCTTTTATGAAGAGTTTATTGCCATGTAAGCTACCTGCTTACCTCATCCATTGCATGACCACAACTAACATCTTCTATGAAGCATCTCACACAACCCGACGAGTCTGGAAGAAATTTAAACCAGGAGAGGTGAGGACATACGTTTTGAATGCAGATGGTCAATTAAACGAAACCGCAGAATCTAAAAGCATTAGAAGTAAGATTACTACCGTTTCACAAAAGGTCAGTAATATAAATTTACTAGTAGGATCTTACTTCCAACCGTCATCTTCCTCCATCGAGAGAGCCATTGGGCTAAATATTAATGTAGGGCAAAGATGTTGAACCTCACAATTGGATGCTGTTTGGAATATTTATGTGGATTTTGGGGTTGCTTCTGTGTGGATTTGGGATTTATCTTAACGGGTTGATGAATACTCCATCGAATAAGATGTTTTTGGATTGCTTAGAGTTTGGAGATTAATGCAGTTGAGCTATCTTTAGATATATCTTTTTTGAATTTTACTAAATGATCAAAATATTTCATACTTCATGAAGTAGTTAGATTAAAGATCACCATGATAAGAAGTTTTGGGATAGAATTTTTCTCAGTTGGGGAAATTCCCTGAGGCCGGAGAAAACCACTGTAAGTAAATGTTGTGTACATATGAACATGTCAATAAGAAAGGTTGTCTTGGTGAAAGTAAACTGAACATTATAATTAGATGATAGTATCTTTCATACTTAAAATTTACAGCACAAAAGATTCAAAGTCATACTCTTATAATCAAACAAAGTTTTATAAATTCAAGCCATAGTTCAACATTCTCGACTACAGTTCAACGTTTATTAAAGGGGCTCTCGCCTAACATGGATGTTTGATATATTACATTCTACTAATCCATTAAATATATCAATGTTTAATTCTTTACTGTAGCGTTGAGACAAAGTACGTACGATAATACAAGAAACTTCAGGAAGACTAAAAGTTTTCGAGATTAATGTTAATCAATGGGTGCAAAAATCTTTATTTCCTGCTCAAGCTTGAGGACTGCGAAATCGATATCATATTGAGAAGGATGAAACTAGAGTCTAATTCCATAATAGGTTTTGTTGCATGTCTGCGAATAACACAGTATTGAACTGTAAGATTGCGATAAATCGCGTCATGATATTCTTAGTGTTCAAGAAAATATTGTTAAAAGTTTGTATCTAGAAAAATAAAATTGGGGAGATAGCTACCAAGATCTTCAATCTAGATGACTTGCAAATAAATCATCTCCTTTTTCTGATCCGACAACACTAATTGAAAGATTTTTGGTGGACGGTAGAAGCTATAATTTACATCAAACTGTGGAAAGCGTCAAGATGTGCAAATTGAGAGCAAGCAACTCCCACATACCAAGCTATTGGTGAACGCTGCACATCGTAATTCAAGTACTGACAGATTCTAGTATATACTTCGAGAATATCCGGAGGTATACAGTCATTTTTCTTATCTCATTTCATCCAGGGCACCAGCTCGGATCGGAAAACGAGTCTTAATATATGCAGACGGCCTTCACTTGTATACATCGCTCTTCCACAAGCTATTAAATCTAAATGTAATCACCTTAGATACCCAAGGCAAGTATAGATATATATTAGCTTGGTTTAGATGATTTGTGCAACTCAAGTCAGTTCTTCTTAGCTACATTAAACAGTGCAACATAACTCTTCTCAACATGACCTACTCGTATTTACGTGGTGGAGGTTCCAGGAATGGTAACTGTTATGAATACAAGGAAATGTGTTTTCTGACACACCCAAAAGTATTTGAATATCTTCATATAGTCCGATAATCATTTACTCTCACTTTCGATTCTATGTTAAGATGGCTGTGAAAGTCGCGGTGTCGACAGCTAGATATAAGAACACTTGAATGAGCATGTCTCCTTTGGTGAAGTAGATAAATTTCATGTTGTGCAGAGCTCTCACTCAATTAGACTATTGTATTATGCATCTTCCAAGCAATATTTACCGACCGAAATTCTATGTAAACCACTCGTGTCGATTTAAGGCTTGTTAGTCATTACTTGATAACTTTGGGCCTGGCAATATTGGATGCGAGTTTGTTGCCAGTAATGATTTTGCTCTGTATATAGAAAGTTAACGGGAAAAAGAAAGAAAAAGACGAGATAGTTTGGATTCAATATTAATCGAAAGTTTTACCTAAATCAAAGGACGAGGGGTCTATGTTGGTTTTGAAGTTTTGCTGCGTAAAGATTGATACACCAGTAATCATCCTCCGAGACCTAGAAAGAGAAATAGAAACCAAGAAGCTCATTGACCTGTAATGCTGAGTATCCGAAATTGTGTTAACTTTGCGTGTGTAGTTGATGTCATGAATTTCAATCAACAAGTTATCGGTACATCTAGACTATTAGAAAAAGTAGAGTTGTTGTTGAATATGATAGATCATGATATTTTATATTTCCTGCTCGTCCTTATTACATTTTATGATTAGATGAAGATATCCAAAATTCCAAGCTCATCTCATAATAGAACATTCAAGGACTTATCCTTCTAAGATTAGGTTAGGACTGCCGGTAATACGCCCTGACACATGTCTTTGAGATCCTTACTTGAATACAAGTATATGGATGGTTTGAGCTCTCTAGGAGAAGATTGGATGTGTGTTGTTGTATATTAGTTGAAAGTGACCATGATCACTCGACTCTGAGTGAAGTACTCCAAACTGAACATATCTCACACTTATGTATCTTCCTGGATATCAAAGATGCAGAACATTACTTCAACGGACTGGAACTAGGTGTAATAAGTTTCGCTTTACCCATGGAAAGAGTTACAATCAAATGAATCTAGAATTTCTATCTCTTCTCCTAGTTTACATCAATGTACTGATATCATATACTCCTGATTCAGAAAATATAAACCCTTCAAGAGTTTCCAACTACAAAACTCCATGATACTTCTATATGGAGATCGTACTCTCCTCTGATTCCGACCTGAGCTGCGATGGATCACTCAAAATCACCAGAATACTTGCTATTATACACAGCAAGATCCTGCTCATGACGAGAGTTATTTTATACTCTACTAAGAACACTTTAACACCAGCTTTCCTTTTTAATCTCTTATCCTATCAACTCAATTTCATTGCCAGTATCTATGCACAAAACATATCAAATCATTCACATAAAGCATGCATTATCAAATTGAGCAACTTTCAACTATCAGGTACTCAAAAACCTAGACGATATATACCATGAGAAACTCCCTAGGACATAGACTATCACTCAATTGAAAGCATATTGTATAAGAAAAGCCAGATGATACCAATCAAAGCAGCGTATACAAGCAAGAGCAAAAATATTCCAGCATCCCAAGTCAAGACTGCACGCAGAATCCAAAAACAAAAAGCAAAATACTCCGTCCATTATATCTTTCCATACCTCCATCCACTTCCTCATCATCACCAAGTAACCCACGGTTTTCCCAATAGCACCCCAAACCATACCCTTAGTATTCCTCTCCTCACCTTCAAATACCGCTCTACCCAGCAACACCAGTTCCTCACCTAATCAACTCCGAATTCTCAAGTAATCACAATCACCACCACCAAATCCATAATTATTCTAAACCTCAAAAATACAATTCCTTACCTCTTACCTCCTATCCCCTATCTCCTACAGCCGCTCTTAACACATCAATTTACCGCATGCATGTCGCACACACCGTCAGCTGCATCGTCATATAAGACCCACTCCGTTCCCGTCATCATTACATAACACCATACTAATAGCAAAACCCATCTTCACATTATTTCCCTAACTTGATCACATAAGCCTTAATTTGCTTTTGTGATCTTATATGTTTAGTCATCTTTTCATATCTCTCACTAATTTAAAACTCCACATCTTAATATCGCCGCCGCCAGTCATCAAAACACCAAAAGCGCATTCATTTCCATTCTCAAATCTCAAGCCTGAATCATCAATCTGACAAGGCTACAAACATCTAGACCCCATCCACACAGCCACATAACACGGAATAAGCACCCCAGTAAACCAATCTCACACCCATCCTACACACAAAAAAGCTATCGGATATGTATTTCCGATTTTTGACGCCTGGAATACATGATTATAGGATTTTGAAAATATTTTACATTATATAATCTATGATAAATAATAAATATCTCAAAATAAACCCTGAGATAAATAATCTAAAAGAAATCACATAAATGAAAAGTTTAGAGATAAATATAAATATAAATATATTATAATAATAATAATAATAAGAATTAAAAATTTAAAAAAAGATCTCGATTATTTAAAGATCGATATTTTATATATAATATAATATAATCTTATATATTTTACTTCTTTATTTTTATTTAATAAAGTAGTTAGAATTAATTATATAAAAATAAAAATAATAAAACCAAACAAATAAATCAAACCATCATACCAAATAAGCCCCGAACTCGGCATCAGAAAGAAATCGAAATGGAAAAAGGAAGGAAATATTCCTATTCAATACACAGTGCACTATTCTATGTGACGCCTCACACCTCCGGGTCACGTGGCATGCCCCGTTTGTATTTAATCACAGGAAAACTCTCTACTCTTGTTTTCCTTCTTCTTTTCTCCTTAGCTTAGTATTTTCTAATACAAGATACTTTACCCAGTATTCTTGAGTGTGACATTCTACTCCCAAACCCGTTGTGACGGAAATCCCTGCTTTCCTCCCACCTTTATTATATAAGAAACCTCAGGTACATTAACCATGTCCACACATGATACGATTACTCGAGATTAGTATGCGATTTAGGTGACCTGAGGATCAGATCCGGACAAGTACTAGGTATCAATGGTTATCGGTAAAGTAAGATCATTGGAGGAATAAATACGACTTCTTTTTGCCTAGCCATTGCGGCTAGGCCATTCATTTGTGTATATATAGAGTAGCTATCCCCATCTACAGGTGCTCTTCACCTGTAGATTCTAAGTTAAATACAATTGCTGGTCTATAAACACCCTTTTGGTCACACCCATGATATCTCTCAATCACATATATACCTTCGACCCCTGTATCCTTTCTCGAATGCAGAACTCCAAAATCAAAGTCCACTTTTGAAAGTACAACTAACCTACAAGTACGTACCCAAGTAACGGTGAGAAAATCTTGGTAATTATGTCCTATGGCTACATACCACAAAATCCGGGTTTTACCGTCGGTATAGAAAAGACACTAAGAGAAAGAATATATATATATATATACAATAACCAAATAAATATTCACTGATGGGTTATAACTTATTTATCTATTGATCTTTCACATTTTCTAGAATTTCAGAACGATGACGGGATCAAAAGGTACTCCTCTGTATGTGAGGATTTTCGATATGTACGTATGTACATGTTTTGAAGCATCAGCCAGTCAGTCTTAACAATTCTGTTCTTCCTCCCTCCTTTGATTATCATCAAACTTGATTCAGATGAAGGGAATCAAGGGATCCTAGACAGGGAGCTAGATAGAAGACACGTAGAATACGAAAAGGCCTGTTTGTAGAAGTTTAGGATTAACGATGAATGAATGGATGGATGGACTGAATCATCCGAATGAGAAAAAATAGATGGGGATCAATAAAAAAAAACGGAGTATTTAGATTAACCAAAGGATTTCCAAAAGGACAAGCAGAGCGCTTCTAGAAACCTTCTAGAAGCTTTCTAGAATAGCTCATACGATTTTGAAACCCCATTTTCTTAAATTTTTTAAATTGGGATTACTTTTCTTTGCTGGTTGACAGCTTGATCTGACACAGAAGAGAAAAGAGAAAATGAAACAGTCATTCGTACCCGCCATCGGAAATTATTATCAACAGGGGGTAAGGTGCGTGTTGTCGATGATTGCTGGGAAGAGGTTGCGAGAGTGATGCAACTATGTCTCGTGTTTACCGAGTAGAAGGTAAAGTTAAGGCAAACTTTCAAAGGGGAGGGAGGGGAGATTGGATTGTCAAGGCTAAATGATTTTTGGTCGGAAGTTTCCACTTCAAAATGTCTGGGAATCTCGTGCTTCCTATACGATAGATTTGACAGTTGACCACTTGATCTATCAAAGACAACTCTCAGACCACTTTTCACATTCGCAAGTTTACCTATTCCTATATACACTACCGGCAAGAAAAGGGGTCCGATAAACTTGGCGATCCCCAATCTTTGATGCGTAATCTCTGTCGATATGATTAAAAACCTTGACCAATTTTGATGATAGTTCGGTAGCGATTCCTCTTTGGGTATTTTGAATTATTGTATCTTTTCCGAGTCTTTTATTCCAGAAGCCTGATAGAAGCATCTTAATTTCTGGGATCATTTCCCATTTTTGGGAAAGGAAAAAGAAAATAAGATGCTGGGGAAAGGACTAGGGTACCTATGTACCAAAAGCGTAATGCCTGCTGCTAAGGAGGGAGGCAGTGCCAGTTTGCAATTTCCAAAGATTGGGTACCGATCCTACGCTTTGTTGAAACTTCATTACGGTTTTGTGCCGAACGTTGCCTGGATGCAGGAAATGGAAAATGGAATGGTTGAGTAAGTGAAGCGCGGAGACTTGCTCCGGCGGGAAAAGACTTGTATAGTTATTAATCTACTATAGAGCATCAGACTATCAACAGCTGAGTAGACAATATAAATATAATCATGGTCGTGTAGGGAGTAGTAGCACTGCAATGTAGATTGAGGTAGCACTGTATTAATAAGGTAGTGATCTCGACTCAACCACGGGCTGATAGCCAAGAGAAAGTCCTCGGTATCTTCGGCCTCAAAGGTTTCATCCTCGGTAACACAACAGACGGCTAATCTTTCACACTTTTCATTGAGGTTGGTTTGATGTTGGTTGATGTTACGTGATCCAATTGCATTTCTGACTGCGTGCGTGATATGCAAAGAGCACAGAATCAAGTACAGAGATGCACGTTTCTCTACTACGTATGCATAACATGATAACATGCCATCATGGCCATGGTTGTTGGGTCGTTAAGTTTTGCACATGGCCTGCTGCAGAAATTGATATTAGTTTGTTGGGGACCGATGGTGCAAGTATCCATGGATATCGAAAAATTGTGGGAAATTCCGTGGATTGTCCGCCTCAGCCCTCCCTCTCCTGTAAGCTGGATCTTAATATCAATAAATCAATACAGACAGGGCAGTCGTATAAAAGCTGCTTTTGGTAGATTATATGAGAGATCTGAAAAGTTAATTAGAAGAGTGGAGTCACAAGAACTCACCTCTGTTTCGTCTAATTTAGCTGGGTAGATTTAGTAGTTAGTAGTTATTAGCAGTAGTATTAGTATTGAAAAAAGAAATATTATTGAAAATCGAACAGAAATAGATTTCACGTCTGATCATATGTCATATTTTCTTTCTTCTTCGACCTTACCATAAAAAGAAAGGTACAAGGCTGAGACATCACTACCTCGTGGTTGAGAGATTCGATGCAATTTTGAATATTTTGCCGTTACATTTCGTACAGGAAATAATTGGTGGCTTTCCGTTACATTAACACATGGCAATTTCAAACATAACGCCCTTTTTCCAACGATGGCTGCATCGAATCATCTAAAGTCTATCAACAAACGGTGGATCTGGAATGGAATCTTTCGTCTGGAGGATATTTGGATGCATATGGGGGTGGATATGTTTGGATAAGATGACTGATTCCCCTCAACAATATTTTCTCTTTCTTTTTTTTCCTCTTAGTCTACCAAGATCCAATTCTTACAAATAGAAATCTGACTGTATTTTTCCCATGCACTCGCCACATCCGCCGATATAATAGATTTATGCACTTTGATCAAGGATTATTACATTCATGTGGATTTCTGACCCGGAAGTATTCAACCATCAGTGTTGTGAGTGGATTTTTCTGCAAACACTCTAAGCGGCACCAGATGAATTTCCTTCCCCACTGGTTAGATGGTTTAGATGATTAGATGATATCACATCGTACTAAATATCGGGACATCCTAGAAAAAACGTGGCAAGAAACGTGGGAGTCCACTATTGATGCCCGTTCAAGGCTTTTTCTTTTTTGGCTTCTCGATAATTCTACAAGCCCATCTCAACTTTCAATCTCTATTCGCTACAATCCTCTGACCAAATCTTTCTCTCTTAAACTATACTATTACAATTTCATAAATCGATTCAACTGGTGCCTCAATAACATCCGGGTTATTCCCCTCTTTCCCTCCCTCCTTCCCTTCCCCTTACTAGCTGTAAACAAACCCACAACACAAGAAAAAAAGTGATTTATGCGCATCGAAAGCGTGTCTTAGGTATCCCTGACGATGGATGCTGTATGCGCGTTAAAGACGGGCTATGGGACTATTGAGTTTGCAGTAAAAGTCTGTGCAACACATCCCTTCGTGCGTATTGGATATTGGAACTTTGCATGCTCGACCTCCTCCGTACATAAATTCCACGAGACCGGGGAACGATGAAAGGGGAGATTATTTCGTACAGTGTGTGAACCAGGGGTTCTCCCATTGCCGTTGACATAATGGGTGTCTTGCATGTCCATATACCCTCCGCTCCCTATAGCATTCCGAGCAGTGGGAAGGTTTTATTAACCAGCAAACGACGGTCGGTCGGTCAGCCCAAATGGGTATTATGCCTTCACCCCATTCCCTTGCCAATTCCACAAACTGTGACAAACACCTTTTGCCAAGCTAGATAGTTTCGGCCAACCTTCCAAGACTCTATACCTGTCTTCCCATTCGGCGGTGATGTGATACATAAGAGAACCTGTCAAAAAATGGGTGACTATTATTGATACCTACAATGAAATATAGGACGATAAAATCACTTGACAAGTTGATATCCATATTAATATCCATACGTGATCTTACCGCCAGCCCACGTCTTTTTCCTTACTTGCGGGCAAAAGCACGATTACTGCATGATCGTCGCACTTTGCCCTTTTCTCAATAGTCCCGAATTTATTTTACTTCACCGCCTCTCGAAACGCTGGTCTGGTTGATAAAGGACAGGGGTTATCAGACAACCATCTTTTTTTTTCCTCACATGGATCACAGGAATCCTTCCCATCATGTCCCCATGTTCATCGAGCGGTGACAAATCGAAAGGAAAAGCGTCAAACGCATTGCCTCATTGCCCTACCCGAGAGGAAATCGGGGCCCGGTCTGCCAGTCAACAGTTTCGACAAGCAAAACCCTCTTTTTTCATGTACCGAAATTTTTGTCTCGTGATAATCCATCCATGTCGTGCTTCACTTACAATGGACCTGACACTGTACGATGATGATGATGATTTGTGATTTAGTGCGACGTACGCATCTACCAGTGTATGAACCGGCGCTCCAATGGTGACATTTTCAGCCATGCAGGCCGTTGACAGAGATTGCATTCATTCCCGCCCTATTGGCGCAAAGAGTTGCGTAGTTGGTTGGGACCGTGTGTTCACTGTTACACATCCCAATCTCGGGATTTGAGGATATTGGGTGGCGGTCTGAGTAAGTTTCGTGCACGCGACCGCGACCTGCGAAATAAGGGAAATTGCCTCTTTATTTGATCCAACCAGAGTATGTGCGACAAGGCACGTTGATGGATTTTTTTTCATGTACGCTGAAGAAGCGTGGCTTTCGGGTATTCGCATCATCGTGCTTGGTACTGAAGGTCAATTTTACACAGGCCTCATCAATGTATAGTATAGTACTCTACAGTCCACCGGCAGCAAATTTTCTCAGTTACATTACACAGCAATTTGGAATAGGTAAACTCGATCATGCTATCAAGGTGACTAGCAGGTAGTGAAGTGGTACGCAGCAAGAAAACAGAAAAACTGAGGTAGGTTTGTAAGGAAAGGAAGATAGATACCGCATGACTGACTTGCACACCACCACCAGTTCGACAATTTAAATGTACTGTATACGCCAGCTGGGATCTATTACCGATGGGTGAATTTCTTAAATCGGGTTTCAGAACAAGTGCCGGAGGGTAAAATGATACGAGCTTCCGAATACGTTTGACATGTGCATCTTTTTAACTTTTTTTGGTCCAAGGGGAGAGACATATTTCATCATAGAGAAGATGATCCTCACACCGAAAGTTAGAAAAGAAAGTCGATTCCACGATTATTCTATATATATGGTCCCACGGAAAAAGTAAGGGACGTAAACACACCCATATGGAAAGAAAAAAGGGAACAAAAAGATCCAATTGAACAGATCAACAAAGTTTGAAGATCTCCTTATCTTAAACCTGTGCGGTTCATAAGGATCATAACCAATTTTGGTCCTTGGTCCCTGTTCCTTGCTCGATAGGTGGATAGCTGCTTGATTTGAAGCGAATGGCGATGGCGATGGTGAGTGAGTGTCTAAGACCTAAAGCGGAAGATTAGAGTAAGAAAATCGTTGAAGTCTCAGAATTTACTGACTGCTTTACGTTATAGAGTAACCAACCTAGCATACTTACCGAAGAATTGTATCTAAAGTACCGGCCTGTACCTAAGTATATGTAAAGTGTACCTAATACTTTTGCATTGCCATTGTATCTATCTTTTTAGCCTGATAATATTGGTGCGACAGGTGTAGGTATAGATTAATTCTAGAATGACAATTATCAGTTGTGTTTTTAGAAATAGGTGTCGTGGTTAGTCATAGATAAGTGCTCCGTACTCCGTACCGTACACCTCCAAATAACCCTGCAATTGCAGGCAAAAGTATTGGTTAGTAAAAGATTTCAAGGGTTCTGCCTATCCATTGAATGACAGACCGAATCCCTGTCTGCCACGAGTAAAAAACGAGAAAACGCGATAGATTCACCTGGCATTAACTTTAAAAGATGATTAGTGTGCTTACCGGTCCCACGAGTTGTGACAACCTTTAGGAAAGAAGATTCGCCTCCTCTGCTCTCATTGGTTCATTTGGCGAATGTCTTTTAAATGGTGTGTGCGGAGAAGTACATGATGAATTTTTAGTACCATCACTAACTACCCAGTCGGGGGCATAATCGTCTTACTGCGTACTCCGCACATGTGAAATCAAAAGAGCCAAGATATTACCCTCCTTTAAATTCTCAGATCAACTTTGGAGCAAAAAGACCGAACTTCGGTGATAGGCGATAGTTAGAAGCGATGTGATAGAGTAATAGTCCGATCCGGATTTGGTTGCGTGAGAACAAGAATCATGATGGATGATATATGTAGGGTTCTAGCATTGACTATGCCTATTTTGAATACTGTTTCCCTTCCTTACCAAAACTACGTATTGTATATCACGAATGAAATTTATGTTGAGTCAAAAATAGGTGGGTAATCGATCTGTACAAATGGGACGAGTGAGGATGAGCTTTCTTCTTTATTTAGTCATCGGCGAGGGCATAGATTCGGAAAGAATGCGATGGTAAAAGGAATGGAAAAGTTCAGGAAACAAATTCCATTCTTGATGGTCAAGAAAGGTCCACTCATTATCTCATGCCATTCAATACAATTTACTACCTAATCTAGATTAGTTGTATCGCCATCTTTTATTCATTCTTCGTTTTCTCTTTCAACCAATTAATGCTGTTTCATTCAAGAGTGTGCCTGGTTGAGGGACACAACATAACTAGGCATAGAACAATTCAATCAATCCCCCTTGTTCTTTTACACTACCGAGAAAACACGCCGGACGCACGCTACTTGTGGGTCCCAGTAGCCCTCGTGCTTAGAACGAGGGTTTCCCGCTTTTTTTCTTGCTGATTTTTTCCCTCGCTGCAATAATTGATGATTGATGCAAATAGATGCATGAATAAATGCTGGTTGACTTATTACCAGGTAACATGATTCCATCCAATCCATCAAGGGTTTTCCGATATTTTTTTTTTAAATAGATATATGTGCTCGAGGGGGTATGGATTAGAAGTGCCAGCCTGAGCCAGATTAGTTGTTAGATTCCAGAACCTGAACTGACAGATTTTACTCACCATTACAAGTAATGCTTAGCAAATCAATCAATGAGTGTCACTCCTCTTGTGTCCTTTACCCAACTTCTCTTCACAGCCAGCTAGCCTTGTTTGGGTTCGTTCTTTCATTGCACAAAATTATCAAGATCGTCTTATATGCAGAATTCACTTCCATCTGTTGATCCAACGTACATTACATCGATCATTCAATCTCTCCTCTCCATTTACCTTTTTTGGTTCGGTTATCTTTCTATCTATACTTACCTACTCTCAGATATCTTTTCTTATTATTCAAGTAATTATTAAAATTGGATCGAAATCAAAATCAGAATCCACAGCCAAATCCAAAATCCAAATCTAAGACCAAATCTCAACTCCAACTACCTGCCTACCTACCTACCAAACTAGTCTGAGCTTTTTTACTCACTTGGATCAAACTGATACAATTACCCCTACTACTAGGTAATTCACTGAAATCCGAAATCCGATTTCTTGGGTTCCCTTGTTTATCTAAATCTCAATCTGAATCTCCATCTCAATCTCCAGCTCTGCTTCCAGCTCTCCAAGTCGCAAGATCTTTTTCCCATCACTCGCTAGCTCCAAATTTACTAGCACATCTACCTACCTACATACCTTCCTACCCGCAGCTATTCCTGTACCCGTATCTAATAAAATTTATCCATCTGCATCCAGAGAATCCACTCAAACAAAACACAATCTAAAGCTTCCCTCCACTGCCGCTCCGCAACCTCGCTCCCTCCACCCAAAACGAGAGAGAGAAGAAGCGAAGAAAAAAGGTAAAACAATTAAGAAGAGGGAAACGAGACTAGACCGGGCCAACAGAATAAATAAATAAATAAATCCATCGTATAGGTCGTAGGTACAGTCAAGTACAGTACAGCACAGTGCAAGCGCGAAATCACGAATTTCAAGACAGATGTGTCAAGGTTCCTTTATTATCCTGGTAAGTACTCCATTAATTGTCTGCCATGCCCTTCCTTGCACATACCGATATAGATTCTTAAATGTATTTTTTTTAATAAATATTATTAGTTGTGGATTTAGGGAAAAAAAAAAACCTTAGATGGCTCTCTCGCCTTCTATTCCACCCCACACATCTACCACGACCACGAGCAATACGACTTCTACAATCTCCAAAACTCCTAATTCCTCTTTCCAATCTGGATATCACCCAAACTCAAATTCGAATTCGGTCTCGAATTTGATTGATACCAATCCCAACAACAATCAAATTCAAATTCAAAATCAAATTCAATTTATACCCTCGTCTCTTACCCATAAAACCAATCCTACGCAGACCTCATCCGCATCCACCACCACTACCACCACAACCGCGAATACCTCAGCCTCAAATTCTCTACCACCACTTTCGGATAGATCCATTCGAGAAGGCGAAACGACTCACAATTTGACAAAAGATTTCTCTGAGATATCTTCTGTGAAACTTTCTATTCGGCCTTTGACTTTTGATTCACAATCTCCATTGATCGTTCGCGAATCGACTTCAAAGGAACTGATCCCTCGTTCTTCTGCTAATAATAATAATACTACCACTTCTAATAAGCAAAATCGACAATCGACTAGCTCATTAAAGCAAAACCGAAGTGGCTTATTTACCTTGGCTGTTTTAGCAAGAGACAAAACTAGCAACGCAATTGCAAGTTTGGCTGAACCCGCATTACGTTCTCGTCTCTCGTCAAGCAATATTTTAGATTCAAATACAGATCATATCACTCCTTTGAAAGGCATCAATAATAGGTCCAAGTCGGCAGAGTCTATTGCGAGTACTAGAGAACATATAGCTTCATCCTCCTCACCTAGTGATAACTCGACACCGGCTACATCGAACACAATTGCAGAGAACACTCCTTCTGTTGATTTCCTCGGTCGTCGTCAGTCGTTACTTGGTACCCATCCTCCCTCGCAGGCGTACTCGAACACTGCCGCGGATACCCCACCGTTGATCCACCCAAATCGCAACACGGCGAACTCAAGCAAGATGCACCAAACATCGTCGCGCTTGTTGCGCATGACGAGCGATGATAGACCGTTCACTAGAGTATGTATTTCGCAAAAATATGGTCATTTCTGAGAGGGCAAGATGGATGCTGACTTTTGAGCAAGGATTTTAAGGATTTATTCGCAACGTTGGTAGTCAGTTTACCACTGGCAGCGCACCGCATACGATTAACTAGAGTGGAACATTCGTTTCTTTCAGAAGAGGCTATCAATAATCTGGGTTCTTTAAAATTCTCACAATCAAATCGTATGCCAGATCCAAAAGACCCCTCACGTATCGTCACCACTACCACGACTACAACATTTTCTATGGCGCGGGAAATGGCTCGTTCAGTGTGCCAACGCTTCTTGGATGCACGATTTATTGAATCTGCGGATGGAAAGCAGGCAAAGGAATTCACCATGAAGGGATCTATATGGCAGTTGACACCAAAGGGTATTCATATTTTGGAAAGATTCTGCTTGAAGAACGGAATACAACAGAGACACGTCGCAGAACTTGTCGCGTCCCCAAGAAATACCATGCAACTGGTTATTTTAGAAAGAGATTCTGCTACGGATAAACTTTCCTCGGATCGAAGCACAATTGAGGTTATTTTCCGCAGATTCGTTGGTCAAAATGGACCCAATATCAAGAACAGTACTACATCAGCTGATTCGGACTCCTTGAGCGAATACAAGGATGGAATTGCTGGTGTAAGAATGGCAGGAGAGCGTAAAGTTGGATCGCCACCTAGAACTGTTTATCAAACATTTACCGGAAAGGCCGCTTGTGACTGGTTAATGGATTGTTGTACTACGGTGGACAGACGGGAAACCACAGAAGTCGCATCGCTATTTTTGGAGCAAGAACTAATCTGGTGTGTTCAGCCCGACAGGCAATACCAACAACAACTTCCTCCTTCTGATGATAAAAAGGATTTCCGGTTTCAGCCTACAAAATATGCCTTCTATCAGTTATCACAAAAAGGCAAAGATGTCATCAATATGACTTCAAGGGATCGTACTTCTGAGAGTGAAGGATCTTCAGCGGCAGTTAGAGCTGGTGTTTCCCGCGATTCGAATACTCAAAAATTGGACAAGATCCTCAATGATGCTGCGCTCCGTTTGCTTTTCCGTGAAAACCTTCGGGATACCCATTGCGAGGAGAACTTGTCTTTCTATTTAGATGTCGAGGAATTCTTAAAGTCTTGCAAAGCAGCGGTAAGAAATGTGGATCCAACCAGGGGTAAATCTGGAGGAAGTCTCGATTCCGTTAAAGAAACCATGGCCTCGGCCTACGGTATCTACAATGCATTCTTAGCTCCAGGCTCACCTTGCGAACTTAATATCGACCATATGCTTAGGAACCAGCTGGCTACCAGGATGACTAAAGCTGTGGGACAAGATGCTGCTATGGTTGAGAGTCTGAAGGAAGTTACCAAATTATTTGAAGAGGCTCAACTGTCAGTCTTCAAGTTGATGGCTAGTGTAAGTACTTCTGATCTACAATCATGAAGGTTTACTAACGATTCACCACAGGACTCGGTACCAAAATTCATGAAGAGCTCGAAATATGAACAAACTCTTAAGAATTATGATTTCGATTCATTAACACATGGGCCACGGTATAATCTACCTGAGCGCTCTGTTAGCAAATCTAACAGGTAGCAGTTAAATGATTACCAACTGGCTCCACGACGAACCCGCTTTGAATACCTCACAACCCTTCATCAGGTTTGGGCACCAGCTGTATTATTACTTCGAGGGCAGGTAATTAGGCCTTAGAAGAGGCCTTGAAACGATCAGTTGTCTTTTAGCGATTGCATAGATTCCTCTCCACGTTACTTTTGGACCAAAATATATCTCAACTGAAAGATCATTTGGAGATGATGAATTGAGATTTCCCTTTACAAAGTCCGGAGGTTACAGTATAACATATCATATGCATAAATCTCGAGTTAGAAAGTTCATCCAGAAATGAATGCATTTGATGGAGTGCTGAGAAGGGTTTTTTTGGAGTGACACTCATTCATCTTGATATGATTGGTCACATTTTTTTTATTAAATTTTTTTGCGCTCTCCTTTTTTGTGTTTCATCGATCGAGATTCTTCGATGAGCGGCTTCCCGGCATTGCATTGCAAAGCATAATCGACGAATGAGATAAATGTACATAGCATTTCTGGCGTTAGGGCTGTAGCTTGATAACATTTTGTGGGAAGGACGAATAAATTCATTGGGTGGGGTGTTGCTATACAAACATTAGAATGGGGTGGGTGGGAGAGAAAGGCATGGAATGGATGGATGGATAGATGGGTAGATGGAAAGTCTATCCATCTTTTACTTTTCTTTTTCGTTTATTATTATTTTAAAATGGGGATGGATGTTGGAACAGTGAGAAGAAAGATGGGGATAGTAGAAGTTTTGTGTGGGGATGGGAGGGTAGATAGGAGATGGAGGGGAAGAGGAAGAGGGTGGGAGGGAAATGGAAAATAGGGGAAGAGGATGAGGGAAGATGGAAGAGGGAGGAGGGGGCAAGAAGAAGATGGGAAGGAGAAATGAGGGAAGGATTGACATAGCGGAAGAGAGATAACGTTTCTTGAGTTATGCAATATCATGAATATGAACATGACTATGAATATGAAATATGAAATATGACTATAATTGAAATTCTTATTTTTTTAAGAGATTTTTGCTCTCTTTCCCTCTTGTCTTTTTTAGTGGAGAATGATTTATTTTTTTTTTTGATATAATCATGTTGTTTATTCAAATCATGGGCTGTATAGATATAGATAAATGAATAAATGAATATTAATATAAGAATATATATATACCTAAGTATTGAGATGAAATAAAATAAAATTATTTGAGGTTATGAATATGAGATAGATATAAATATATTCAAAACATAAATAATCCCACTAATATATACCAGAAGTAAGTAAATCTTACCACTTATCAATTCGTTCATTCATTCATTCATTGATTGATGTATATTTAAAATCTACCTATCTACGTAGTACGTTAACTAACCCGACCCATTCCCATCATATCACAGCACATCATATATTCCCCTCAACAACACAATTCAAAAAACTCTCTAACAAAATCCCCTCCAGATCCCTAATATTTCTCCCTATCAAGACGATTTTTCCTTCTTCTTCTCTTTCTCTTTCCCCTTCACTAGTATTGCTGTTATCATTACCATTACTGAGGAAATTATTTTCCTTTCTGGTTTTTGTGAATCTAGTTTCGGTGTCTGTTTTGGTTTTGGACTCGGGTACAGGAGATGCAAATGGAGGTACATCATCTAAGATCTCGAAGATTTCTCGCACGGCTTGGATTATTTTGACGGTGTGGTTTGTGAGTGGGAGGCGGGCTTTGAGACGGTGGATTTCGGGAGATGGGGAGGGTGAGGTGGTGGAGGTGGAGGTGGAGGAAGGGGTTGGGATGGTGGAATCCCATAGGAGGGAGCGGAGCCAAGCGTCTAGGTGGGGGGTGGATGTTGGGGGGAGCGGAGGTACGGTTAGAGTGAGGGTTGTGATTGTCTTTTTGGTTGGTGGGTTGGTTAGTTGGATTGGGTGGTTTAGTGGTTGGGTGGGGGTTTTGGTTTGGAGGATCGAAATGATGGGTTGGGAGCTGGGGGTTGGAGATGGGGATGGAGATAGAGATAGAAGCAGTAAAAGATATAAACTTACCGGATCTAGATGACTATGTCCTTTTGCCTTTACTTCCTCCAAATTAAAATCAACTCTATCATATGCATGTAAATCTAGCAAGACACCTTCTAACTTTGGAGTTGCGCCGAATTCCGTAACATGTAATTTTGCCAAACCATTTATAGCCGTGATTCTCTCCTTGACAATTTCTAATTCTTCTGGAGTGACCAAATCGGATTTATTGAGAATAAGTACATCAGCGTGTGAGACTTGGAGATGGGCTGTTGTTAGATGTGGTCCTGAATGTTCATGTTTCTCAGTATTGACATTGGAATAGGATTTGCTTTGGTTGGGTGTCTCGGAGGGGATCTCGGAAGGGATGGGTTCATTGAGGGATTTGAGAATGTTTTTCGCGTCGACGAGTGTGACGATTCCGTCGAGGTAGATGGTACTTCCGAGGCCTTCGTCCACCCAGAAGAGAGGGGCGAGGTTACCTGGGTCGGCGAGTCCGGTGGTTTCGAGGAGGATGTAGTCGAATGCGCCACGACGGTCCATGAGGGTTTCGATGGCGTTTACACCGGAGTCCCTGGGAATGTGTTGGTGAGTATGAAGGAGGGAGGGGGAATGTGGAAGGGTAGGGGGTGGCAAATGTGGCAGGGAAAGGGGAAAAATTCAGGAGGAATATGGGTAATTACTTTACGGAACAACATATACAGCCATTGCCAACATCAAGCCATTCTTCCACTTGCTCACTACCGGTATTGACGGTTAAAGATTTCTCTATATCAGCGGCTGCATGGGTGAAGACGTTAGTTTGGATGTCATAAGCCATGGTACTAGTCAGATCATGGTAGAGCAGTGTAGTAAAGTAAGAACCAGGAAGATCACTCGATCTATAGTTTCCAACTTACAATCACCAAATTCTGTACAAATAGTTAGCCTGAGTGTCAATTATGTGATAGGAGACTCAAAGAGTATGCAAGCAAAGAGTAAATACCATTTAATATCACAGCTATCTTTTTTCCATGTTGCTCATTCAAAATGTAGTTCATCAAAGTTGTCTTGCCGGCACCAAGATATCCTTGAAGTTTCATGTTAATTATATCATTCGATTTAGATGTAAGATTATGTATACAACTTACCGGTGACAATTGTAATTGGTACTTTGATAGGTTTTGCTTCATCTCCTATATTTTCTCCTTTCCCTTCCACATCTACCAACATAGGGATATCATCGTCGAGGTCCATAATGAATATCTAGTATATGAAAGAAGATGCAGCTTATTCTCCTTGATGAATACTTCTTTCACAAATATTCGTCCCATAAAATTTCATACCCTACGTACCCACAGCCTTGTGAAGGTTCAGCGCCCTTGCACATCAAATTTAGCGTTCCGACGCTATTTAAAGCACACTATAATTTGATTGGTTAACGCGAATCTGAAGAAATTGTCGCGTACTTGCCGGTTCTGTAATATTGATCGACACCATCATCTTTCAATCTCCAACTATCTTTCTTTAAGGCAACAATAACAACAACAACAACAACAACAACAATTCACCAGATCGCAACCTCGAGCGCATCATTTTCTGCCATATATGAAGATACACAAGGTCAATTCGAGGGCACGATCATGATGTCTACTCTCCCACCAAGTTCTCCAAGGCTTCCAAGCCCACCTCCACCCACGGAAATCCAGATTGGTCCTAAATCTCCATCCCTTGGGAGTGCTCCGTCAAGTCAGGAACAAATGATTGAACAAAGTATTATAGAAACAAATGCTATTCGAAGGATACATCCCGGAACAAAAGCTGCTGATATGGCTGCTGGTCCACCTCTCATACCCTTGAGTGAGGTTTGTGTGCCTCCTGATTTTAAGCTCAAAGGCTACGTCGCATCTACATTATGATAATATGCTAACATATTTTTGGTACCATCTAGCTAGACTCAGCATTTCAACTCCAAGAACATTTAAAAGCGCTTCATTACTTTCATACTAAACCTCCATCCAAAGACCACAGCGTCCCTATAACTCGGGAAACTGCCGTCGAAATAGCCACACCACCAAATGGTCTCGATCAAGCCCTTTGGCTTTATGAACTCTGCCGCTTCCTCATCAACAAATGTAATGATCTAATAATTGGATTCCTCTTTGACGATCCTCCATGTTCCGCACATACATGTCCAGAAATGCGCGCTTCCGAATGGCAATTTCTTTGCGCCGTACATGAATCACCCAAAAGTTGTTGCGCTATCGATTATTGCTGTCATACATTAGACTGGGCTACCAATATCGTAACTAGTCAAAAGATATTTCCAAGTCGTTTGAGTATGGCAGCTGGTGATGCGATGGATGATAGGGGAGCTGGTGTTAAACATTTAATTAATATTTTCAGACGTTTACATCGAATATTTGCGCATGCATGGTTTCAACATCGAGGAGTATTTTGGCAGGTTGAGGGTCAAACGGGTCTTTATGTTTTGTTTAAGACGGTTTGTGATATGCATGAACTATTGCCACCGGAGAATTATAAGCTACCGCCAGAAGCAGAAGGGTTGGAAAATGTTGAGGATAAACCACCGACAGTTACGTCAATTTTGAAGACGCCAGTAGGGGTTGAGGAGGATTTCTTAGGACTCGGGAGACAAAATACAACGAGGAGACATGTTAGACAATCTCCTTCAGTAGGATCGGCGATTACGACAGTTCAAGAAATTGATGAGGAAGAAGGAAATATTACTCAAAGATTAAGGATTGCACGTAATTCAAGGATTGCAGAGGAAGAGGGAGAGGATGGAGGGGCGGAAAGTGATACTGGGACGGAAATACCAGTTATTGTGGAGACTTTCGAGGAGGTGGATCCAGATCATGATATGGAAATCGAGAAGTTGAAGGATGGGATATCAAAAGAAGAAGAGCCAAGTTCGGAAATGATTGAAGAATTGGAACTGGAGCAGGAAGATTCAGAGACGGTTATTCATGATGATGATTCAAAGGCAGATTCCACAGGTTCATGGGATAGTATGTCTGGTGATTCACTCGGAGACAAGACGGAGGTGAAACAAGAGAATGATGATACTGGTGAAGAAAAGGCTGAGCCCGTCGTTAAAGAGCCAGTCACGGAGCTAAAGCCAGGGGCAGAGGCAGTCCCAGTCCCAGAAACTGAGCCAATCCCAGAATCGAAGCTAGAGTCAGAGCCACCTAGTACAGAAACTGGCGGAGAGGCAGATGAGGAGCAAGAAGTACAAGAGCAAAAAGATAACTCAAGTGAAGATGAACATACATCTCCACCCAAAGAAGCACCTCCAAAAAAGTCAAAGAAATCCAAAAAGAAATCCAAAAAATCCGCAGCAGCAAAAGAAGCTTCAAAAATATCAACATCAACCAATCACATAAACGACGATACGAACACCATGGAGAAGGAAAAGGCATCGGATCAAGTTAAAGAGGCAGGGGAAGATCAAAAGGTTTGATTATTTCTCCCAAAAGACATAGCATTGGCATGATGGATAAGGATTCTATGAGCTTATGTCCATTCCTTCTATGGTATTCCATTCATTCACTTCTCTCGTGTTATTATAAATTCATCATCACCGATAGGATCGGGATTTCGGTTTGGGTTTTTCCCTTCGGTTTTCGAGCTTGTGTAAGAGTAAGCTTCATGCATGTCTTAATTTCACCCCTATCTTACCTTCCACTACCTACCTACCTTTTTTTACTCTTTTCTTTTTTATTTTTTTCTCCGGCAGCAGATAGTCGGACAGTGAGATGGGGAACTGGATTCTTGCTTGCTTTTTTGCTTGCTTGGTTGTACTTTTAAGATACCCGAATTAGGAATAGAGTGAAAATTAATGGATGGGTTTGGTTTGTGTTTGTGTTGTGTTATATTGAATTGAATTGAATTGAATTGAATTTTGAAGTGATAGGTTGTGATAGATAAAGATTCAAGTGATGTGATTGAACTGGAGTGAGAATATTAATTGTGGTTGTGTTTGTATTTGTGTGTGTGTGTGATGTAATATGATATGTATATGTATTTGTATATATACATCTATATACATCTACTATGAGATGTGTATATGTGTGATAAAATAGATGGATGTAATTATAGGAAGCCAAATGCTTCTTTTTAGATGTTTTGTAATATCTATTATTAGGATGATATTTTATTAAATAGATTTATTATTATTATTATTTCTTCTCTCCAGTGTTTTATTTGTTTGTTAATTTTTTAAATCACTTCAGTACTCTCCTTTAATACATTTATTTTCCTTTCCTCATTCCTTCTCATTCTAGGTATTTATCCTCTATATATATGTCTACCTACTCTAGCCAAATATCAAACCAACATCCAAATAATACTACTTCTCCCTCTTCCCCCTCCCCCCCTCCCACCTAATCCTAATACAACACCCTCCCCACCAACCCCGCAATCGCCAAACTACTCGTCAACCCAGGACTTTCAATGCCCAACAAATCAACCCACCCCCTATAACCCTCCTCACCCATATCTCTAATAACGAAATCCTGAAACCCCCTCCCACTCCCCACCGCACTCAACCTCCCCAACTTCGGCCTTATCCCCGCATAATCCGGCTGGATCCCCTCAACCTTGACATCTGGGAGAAACTTCCTAATCTGTTCGATGGCCTCTGGTAAACGCGAGCTATTAACCTTCAAATCGTGCGGATCGTCAACCCACTCTACATCTGGACCGAAACGAATACGTCCCGCGATATCGAGCGTGAGATGCGTACCCAGACCACCCAGCCCCGGTTCTGGCGCCGGATATATGAGATGTTTGGTCATTGGGACGCTTGGAGAATAGGAAAAATAATTCCCTTTAGCGTAGTATTGTTTCAGATGTTGTTCTTGGGGTACGATCATATTGTGAATATCGCAGGCTCCCAGGCCGGCGGAATTAATTATCGTCTCGGATGTAAATGTATTTTCTTCCCCGCTGGCTTTATCTCTTACCAGAATTTCCCACCCCGAACTTCCCTTATCACCTAAAGGTGTGATGGCAATCACATTACTATTTAACGCGGCATCCCCTCCTTTCTCCGTAAAATTTCCATGTAGAAACTGCATATAAGAATGAGAATCCACGATTCCAGTAGTAGGACTTTCGAGAATCCCCTTTCGAGCTCGCACATAAGGTTCTTGCTTAGCAGCTTGTTCCAAAGGGATAAAATGGGTAGGGACATCTTCGAGAGTTTTGGTGAAGTTGTGAACTTTGATTAATTCTTCGTATTGCTGGTCTGTTTGGGCGACAATCCATTTTCCCATATTTTTATGAGGGATGTCATATTTGGCACAAAGGGCATAGAGCATTTGGCGACCTTGGATGCAGAGATTGGTTTTTAGGGAATTGGCGCCATAATAGAGACCAGCATGGATAACCTAATTGTAGAATCATGTTAGATTGAAGTAACGATAAGAATTTCGAGGTATAACCTCATGCAACGACATTTAAAAAAGAGATAATAAAGGAGGGAAGGATCACTGACTTCAGAATTCCTCGAACTGGTTTCCATTCCCACAGCACTATTGCGCTCGAGGAGTAATGTGCTTGTTCCATCTCTACCTGCCAACTGTCTAGCAATTGCAAGACCTACTGCACCTCCACCGATGACCTTGATATATTAGCCTTCAATTTGCAAGAACATATCTGACACCATGAAAGGGTATATACAGCATGTGTAAAATCCGCTTGTCGTGAAATGGTAGTTGTGAAACATCGTCGACGAATTGAATTTGAGGTCAATTGACTGCGAATTGAACTTCGAAACATGTTGTACAAACTTTTGAATTAAAAGGCTCGGAAGTTAATTAAGGTGTTGGCCATGGATACTCAATAGCTTGTTGTTGGATTGTAAATGATGCAATGGCACCAAGTGCGGGGAGCTTCCATGCAAATGCAGGGGTTCACAAGGCTTCAACAACAAGGCTGTAAATCACCATCATTTCATCCCATCCATCTTTCGAAATAAATTCAAAGTCCCGAGAGAATAAATTTCACTACGGTCGGAGTTATTGTTGATTCTAGGAATAAGAAATGTCCTCCCCTTACACCTTTGACACCGCATACGCATACAGCTTCCTTGCTGTCAATCCCGCAAACATACCAACGCCAATATTTTACAGAGTTTACAATTTGAATACTCTTGATCTGTGGAACCATTCGTTGCGCCTCTAATCCACAGTCTTTCCCAAACATGAAGAAAATTGTTGAAAGTATTGATGATACTTCAATCTTGTTTTGGCTCATCTGCTGGTGCAGCAATTGGTGCTGTTTCTTCAGAAACAGAAGTGGATGAAACCAGATGAGATGCCGTGGCAGGTTCGTGTGTAATGGAGGAATTTGCATGTAATTCACTAACTTGGCGCTCTAAATATCATTAATTAGTATGCAGAGGCGAGTAGAAGGTTTGATAAAGCTTAATATACCTAATTCCCGTATTCTCTGACGTAACATTTGGTTCTCTCGAATCATCGTCTGCGTTTCCGCTTGATAGTATGCACTCTCATCACGGCCACCCAAATTCCATGATTCTCCACCTTCATTACTTATAGATGAGGATCTCAACCTAGGTGATGCAGTTCGACTAGGGGTTCTGGATCGCCGATGTAGATTTTCTCGTGCAACATCGAAGGAAGTTCGGGAATGCATCGCTGTGATGGGTGATCGAGGAACTGACATTGCTGAGGTCACATTTGGAGGGATGTTTTGTGTTGAGAACGATAGAGATCGCTCAGATGTTGGAGTAGATTCATCTATGGCTGGTGCAGATCCTTGCGCTTGACCACTGGCAGCTTGTAATTGCTGAAGTTGTTGTTGTTGAGTCCGAATCATATGCAAAAGGCGATTCTGCAAAAAAGGAAAAAAATTATTCCATTAGTGAACCTGAATTTCCTCGGCATACTCCTAGATAAAACTGTAGCTTACCACTTGAGCCTCTTGTTCTTGTTCCAATTCTTGATGTATCTCACCAAGACTAGGCGCGCGGAAATGATGGGGATCACCGCTTGCATTGATAGGTGAGCCCGTAAATGACATAGGACTAGCTGTACGATTTTGACTTTCACTAACAATTTCTCCTTGAGGTGGCAAAGTTGGGTCATTCATTTGTAAATTCATTAAAACTGTTGATCGTCTTCTGCCTGAGTGTGATGCTGTCGATGCCTGTCGTTGTCGGCTTGTGGAAGAGCCTGCTTTAGAATTAGCTGACATTCTGGTACTTTGGTTATTAAAAGAGAAAGAAGAAAAATGGGTATACGTCTCGTGTTTTCTTCTTGTTGAAGACCTGCGTTAACTGCAGCGGCAGCTTGAAGAGAGGTAGATGCAGAACGCGGTGATGGAGAAGGACTTTGACCCCGTATATTAGTATGTGCGGGGTGTTCAGTTGGAATTGGAGTGCTGCGAGACATGGAGGGTGAAGTAGTTGATGATCGTGAAGGAGGAAGTGAGTTCAAGTCGGGAGCCATTGATATTTCCTTCGTATTTTATAGCCTAGGAATAAATAGATTTTGGTGGAGGGCGGGTAAGGATGATGGAATGTTGTGGGGTAGCTGTAGCTCGGGTAGGTTATTCTAGTCCTGAGGCTAGATTGTGATGGTGGTATGAAAGAGAAATCGTATGATATAACAGTTAGAGGGCTGCATATCATTCTTTGCTTTAGAAGTAGGGTGATAGCGTTGGGTGTAGGAATGATATGATGTTCTAGTCTAGTGCTATTGTGCTACTCTTGTTAATTTTGATATATGATGTGATGTGTGATGTGCTCTTTCCTCTCACACCAATGTTGTTTGTTATGAGAGAACGTGAACATATGTCACTACCAACCGGTATTTACTGTCAAAGCTCCCGATAGATAGTACACCACCAGTACCTGCCTAGTAGTTCGTTAGAGCCTCGTGACGTTGCCCATGAACTTAGTACAGTACCCGCAGTTTAGCTTTTACCGAACTGCCGGCTACTTTTTAGGAGTGTCTAGCCTGTGATATCGATATAAGGGTATGTATCGTCCAGTCATTTCATCGGCCACAAACTGCTAGGCAATCATGAGTCGAATGAAACCCCACGTAATGGTGACTAGCTAATTGAACATCATCTCGATATCATTCTCATCTTCTGTTTCAAGATCACTGGTGGACAAAAGACTGTGAATCATCATTAGTGTGTTTGTAGGTTAGTAAACCGTCTTCGAATGTATACGACTGAGTGAGAGAAGGTCAAATGCAGATTCCACCCAACAGAACGCAGTAGTCTGTTTCTATTGGGAGTCTTATCTTAGTAGCAATATTATGCGTGACTTCTTTCATCGTCACATCACATCACTGAGTACATCATCTCCTTCTCTGAACTTTGCTATACCGAAATACTCAGAGAATTTTGTAGGCAAAAACAAAACATGCGAGTATTAATTTACCATGTCAGATTTGACCATTTACGGCTATCTTCACGAATCGCAGGCGAATGTCGTTAGCTGGCCAAACGGAGCATACACGGAGCCTTTCTTTCCCTGCAATGACGCCGTTAAGAAGTTGCGAATGATATACAAGTTCATTATCGTACATCTGCAGGGGTTGAATTGCCAAAATCCATAGGCTTGCTGTATGAACCACTGGTGAGCCCTTGGCCTTACCACTTTCCTTGGTGAAAGGCTGTTCATTAGGTATAGGGAATCTGCGGTGTAACTGTGAAGTTCTCGAATACAGGTTCGTTACCGATGAAGGAGAACCCCAACTTACGTTCATTTCGAATCATCGGCCCATGTAAGAATCTTACATATCCACATGATTCTCGCGAGCTTGTTACGTAGTATTGTTGAAGCTGGAGGACGCAATAATCTAACGAATCGCGAGACGAGACCCGGAGCAGTAATGGTTCTAAGTCTAGGGAATTTAGTCATTGCAGAATTCTTCAATTATCGGTATGTGCTCTGATGGAAGTGCCGGTGAGGTTAGGTATGCAGACCTCGCATCTTTGAGGCGGTAGGACTGGAATAACAACATACCTAGTCAGAAGAGAGAAACTTTGATGCATATCTCTTTCATCAGGTGGTAAAGGTTATGCAGATTGCTTCAACTGCAGTCCTGCATCATGAGCTTTGAAAGACTAGCACAATGCAATCGTTTACCCCACGGCTAGATTTTCCTGCAACGGTTCACCTAACTTAAAACTGCAAGATTTTATTGGTTGTTTGAAAACCAGATAGGCGAATTGGATAATTGGATTCTTCCCCCATCGCAAAAAAGTCACATCCCACAATATCCGGGAAAAACAAAATGTACCGGCACGAAAGGCAAACATTCGAACATATAGGTTGCGCAAGTTATGCGCAAATCCTTCAACGCCATACTTGGACCACACCACTGCAGAAACGCTCGAATAACATGAGCGGGCTGTGGCCATCCGTCATCGAAAACCGTCACTGCAATCCAAGAAAATTGCCTCATTGAGCCAGCGGAATGATCACGTCTCATTTCCAAAGTGCATGATAATCTTGGTTGCATTACAATGATATTGCCCAGCACATATCTCGTCAATTTCACAGAAATGGATTGTTCGATATTTCACGCAATGCAAAAATGGTTCATGAAGTATCATCGGAAGCTTGCATTCTAAAGACCGTAGAAGCCTTGGCCACCACATTTTTTCTTGTCATCTTGCCTATCTTTCTGCAGCGTGAATTAAGATCAAGCTTTCTAGGAGACTTCTATTCTGCGGCCGAAAAGATGCCCTAAAATAAAGCTTATCTCCACTGCACTGGAGACCTCGAACTTAAACCTATTGGATGCAACAACGGCTCATCAACCCAAAAACATACTGGCTTTGGCACTGATAGCAACCACATTACAGTTGTTCTCCCAAGGTCTGTCTAAGGGCATATAGGGAAAACATTCGAACACAACCTTTGTCCAGCAAGCTTCGCATTCTCGAATCTGCATCAACATACTGGTGCCGCAGCCAGTAGATGCCAAGTATTTCAGACTCGCAAGCTACGGAAAAATCTCCTTCCATAGAGTCTCTGCATCGAAAACATGTCGTGTATCGAATTATCGCGATGCCCAGGTTCCTAGCAAAGCTTGAGGAACTTCGTCCTTGGCGGGTTGAAGCATATCTTAAGAAGTGCTACTATCCCACACTAAGTCAGCAAGTAACCATGGGGAAGAGGTCAACAGACACCTGTTAAGAGCAAAAGTTATGCAGAATTCATGAGCTTTCATGCCTGGCACGGTTTACAGCTATATTGCTCAAGCAACTAACTGACGATTAATAGAAAGAAATTTACTGTGCACAAGAACGCTCCGCGCACCCGAGACTGACAACATAAAATGGTTCTCAAGAATGGCTGGAAAGTCCATTGCCATCGACGAGCGCCCGCTAAATTTCATAGCCGAGCAAACTTTTCGATGTCTCACGAGAGGTCATCTAGTGCCGGGAAGCCGCGGAAGAACACAATGACTTTCCCATGTACATTTGGACTTGAGTAGTCAGACTTCCGCTTGCGACATGTACAAAGAAATTGAATACATGCATACCCCAGGACACGACCAGGACACGACCAGGACTATGACAATTGGATCGACAATACCGGTGGACATGGATTCACAAATCGATATGAATAAACCTGGGAACAAAGCACAATTACAGCTCTGTCCGTCTGTGACTTTTCAAATAATTGTCGGTGAGAGGTCGGAGCAGAGAAAGTGGTGCGAGCAAGGTCAAAAACTCTGAAATGTTTAAATGTGCTCGGCTTTGAAAGGCTCCACTATATGCAAGGCACCTCGAACCCACTTTCATTCTCCAGTGCATAGGTTAATGGGACGTCCTAAGGAGGGGTTTTGAGAGGACTGGATTTTACTTGGATGCAATTAAATTTTCAGAGAATCTGCGCTGGACTTTGAGGAATGTCCGCGGAAGCTCAAGTTTTCAACCCGTAGAACCCGAACGAGGCCTTTTTATATCCTGCCACAATGGGAGGAAGATCATGGGTCTCTCGGATATTTCCACTTTGTCGTTGAAAGTTGAAGGTTGAAAGTACTTGTCGTACTTGTGCGTCCAGAAAGTATAAAACTACAAACGCAAGCTAATAATCTTGTTAGTCAAACGGCTCATTTTTAAGGCTCCTCTCCATTTCTTAGCACCGATTTAGCCTTCGGGGTTTATAAGTAAGGATTGAAGAAGTAAAATTTATTATATAGATTGTGTTTGTTTTATCATCTGTTGATTGAATTATACATATCTAATAATATCTTCGACGACTATTATATTTTTGTCTTTTAGGAAGTGATCTAATTCAAAGCTTAAACTAAGAACTCTCCCTTAGCGAAGTTCTATTTACAAACTAGACTAGATACCTAGGTACGTAACCTATGTTTAGTGATCGAGCAAAAATCAAAATCATAAAATTGGATTTTTAATTACAGCTCATCTCTTATCCAATCAATTACCCATGGGGTTAAGGTAAAATAACTCTAAATTGGGCAGGCCTAGGCTTGTCCCGCAGATTCCGGCAGCACGTTTGTGGATGTGCCACCCGGCGGTATGTATATAAAGTTACGGGCCGCATGATGTATCCACTAATAGTCGGTGCTCTAGGGATCGACTGCCTACTGTCGGAGTCGGGGAAAGCGGTTTTCCATGAACCTATAAATACAATAATTAATCAATCGAGTCTAAATTAGTATAATATTTTTTTATTAGTAAATTGTTATAATCTTTGGGAATTCAAGAATATAATTATTTTTTTAGATAATATGAAAAGTGATAGTTGTATATTAAAAACAAGAGTTTTCCTAATAGTAATTCTCATTTTGATAGGAATCATACCAAAAATAAGTTCAGGGAAAACCGCTTTCTAGAGAGAACCGCTTTCCGAGAACAGTTTTCCAGAGAAAACCGCTTTCCCCGACTACGACAGTAGGCAGTCGATTCCTAGAGCACCGACTATTACCAAGTAAGTAAGAAGTGAAAAAAGTGGAAAGGCGGAAATGGGCCTTTTTCACGTTTAGAAAAGTTCCTCATTTTATCCAGCACCGTCACGCTTTACCCAATGGAGAAGGCCTGAAGATGGATAATTCCAATTTGAGATAGGAACCTGCCAATATGGTATCGAGAAGATCTTGGCCAATCTTTTGGTGGCAATCAAAATATATCGAAATATGTATATATATATCTCAATGACAATGCTCTAATTCGTTTTCTAACTCACTCTCCATCTCTTGTCTTTTCCCGTTGTCTTGTCTCTTCAGCGGTAGTTCTCGGGCTCACATTTTTGGAAGTTTTCATCCAAAATGCCTTCCCCAAGCAAGACTCTGTCCGTTGTCGTTTCGGTTGCAAGCAGCCTTAGCAGTTTGTCAAGCACAACACATGGACACCGATCCACTTCGACAACCGCTGTTACTACAGCTAGCCATACCGTCGCGGCCTGCGCTGTTGTGAGCAGTCTGTCATCTGTCGCTAGAGTTGCGTCGCCATCAGGTATGTGAAATTGCCGCGACGAGGTTATCTTCAGCGGGAATGAAGAAGCGTATAAAGTAGCTAGGCTACATATACCAATTCCACCCGATATGTCAAACCTATCCAGGACTATGTTCTAGGCTTGTATTTCGATGAAGCATGGTTTTATGATCGAGTCTACTCGCACCGAATCCCGTCGTTCTCGAGACTGACCAGCTTTTGTTTCTAGCGACACCCACAGTTGATGCTAAATTAGCCCATGACTGTCTCAACTCAGTACCATTGAATACAACTGCGGCGCTCCAATATGTTAATGGTCTAGAACCATACATAGAATGGCAGTCTGGTACGTTATCAATAATCATTTTCTCCCACTTTCCGAGTTGTTCAAGATTCACCTCAACGCGAGGGGCTTCTATGTAAATGTCCAATGATATCTTGTTGATGAAATCTCCACCAAATCGAACTTTTCGGCTGACTTTGACAGATCTTGAGTACCTCAAGGATCCACCAGCAGAATACTTCTATCCTCCGCTTGATGTAATGGGCAAACTCGCTTCCGTGAAATCAAACCTTCAGACGGGTGGTGTATACGCAAATGAGTATGAGTTTCAACAGGATTTGTATCAAATTTTTGCACTGGCACATGATGGACACTTTGTGGTCTATCCTGACCTTCTCTCCTCTGCCTTTGATTGGCGCCGTCAGAGATCTTTGGTATCTATCAGCAGTGATGGAGTTGAAATTCCGAAAATCTACATATATGGTAAGTTGAAAGACGAGATCTTATAATGAAGTAAAAGTGCTAACCAATCTTTTAAGAGGACATTATTGCTTCGCCTTCAACGGCATCCGAGGTTACAGAGATAAACGGAGTTGATGCGGTGACGTATGCAGAAGATTGGATCTACCAAGCCTCTTTCAATCAAGACGCGGATGCTGCATACAACAGCATGTTTTTCGAGAAGGCATATGTGGCAGCAGGTAAATTATCTCTTTCATATATGCTAGTGTTAATCTTCTCCAATTATGCTAACACTACTGCTCAGGAGTTTCCAAAGGATACTTCTCATCTGGCGGTCGTATCCGATACATCTATCCGGGCTCAAACACCACCTTTGCGTTCGAAAATGGTACAACTTTGGTTACCGAAAATTACGCTAATGTGAAAGGAGACTTTACCGGTGTTACTGATGGAAAGTCCTTTTACCAAAAGTTCTGCGTTCCAACCACCACCGAGTCCGTCGAAGCAACGGTGGCAGCCCCCGTAGCCGCGATTGTAACTGCTAGTGGATATCCTACCCCTGTTGTTATCACCAATGACACTATTGTCGGAGGATATTATCTCAGTGAGCCGGGTTTCGAGGATGTTGCAGTTTTGACTCTTTTGGCATTTGAGTCTGAGTCAGTTGCAGAATTCCAAGCTGTTAGCCAAACCTTCCTCGCTGGTGCAGTTCGAGATGGAAAGACCAAATTGATCGTTGACTTGCAAGCAAATGCTGGTGGTTACATTTTGCAAGGCTATGATCAATTCCGACAACTGTTCCCTAATATCGTTCAAGATGGAAACAGTAGAATGAGAGAAAGCGATACATTTCTAACGATATCTAAGATATTTTCAGAGGACATTACTGCAGATTGTAAGTGTGGCGTTATTGACCTTTGATTTCCCATATTCAAACTAACATGCTACAAGTTGACCCAAACACGGCATCGGCGGATTTGATACAACAATACGAGACTTGGTTCAACTACCGCCATGATTACAATACCAGTAATCAACCCTTCTTGACATTTGAAGATAAATTCGCCCCGCATGTCTACAGGGATGATAACTACACGAACCTCATGCGCTGGAACCTTAATGACCCACTCACCACAACCAATAGCACATTCGGCTTGGGCATTGAGGTCTCCGGATATGGATCGTTAAGTAACATCACCCAACCTTTCGCTGCGGAAGACATCGTCATGATCTACGATGGTTTCTGTGCCTCAACTTGCACTATCTTCAGCGAGTTCATGCGTCTTCAAGCAGGAGTCAAATCCATCGCCTTTGGAGGACGACCCAACAGCGACCCCATTCAAGGTGTCGGTGGTATCAAAGGAGCACAAGTCACTGAGTTTAGTGACATCTACTCTTATGCACAAACGGCACTTTCATCCTCAAACGCAACACCAGAGGACATTGCCACTCTCAATCGTCTCACAAGGTTTCCAATCGACAGAAGTACAGATTCAGTAATCAATCTGAGAGATGCCATTCTCCCTGGAAATGAGGAGGATGGAATCCCCTCTCAATATGTACTCGAAGAAGCCGATTGCAGATTATATTGGACAGCACCCATGATTACAAACGTAGAGAAAGTATGGGAGGCAGCTGCAACGGCGGCTTGGGGCGGTGGTGCTTGTGTTGCCGGTAGTGGTTTGTCGTATGGAAAGAGAAGTGTGCAGAGTTTGAGCTCGAGCATCAAGGATAAGAGACCGGTTGCTAATCAAAAGATGGAGAGAAATACTTTGGTTATGGAGAGGGAGGAGAATATGGAGAGGGATGCCTTCTGGAGGGCGAGACATGGTCAGAAGGTTACTTTCTAGGATGGATGGATATATTACGTATAATACACATGTATCTAAATGGAAAAGATATTAGGATCCCTAGCTTTATATCATCGGTTTTTGGAAGTAAAATTAAATATACTCTTCAAATACACTAATGGTAATGTATCATTCTTTACGGTGAATCAAAAAAGGATACTAAAAGCTCAAGAGAAGGTATTGGATACAACTCTTTTCTTTCAAACATATTTTTTTTCGATACTAGGGACCAGACATCATGAACTTGAGATGCCCTCAACCTTACATAGGTAATCATACACTAGCCCTATCATAGTATAACCGAAATTGTATCCTTTTCATGATCAATAGCGCAAGTATCAATATCTCTCGACTCTCTTCACTCCACTTCAAAAACATTAGCTTATTATTACAGACTTAAACCGATCAGAAATTTAAAATAAATCAGAGCCGTACTATAAATTCAAAACGAAGATCGACACAAAGTGATATCGATTCCTAGCCTCGTCATGCATTGAGCACAAGTTGTTATTCTGACTTTCAAGATTCTTCGATCTCGGAATTCTTTTGATTTTCTAATATGTCTGGGGATAATGAGAGGGTTGTTGGTTTCTGATAAATCAATCTTTCCCTGTATGTTTTTAAGTATTCTCGGAGATAAAGTCTATTGGTCCTTGTGTTATGAGATATCTCATTCATTGCATGAGACTCTGGGGTATGTTATGCGTAACCAAAGCTTGATGTATGTTGCTTTTTATTAGGACCTCGCTTTAGTGCATGTTGATGAACTTACTGTATGTGATGCTAGAGGTTTGGGTCTCTTTGATTCGCAGTGGATCGAAGCCTTTCGCGGGTCGTTGACGCATTATCAGCTTGAAGACTCTTTTTTGTCATAAATATGCGTTTGCGAGTGTCACAAAATTTTGATATGGGGTTACCTTATATGAAGTGAAGCGCCTGTTACCTACGAAAAGCGTCACAACTTCACCCTCTCTTCCTCGAATAACCTCATATACTGAAGCTAAAGATGATTCTAAAGGATTTCTTGCATATAACATTATTTGATTATTGAAGGAAGTGATTTTCCATCCCAGCCCCAACATTTGAACTGAGATCACTGAAGTCGCAATCCCACTACCTGGACCAGACGAGATAGTGATCGATGTTGTTGTTGCTGGGAGCAATGTCAAAGGTAAGCGCAACTATTTCGCAACATATTCGTGAGGGAGTAGCTCAGCCAGATTCCCTTTCTCCAGAGTGGCTTCATCTCAGGACTTTGAAAATATCTCTCAGCAGTGGAGACGATATCGCTGGCATTGCCCATAGCCTCGAGGAGAATTTGAGGATGAGGACCAATATCAGCTTGGAGATATGCTTTCATCCAATGCTAGCACCCCATGGAACTTACGCAAATATGCTGTTGCACCGATGCATGATGTGATGAGACTGCCAGATGGAATAAGATTCGAAGGTCAGTATGTAATCAATGACGGATGACTGATGACTATTTTTCGATTATCTCTTAGAACCTACAGCTATTCCATTGGCTGCTACGACTGAAATGCTCTATTTCTTTCGCCGACAGTATTTACCGCCTGCATGGTCGCGATGCTCTGATCACAGTCTTCTTCCGCTTATCGTCTACGAAGCATCTTCTCTCTTGGTACGTTCGCAAATATTGGCTCGAGCTTCCAACATTCATCCAATCGTTGCCATCGCAGGCAGTAGCCCCTCACATTTAGAATCTCTTCTTGATCCATCTTCCTATGACAAACTGATTGACTATCGTTCGGGCACCGAACAATGGTCAAAGCTACCAAACTAGCCTTGAAGAACTTGGAATGTCATCATACTCTTGACACTATCAGTTCGGATCATACATGGAGTCCGATCTTCCATATGCTAGCTCTGTCATTTCCATCCCAATCTCCGTCTTATTACTTATCAGTCGTCACAGGTTCTGATAAGTATGATGAAGAGCCAATCCAAGAAGGTATTGAGGTAGTGTATATCATGGTAGGGAAGTAAAGCACACAGGGACGCCTACGAGTCACGCATGGTCAGACAACTCGTGAGGAGTGATCCTGAGTGGGTATCTGTGTCCCTCAAAAATATGCCTCAGATGTTAGCAGATGGCAGACTTACTGGACATACTTTTGATTGATTATCAATAAATGTTTACAAGGAGGAGAAGAAGGACTGGGAAGTTTGCAAAGAAGACAAGCGACTGGTTCTAAATATGTCTACAGGTTTGCAGAAGTCGAATGAGACTTTTATTGGGTATAATCAAGTGCTCCAAACCCTTTGACCTACAAACGATAGGTAGAAACAAGCTTTTTACAATGTCCCATCACAATATATAGTAAATTTCTTGAATCATCAATTGGGTCCTCGTCAACAAAATCGGGATAAATGAATTTTCCGAATTACCTTTTGATCCCGATTAAAAACTTGGCAAAAGTTCGGGTTATGCCAAGGTATGTATGAGTATGAATAAGCTCAATGTCACTTGCGAGGTTTGACAATCGTTAGATTAATTTAGTTCTTGAAGCTTGTACGATATCAATGTATCGATTGTGAGGATTTGATTGGACTGATTTTAGTACTACCAAAGTTTATCGTTTGATTCTTGCAATTCTTTGGTTATCCTTTGGTTAGCATGTTGGCAGACTTGCCATTCAATTGCTCTTCATACAAATCCCGATCAAGTGCCTTCGTTTTCGGAGATATCTCGCCGGTACTAGAGCAGGTTTCGGTATTAAACCATCAGACCCACAACTTTTGTATATTCGCTTCAGTTATCAAAGTCATGACGTCGAAAGATTCATTTTCTAGTTGTGTTGACGAGACAAGCAAGAAATGAAGTGATGTTGTGGTTGTGGTTGTGTTGATTACAATGCATAGCCGCCTGCATAATCTGCGTCGTAAGGTTACAATGGGCTGGAACCAATGGATAGAATCTACACTATCCGTATTTCCTTATCATGTCCCTCCCTCCCTTACCCCTCATTCAGCTTTCTAGATCAAAAAGATTCAGAGCGAGAAATTCAATTGCTTCTTGAAAACCATAAACACAATGGCAGATCCAGAATCGATCATCCACCATGCGGATGGCACGAATGGGCCAACTGGCAGAAGTTATGCCAGACGACCAAGTATCCTACATCCGGATCTTCAAATTCGTTCCAAAGATGAAATGCCAGATCCGCATGAATTGGACTTGGAGGAAGAGTATGAGGGCTGGCACGGATATATCGAATGGGAGAAATATCCCGAGCGAAAGCAAAAGGCAAGGGAATTTTTGAAGAGGTTCAAATTTCCTCCAGTATGAGTCCCATGATAGTTCTCCAGAACATTCAAATGCTGATCAATTACTGCTTAGCCGCCGGAATTCCAATTAGTTCCTTTACCGAAAACAAACCCAATCTTAGAAGGAGTGAGATGGAAACAGTATCATTATGCAATGGGAAGAAAGTTGAAAGATATCCCGGCAGAAAGTTGGCTATTTGTCGAGAAGGAAAAATCTCCAGATATGCTTCATGTGTTACAGTTTCCATACAATGGAGAACCTCCTCGAGTATGTTTCTTTTTGTTTTTCTCAAAATAGGGAGCATAGATTTAACAGAACTGACAGAATCGACTTGTTGAATCGGCCATAACTGCTAATGAAGATCATTTTGTTCGAAACCATGGTGGAATTCCTGAAATCGATGAAGATGCCTACTTCTTCGATGTTGGTGGTTTGGTCAATGAACCAAAACGTATCACCTTGAAAGAATTAAAGGATGAAACCATCTTCCCGAGGCAAAGTAACGTCGTCACAATCCAGTGCTCAGGAACTAGAAGAATTGAGCAAATCAGTCAGTATCCGGGTGATGGAGATGAACTTATCAATGCGCCGGTATGTAAAATCTTTTCTCCCAAAATATTTACATGCTAAGAGAAATATAGTGGGGTGAGGGAGCTATCGGAACCGCACGATGGACCGGTGTATCTCTTAAAAAGGTTATCAAATACTGCGGCGGTCTCAAAAGCCCCTCTGGAGCAAACCATCTCGAGTTTCTTGGAGCAGATACCTACTTCAAAAAAGGCGAGGTATCCAATTATGCCGTATCCGTTCCATGGCGTAAAGTCAAGATCAATGAGGTTCTTCTTGCCTGGGAAATGAATGGGGAACCACTCCCCAAAATTCACGGCTTTCCTTTACGTGCCGTGGTGTTTGGGTATATCGGTGCTCGCTCCTGCAAATGGCTTACGAGGATTAATGTTCTACCTTATGAATCCCCTGGGCCGGTACAGAAGAAAGAGTATTTATATTACAATTCTCAGGTAGGGAAACATAATGCGACTTACAGTTCTGGATTTAGTATTCAAGATATGCCAGTAAGTTCGGCTATCATGAGTCCAATAGATATGGATCAAATAGTGCATGATGGGAAAATCAAAATGAGGGGGTGGGCTTACAGCGGGGGAGGACATTGGCCGGTCAGGGTGGAGGTTAGTGGTGATGGGGGAAACATTTGGTATGAGGTTCCTTATGAGAATTTGAGTGAGAAGTATTACCATGCGTGGAGATTGTGGGAAATTGATCTCCCGGTCGACGCGGAAGGATGGCTAGAGTTGGTGGTGAGGTGTTGGGACAATTCGATGAATACGCAACCTACGTTTGTGAGATCTACTTGGTATGTTTCCTCCTTTTCATTAAGACAATAGCTAATGTCTGCTAGGAATTGGGATCTTCACGTCACATCTTCTTGTCACCGAATCAAAATCTTTAGTATCAACAAGTCGAAACAGAAGACGGCAGCGAGGGTACAAATATATGAGAAAATGGGTATCCCATTCTTACCAATTACACAACCAGGACCCTTTGAATTGGAGGATGATGAGACTTATGATGCAGAGATGGAAGCTAGAGGTGGTCGGGATCCTAAAGAGTGAGAGTGAAGAATGCTAATGTGGAGTCCGGTTAGTTATTGTTTTTAGTGGCTTTGCGGCGATCGAGTTAGTGTCTGTTATTTATAGTATATGAATAGTTAATTATTACCTAGTATCTCTATGATAGCTTAATACGAAAATGTTGGGTCGATGAGATTACTCCCTGATGAACGAAGTCTTTCGCCTTCACAAGCCAACATTCAATTCTAGTTATTTCCATGAGCTCTTGGAGCTTAATTGCTAACCTATCAAATAGGCTCTAAAGCCTGTAATGTAAATCATAGACCTGCAATTCCAACGTCAACCCCACCAAACGACGTCATCCTACACCAGCTACCCCACACTTTTATATCCTGCTTAAGCTCCATCATAACCTTCTTTTCCATGACTTATTTCGCACTACTATAGTACAAACCACTAAAACAACACTATCCAAGGACCGATCCGCTTTTAACTAACTATATATATAGTGTGTGTCCATCAAAACATACACCCACCTCACCATGTTCCAAGCCCTCAAAGAAAGCATGACAGAAAAAGTCCAAACCCAACCCAAAGACGCGGACGGGAAACCCAGCACCCAAGAAAAAGTACTCGCGCAAATCAACGAAAAAATAAAAGCCGCCCAAGAAGCCAGCGAACACGCAACCCAAGCACGAGAAAAAGCAGACTCGCTTCCAGATACTGAAGATGCGCAGGAGCAAAAAGCGAAATTGGTAGAGGAGGCGCAGAAGTTGGAGAAGAGGGCACATTCGGAGTTGAAAATTGCTCAGAGGTTGCAGAGTGGCGTTTGGCAGGGTGGTGCTGGGGGCGCGGGGATAGGTGCGGGTGTGGGGATGGGGCTGGGGACGGTGGTGGGAAGTGTGGTTGGGGGGGTCGTGAGTGTGCCGACTACGGGGTTGGGGTTGTTGGCTGGAGTTGGGGCGGGGGCTGCTCATGGGCCTTGGTTTAAGTTGCCGAGGATTGGGGGGGAGGATGGGGAGGAGGGGGAGGTGAAGGGGGAGGGGAAAGTGGAGGAGGGGGAGCTGGAGAATGTTGAGGCGAAGACTGAGGGGGAGGGGGAGGAGAAAGAAAAGGGGCAAGAGAAGGAGCAAAATCAAGAGAAAAAGTGATAGTGAAGACGGGAATGCAACGAATGAACTTTTGAATTTTACGGCCTTAAAAACGAATCCACAAATCCCACGACCTGTATTCCACGACCTCGAAATAAAACTACGATGTTTCCTTACCACCCATTAAATCACGACACAAAAAAATCGAACATCTAAGATGGAAAGCTGGAGAACACATTATACGAAAATCACGGCTTCATTCATTTGCATCTATTATATATTAGCGTATTTTGGAGTTGTGTTTTTTTTGGAATTATGAACAAATGAACATTTTGTTATTTGGATATCATAAATTAGGATTGATGATGTATATAATACTTTTGTCGGTTTCTTTGTTATATAATTGATTATGTATATTAGCTCGAATGTATCAGATTATAATCTTGAGGGTTTTTTGGATTTTGGAATTTTGTCTTGTGGGAAAATTGTGTGATTAAGTAGGTAAGTACTAGGTAGGTAGGTTAAGTATTTACGAATTTAAGTGTGATGAAGAGAATTAGGATATGGATTTCTCGTCAACTCCTAAAACTTATCTATGTATTGATTGCTCTTGATGCGCGGGTGGAACTTTCCTCTCTTGTATTCATCTCTAACCGCTGATCGTGAATCAAATACGGATACATATTTGCAAGCAATATAATCCACGCTTACTATATCAAACAATAGTAGTAATTCATCAATTTCTTATAATTTAACTTTTTAGTCTTCTTCTAGATTTTATATTCATATGCCTTACTTCGATGGATGATGGTATTGTATTGTATTAAAAAGAACCTGGTAACTATATAGCCAATTTCCCAATGAAAATGACCCAAAAAAATATAGAAATGTTCCTAAAGATATCCTATCGATATCTTATACCCAATGCCCAGCCATACAATCTAATCCTATCCAAGTCCAATCCAGCCAACAAAAATCCATCCAAATCCAAAATCTCTTCCTTAACTCCTACAATAAAAACCCCCGCCCCCTACTACAAAACCAACAATCCCATAACACCCACCACCAAACCCCCCACAATCAGACTTCCTACCTCTCTCCGTCCAGCTGCTCCAAGAAACTGCGCTGGCCCATTTCCTCCAGCATCATTACCATCATCCGTTCCACTTCCACTTCCACTTCCACTTCCACTTCCAAACCCACCACTACCAACTTCACTCGGCGCAGCAGAGTTTCCCACATTATTCAACGGTGTAATAGATGCAGCGGGAATATTAGGAGGAAGAGAACCAGATGGGAGGATAGATGCAGCGAGTATATCAGCATTGTTTGTGGGGAAAGATTGAGGAGGGGGCATAGATGCGGGGAGGGAGGAGAGGGGGAGGAGAGGGGGAGGAGAGGGGGAGGAGGGCTAGATTAGTGGGGTTTGGGCTTGGGTTTGTGAGTGGGGTTGTTTTGGAGGGGGTTTGAGGTTGAGGGAGGATGGCGGGTGTGAGGATGAGACCCGGGAGGGCGCGTGTTTGTGTGCAGGGACTGGGTGGTGGAGGATGTTAGTTTTGGTTTGGTTTGGTTTGTTTTTGATGATTCTTGCTTGGCGGGATAGGGAGTTTTAGGGGAAGGGAAAAGGGAAGAAAGGAAACGAGATAAAGAATCATACCAATCCGTAAAAGTAAGTGTAGAGGCCTCGGTAACCGTATAGGTAACACCATTCTGCTCAATCTCCGTCGCCGAAAGACAATATGTCGTAAGAGCCGCGACAATCTCAGTAGTATACACTACATGAGGAGAGCCACCACGATTTTTACCTTTATCTTTATTGTCATTAGCATTAGCGTTGATATTGTTATCATCATTATCGTTCCAGTTAAAGTTGAAATTGGTATTGTAATTGTTGTTTTGATTGTAATTGTAGTTGTAGTTATCATTTTCGTTTTTATTTTTATTTTTATTTTCGTTCTGGGTTTGATTAGCGTTTGCATTGCCATTGCCATTTGCGTTGGGATTGATATTTCCATTTTGGTTCCCGCTGCCGTTTTGGGAGCCGGAATCGAGGCCGGCGGAAACGAGGGTGGAAAGGGGGAGGAGGAGGAAAGCGACGGTGAGGAGAGAGCTAGGTTGATGCATTTTGAGCTTTGCTTTGAGGTCTGCTAAGACTTATGGTGAAAGATTCACTTTTGGTATGGATTGACTCTGTAACTTGGAATTTTGAATTCAATGTCAAAAGGAGAATGAATGACGAAAGACTCAAAATCAAATTGGCAAGACAGACTGCTTTAAATCATCAACAAAAGGAAGGTCTTGTTGAACGAACAACGGCAAAATTGCTAGAAACTCGAGGGAGATCGTCTCTCTTATGTGTTGACAGGTCAACTCACGCGCTTCGCATCTCTTCGCGCAAAGCAAAATATCTAGGGCTCCATGAGAATCGCGACTTTCGCGTATCTTGCCCCTATTACAATGCATCTATTTGCGACAAAAAGCTTGTCTACCGATATTTATAGATGTGGAATGTGGAGGCATGTCCTTAGATACATCTTAGGCGTTGTGCCCGCAATGTTTGAGCAGGAGGAATGTGTCCGTCGTATGATACACATTCCAATGTTTGGTATGTAGTTTCATGTTTCCCGCTCAACGTCGTAACGATAAGGATATGTGCCACTTGGTCAATTTTCCTTTAGCTCTCGAAAACAGCGAGGTAGTTAGGTTGCTTGCACTCGTCGGGACCGACGCGATGACCATGCATAGTAGCTTGAAATGAGCTGACGACTGATACGAAGATCTGAAAAGTCACTTGATTAATATGTCTGTCCAATACAAGTAATGAGGAGTGGTAATAATGTATTCAGTACAATCGACAATCACGTATACTTGTTCGCTTGGGATTTTCCACTTGGAATCATTCTTGGTTAGGCCCCTACGCACAATAATACATGTTCATTGTAGCTTGAAAATATCAGTAGAATAGCATATCCTTTTCTTGCATAGCTTTAAGCCTATTATCATACCTTATTGTGATACAATGCCTACGCCCAAGCTACTCTCCTGATGCAGCTAATATCAGGCTAATCCACAAATCCATTCACAAGTCTCATGAGGATATTGACTCTCACTCAAAACAAGACCAACTGACACGGATTTCCATAGATAATCGACATGAAATCAGTAGACAATTTCAATCATACCTACCACATCATCAAATCTCTTCATTATGTGGTTCAAAAATTCTAGCGTTAATTATTCTAATGCATTGATACCCATGTGATTCCCAAACTTCCATGCAATCCCTGACAAGCATCAGTATCCGTACAAATAAATAGCTACTTTTGAAATGCCTCTCACATTTCCTGTACTTTTCTTCAATTATTATGTTAGCAATAGATCTCATAGTAACACCAGTACTTGTATTTCTCAATACAACTTAAGTGTGACCAGCAAAAGGGTTATCCAGCACAAACTTCTCGTTTTCAACCACAGAACAAGGAAAGGTCCACGACGAGTCGTGACGCGAGACACGTAGTTCAAGAAAATGCTTATCAACTTAATCGTAACCTTGTCTTTGTTAAATGAGCGGAAGATAGGGGTGATAGGGTATTCATCTTTCTCACCTTCAGACCATAATGATATGCTCGAGGAAGTACAAAACGAGGAACCGCCATTAACCAAATTAAAATAAATAAAAAAAGATAAAAAAAAGAATAAAAAAGATAAAAAATTTAAAAGAAATAAAAAAAATAAAAGACAAAACAATTATGTATAAAAGCCGAAACATATTCACTTTAACGATCCAACAAAACTTCATAAACAGACTTTTCGAGGACATCATACACAAGCCACGTAGCATTCTCATACAGATTCTTCCCTCCTCGCCATATTTTTCTAGTGATACGATCAAAGTCCACTCATCAATCCCACAAACTCCAAGCGGATAGGCAACGTTTCCGCTGCCATTCCTACATCCACACCGGCTCCATTAGCTCCAGCTCCTTCACTCTCACACACTTCCCCAAACCCGGCCTCATAATATCCATCTACTACCTGGAGTCCATTCCTCGGAGGTTGGCTCGTCGACTGCATTGAGAGAATCAACGGGAAATTTCGAATTCTTGCTGCAATATTCGCATTGGCAGGTACTGCGCTACAAGCTAAGCGGGCACTCAAACTGCTGTGTGCACGTGGATAATAGGGGCTCGGGTTGTCACTGAAAATGGGGACAGACGGTCTGATGGCGGGGTTGGCGGTTTGTGAGTACCTTGATATATGAGAGTTCTTGTAAATCTATGAATATCGATGTAAGAATAAAACTAAATATCGGGGAAGTGTCGTCTCTAGTTACCCGTGGAGGGTTCCTCGGTTAGGTTATATATTTAACCTTGTTGCATTTCAGATACCCGCCGCAATCTTTCCTTCCGAAATGCAAGCTCAAGGTAACGCAATTCATGCTTTAATTAGGACTAAATATAAACCGATTGTGACGGAAAAGTCGTAAACGGAGTCAATTCAATCACTTAGAATCTAAAACTAAAGAACTAAGAAGATTCTAAGTAAGAAGGTCTTTATATACAGGGCTAGTGCACGTGAGTGTAACGATACTGTACCGGAGGCAGCGGCTGCCTGAGGTTTCGTCTGATTGGTAGTTGTGGGTTAAGGCTTTATCACTAGTCTTCACTTGGAAGTGAAGTCGTTACTAGATCAAGTAGAATGTAGGTAAACTAATTGATAACTAAGTTGAGCACAAAGCTCCTAAACTATGAAACTACTCTGACTATATACTGAACAATAAAGGGGGCCCCTAGAAGCTTTCTGGCTCCTCAAGACTCCTTATCACGCGATTTCTGATGGTGCGTGCGCATACGATCTTCAGGTGACCAAGATCACATACTAATTCGATGAAATCTGATCGTGTTTGCACACGGCCTAAGCTCTCCTAATTAATCAGTTTGCTACCATCGTAACACCATCAATCCTAATGGTGAATCGTGACATAGATACACTTTAATCACTCTCATTATTTGAACAAAATATATTGAATAATTATTCGAAGAAAATACTATATAAAAGACCAAAAAAATGCCGCAAAAGGACACAAGAGTTTATCTCGTACAGTAAACCCTTAACCTGAATCTCTGTAGGAACTATTGCTTAATACATGTATCTCTCTAGTCTCTCCCAGTATTCTCATCACTTGAGACACCGCTTGAGTAAATTGATTCTCTCCGATCACTCCGGAAACTAGTACTCTCACTAGAATGCCAATCATTTGAATCGAATCGACAAGGAGTTCGAGCCGGGGGTTGACCATCCATAATTTTCATCTCCTTCTCCTTATCCATCCCAGGTCTACTCTTGCCCTCCCCCTTAACTCGTTTCTTCATTCTCCTCATACCCCATGTACAAAATACTATGAGCCAAAACCCCAGAACACCGATAAATAACGCCTTGATCGAGGTCATTACGTCGGGATCAAATAACTCGAAGTTGTTGATTCCTTCTTTGTCGGTATTATGAAATCGTTGGGACCAAGGGAGTCTAGTATAGATAGACAAGATTAGCTTTTTATCAATACGTGGAAAATAAGTGTACTCACTCGGTTAAACTTTTTCCCTGTAAACTATCAATTCCACTTCCCGCCAATCTGCCGATTCCCAGATCGGAAACTGGAAAGATTATAGATAGATTAGTAAAGCCCGTCTGCTGCCAATGCTCGAAAACAGTCAAACACAAGAACATTCAATACTCACCACTTCCACCTGCAGAAGAAGGAATCCAAACCCACCAAACCCTTCCTTCGCAGTGTTCTCCAAAAGTACTCGGATAGCCAAGCGCAGCCTGCACATCTTCGATGATACTTGAACCAGAGCCAGCGCTTTCTGCTTCGCGTAAAGCAAGCCATTCCCCATGCGGTCCTTTCCATGTTCTCTTAGAGGTTTGGGGGTCGATTTCGTAATGTCCTCCGGTTAAACCATAACCACGCCACTATTGGATTGTTAGTAATAAGTCCATAGCGAGTGGGTGCATGCAAAACGAGGGATGTATGCCAGTAGCACATGCCTTTCTAAAATCTTCGCATCTCTCCCAAATGAAATCTGAAAACGAATGTGGGAGATAGTTATCAATATAATAATGACCTAGATTCACGATTGTCTCCGCATTACCTCCTCCGGTTCCATCTCCTCCATAGCCCCCGATTTTCATATCATCGATATCGAATATGGCTCTCCCTTCTCTTATTTGCCCTCCACCTCTTTTCTTTCCTTTCACATCCATATTTATAAATCCCCATCTTTCTCCAAACCCAGGGAAAAAATTAATCCAAAAGCTCTCTCTCCATCCAATGCCTCCCACAACAATCAAAGGCCTGGTTCTTCCAAGTCCATACTCATATTCCCAAAACCAAGGCTTTCTTCCCAATCTCTGTCGCTCTCTTTCGTTCACGTCCATCCATCCATTTAATGTGTATGGTTTTTCACCCTTCCCCCCACGATTCCACCAATCCCCCTGGTTCATGTTCCGACCGGGGAGTCCAGTGCAGTGTTCTTCGTAATTTTGTCGAACGCGTGCATCGATAAGTACGACATGCGCGTCCATGACAAACCTGAGAGCTTTTTCGGCGTGGGTACTCGGGGTTCGGAGCATAGGATTGGTGGGGTCGAATGGACGTCGTGGTTCGAGGGGCGAGAATCTAAGATCAGGAGAATGAGAAGTATTAGATGAAGTGATTCAGATTGATTCGGACAATGGGAAGCTGCGCAAAAGAATTTTGAGGGCTGGGTAATGAATGGAAAGGCAGATATACATACGATTTTGGAGGTGGAGTTTCTCTGGCATATTTCTGAAGTTTATCGGGATGCAGTATTCTTGCAAGTGTTCGATAATGCGATTTTATTAGAGTATAATTTGCTGGTAAATCCCCCGGGAATGCCAGTGGGAGTTCCTCTCGTGAATACTCTGGATATTGAGGAAGAAAAGGAAGCGCGAGATTTTGGAAATGAGATCTGCATTTGTAGCTGCTGCATTCGCGATGTTTGGGGGCGCGAATTAGTTGTTCGGGATCGGGATCGGGCCATGAGTACTTCATGATGGACGGCGAATAGGTATAAAGTCTGGAGAGAGTAGAGAGTAGATTGTAGATTGAGCTTGGTACAATATTATCAATAATCAATTCTTGCAAAATATGTGTGTATTGATCATATCACATCGTTGATATGGCTTATTAGGTATATCTGCTATCTTGCCTCTGCTCTTTCAATCAAGTTTAAGAAGTTCTCAAGATATTGAAAGAGGTGAAAGAGGTGAAAGAGTGAAATTTCACAAATAAAAAAATAGCCAAATGTTTAGAATTGAGTGTCTGTTTTATTTTCTGCTTTCCCTCATTAATTATTCTTTCAATTAGTTTTGAGAAGTTCTCAGAATATTAATAGAAATTGAAAGAGTGAAATTTTATAATAAAGAAAAAAAGTTTAGAATTGAATCTCTGTTTTACTTTTTGATTCTCTTTTCAATTATTTTTTGAATTATTTTCTGCAAAGGTCTCAAGATATTGATAGAGATGAAAGAATTAAATCTAAAATTGAATCTCTGTTTTACTTTTTGCTTTTCTACCCAATCATTTTTTCAATCGGTTTTGAGAAGTGAAACTTCACAATAGAGAAAAACAGTTTTCTTATTCTCTTTAATCTTCCCTAATTCATAATCTTTAAAAGATGTCATATTCAGATACCAATCAAAACCTTCCGAGGAAGCAAGAATATGCAAACGATGGTTATTCAAACATGGCGGCTCCTACGACAGCTCCAGCAACAACTCCAACAACAACTCCAACAACAATCCAAGAACCATTCCCCACCCTTTTCAAGAATCTACTCAAAGCCATCTGGTGTATTCTTGTAGCATTTTTTCCTGTCCTTGGTTTTAACAATTTATCTTATCAAGTCGGTATCACACCCTCGAATTCCAAAACCCCTCGCATCATTTTCGTTTCTGTCGCCATATTAGGTCCTCTTCTACTTTACGCATTTTGGGACATCATATATGGCACATATCTGATATTTCGTGCCTTCATATATACTAGCTCAATCACAATATGGACAGTCAGTAGGGTAGGAACATGTATCTCGAGTCCTTCGGTTTGACTTTGGTCAGCATATATATCACTATCACAATCACAACGAACTCTCGACAACAACAACGACGAACGTCTTCTGATCCCAATTCTCGAGCTTGAAACGACATATAAGAATTGGTCTGATCAATTCAATTCTGACATGCAACACATTTTTGAAGTCACTGATACAGAGACATCCTCCGTTAAAGGCAACAAGATTGTAGCCCCTCCTCCTACCGAACTCATCAAAGTTCTCGCGCGCATTACCAGCGCAATAGAAATCATGTCAGTTCGCAATAGTGATAGCATGCGTGATCAAGCGTTTGCATTTCTGGTCCCGAAACTTCAGGCTCTTCAAACGAGAACCTCTGATCTTCGAAAATTTTATGAATCATATCGAGCCCGCTGGGCCGAAACGTTAACCAAACTGGCAATCGAGTGTCATAAAGTTGCGGGTAGAGTTAGTCGTTTAGAGCACGAATGGGAGCTCATCCTGGATGAGGTGACTAGAATTGGTAATGAAGGCAAGGGGGATGATATGCCTCAACCTGGGTCTGTCTTACGCAGAGATTGCGATGACGAGCACAAACCCTCTCGTTTCGCTTTTGGCAAGGCCAAGCAAAGGAGCAAATATTGCACTTTTGAAGAGTTGGCATCCATGACATATCACTAAATTTTAGCGGAGCACCATGATCATGCCATTGTCCAAAAAGGCATATCAAGGTCTATGCAGAAACGGAGTGAAGAGTTAACTTTATTCTTAGGGAAGATCAAGGCAAGAGTGGACGATATGCAAATGGTAGCTAAAGCTGCAAATGAGGAAAAGACTGGAGTGTTGAATGATAAGAGTGAAAGATGGGTCAGTGAAAGAAAGAAAATTTGGGACTCTCTAGGCTGGGGTGCTTTATATTCAAAGGGGGAAAAAGTGGCAAGGAGTAAAGAGGCTGCTATGTATGTACTAATTTTTTATTTGTCTTTTGCATCTTCTTTTCTCTGTCTTTTTGCGTTATACAGCTCAAAGAGGTACTATACGGTCAATTCTTCCCTTAGTGTTGCTTCTGTGTCATATTTGAGAGATATTCCCTATCTTCAGCCTCCATCGTTCGAGAACTTTTGAGCCATTTCTTTTCACTTTTTATTTTCTTATAGATCTACTTCTTATTTTTATTTTTTGCTTTCTTTCCTTTTATTATTACCTTTATAATTCATTATTTTCTTTCTTTTTAATATTATCATTTACTGTTTTATCTTTTATTAATATTTAATTTCCCGCTTTTCACAAGTATTCGTCTTGCTTCTTTTTATCATCATCTATCCCATCCTTTTTTGTCATCATCTACTCTATTTCTTTTCGTCATTGTTTATTTACCCCCTCTTCCATTCTCTAATATCTATAAATAATATCATCTTTTCCCCTGCCAACTCGCAATCACTATTATTCATACACTAACTCCATTTCTACTTCATAGTATCGATTCTCATGTTTTGGACGTCGGGAATTTAGATAAACTCGAAATTTTCTCGGATGATGTCATGCGCATGATAGCATCAGACACCGAATTGTGGAATATGATAATCGATCATAGCGAAAAGTTTCTGCATAAGCAAAGTATTGCTCGCTTTAATATGGATGACTGAGGAGGAACAGGTAAGATTTTTGGCAATGGGGTTAAGGCGGAGAAGAGGGAGCCGGATGAAGTTTGGATAAATTGGTTTGGGGCCGGGGAGTGGAAGGCCAAAAAGGTATATTCATCATACTCCCTATCTAATATCTTCATAGTAACAATGTATTGATACTGTCTAGGGAGATGAGAAGAGTAATACAGAATCGAAAGGCCAAGGTAGCGCAGCCTCGCACGAAAGAATCGCGGAGTTGAGGCAATGGGGGAAGGATGTTTCCAAATGGGCTAAGATGACAGCTAATTTTGCAAGACTTTTGAATGAGTTGGCTCAGGATAGGGCTTAATGTTAGGCGAGTGAGCGAGTGAGCGAGTGCTTGTTTTCTTTTGATTTGTTTATGGTAAACATACATCCTATAGAAAGAAGGTTGAAAGATGCTGAAAGATTGTTCTTAATCGTTTAAAGAATTGTATTTAGGATTTTACACAACTGTATTCCCCGATCTGAAATAGTATTGTTTGGTAGATTATACAGGGTATTATAGAATACTTTGAATGGAAAGCATATTGGATTATCAATCGATGGAAGGAAACATTCTGGTGATTATGGTAGATCCGAAAGTAGTTGCTCTTGGTATTCTGATGTACATATACTTTAAATTTAATAGATATAATTATACAGAGTAGTATCTTCTTTCGTTTCCTTTGAAAAACTAGAAAGTGGAGAGCTATAAAAATAAGTCAACCAACCAACCAACCAATCAAAATCAAACATTTACCTAATTAACCAGTTACGTGATAGTCATTGCCCGGTGGATTTTAGTTTCCCACTAGCGTGAGCGGATAAGCTATCTTAGTGTTATGGATCTTTCGGTGTGCCGCAGATGAGAAAAAAAAAAGTTATCGAGCATCTTTTCTTCAAAAACGTCTTCTAAAATCTCTTCAAAACATCGGAAGATTTTTATTCACTGTTTACTTTTGAACACCAATTTTTTCCCTTCTTTTCGCAGAGCATACCGAGTCAATTGGATCACTAGTTCGAATTCTTTATAAAATGCCTCTTCTTCCAGGTGTGTAGAATGTGAATGTCGGCTTGTTTGTCGTGTTGTGGTATTGCGAAATCATTTATCTAACTTGCGCCGCAGTCGCTATGTATGGCCTTGAGGTCCCAGCAGGAGATGTTATTGTTCCTGCTGTTCCAGATTTCCCAGCTACCGTATGTTTTATCCTGCTTCTACTATTTTGATGTTGCTGTCGCTCTCGCTGTTCCACCTATTTAGCAGGCTTCGCTGGAGACTACAGATGTTAATGATTCAATCTTTAGTTCCGCATTACCATGGCAGCAATCGACCCAACTGAACCTGCTCGTGATGTCGAAGGTGGTGTCAAACCTCGCGCGACCTTGAAGATCATTCGTCAATCAAGTGGCGGAGATGAGGAGGACAGTGAAGATGAAGGTTCGGATGATTTATTACGTGCTTTGTTGGCAGATGATGACTCTGGATCAGATGAAGACAGTGAAGATGATGACGAAGAAGCCAACGGTGGACCAAGCGACTCTTCCAAGTCCAAGAAGGCCCAAAAGCAAGCCGCACTCAAGGAGCTCCTTGCTTCCATCGGCAAAGATGATTCCGACGAAGAAATGGAGGACGCTTCCGCCAAAAAGGTCGCTAAGAAAGGAAAGGCCAAGGCCGCCAGCGATGATGAAGAGGAGAGTGAAGATGAGAGCGACGATGGTGAAGACATTGAGATTGAGGAATATGTTCTCTGTACTCTCGACCCTGAAAGCGTATGTTTCCAAGACTGCCTATTCAATAAGTCATGCTAATCGAAAACAGCACTACCAACAACCTCTCGACATCACCATTGGTGAAGATGAGACCGTTTTCTTCAAGGTTACTGGTACCCACACAATCTACCTTACTGGTAACTACGTGATTCCAGATGATAATGGACATAACCATCACCACGAAGTTTACGACTCCGATGAGGAAGATGATGAGGACTATGACCTCTCTCCAGACGAGGATGAGCTCGAACTCGAGATGGACTCGGATGAGAGCGATGAGCTTGATGCAGCCCGCATTACCGAGGTCGACTCCGATGAAGAGGAAGCCCCAAAGCTTGTCAAGGCTGAGAAGAAGGGCAAGAACAAGCGCTCCGCCGACGAACTCGAGGAGGCTGCATCCCTCGATGCTATTATAGCTAAGGAATCCGCTGCTGAAGAGCCAAAGCTTAGCAAGAAGCAACAAAAGAAGTTGAAGAAGAACAATGGCGATGCTGCCCCTGTCAAGGCAGAGGAGACAAAGAAGGATGCAGCTAAGGACGAGAAGGCTGATAAGAAAGTTCAGTTCGCCAAGAACCTCGAGCAAGGACCTACCGGATCAGCCGCGCCTAAGGTTGACGCGAAAAAGCCTGCTTTGGGTGTCAGAACTGTTGATGGAGTAAAGATCGATGACAAGAAGCTTGGTACCGGTCCAGTCGCCAAGAAGGGTAACAGAGTTGGCATGCGCTACATTGGAAAATTCGCAGATGGCAAGGTCTTTGACTGTAAGTTTATATCCACTCGGGTATTTACCATCTTCTAACGTTTGAAATTTAGCAAATAAGAAAGGCAAGCCTTTCTCCTTTAAGCTTGGTGCCGGTGAGGTCATCAAAGGTTGGGACATTGGTGTTGCCGGCATGGCAGCTGGCGGAGAACGAAGATTGACTATCCCAGCACACCTTGCATACGGCAGCAAAGGCGTTCCCGGTATTCCAGGTAACTCTACTTTGACCTTCGATGTCAAGCTTCTTGAGATCAAGTAAACATCATTGTCGTTTGAATAGGCAAGCTTTGATCGTCTCATTGTACTGACTCTATGTTGTTGCGATGTTTCGAGGCTGGTGGTGACTTCACTTCTCACATCTATTGTACAACTTTCTCTTTACTTTCATGTATTTCTTTGGCGCTTGTGATTTCATGATGTTTACATGAAATACGAAGTGGAAATGTAATGTTTTTGCATAAGTCTCCGACCTGAGCAGTTCTCTGTTTAACACGGCAGACTACGCAAAATGAGATGAGGAGATTTGCATAGCCCTACAGGCGTATTTCTATAAAAAAAAGTTCAATCAGGTCTTTACACAGGAGAACTTGCTTTAATCGGTTAGCTCATAATAAACAAGAACTACTATATCTAAATTCAATGCCGTCCTTTCCAATTATATCAGACAGTGACTCCTTCCATTAGGAGCAATGAGAATCTTGGCTAGGCAAGAGTGCTCATCTTGGAAAACAAACAGCAGTATTTCTTACTTCTCATTCTTTGCCTGCTCTTGATCAGTATCAACATTCTTTGTCAATCATTTGTATGCTATTTAGCAGCAGCTTCATTCTTACTCTTTAGTATCGATAATTATTGTCTAGGCTTCGAAAGGATCCTCGACAATGAAAAGAACGCGCAATGGTCCTGCGCCCGATCCAAATGCAGATTACAGAAGTCCGCATCAGTTGATGAAGCCTTTCTTTCTCGAATCCATTACTCCATTGGAATCGATCTCCCCTCCACAGTCTCCCACAAATCAAATTCACAGGCCATCAAAGTTTCGACGCCAAGGATCAAAAATCCTGTCGGTTTTGCGTTCATTAACCAACAGTAGTAGGTACCTTCTTTCCTGTGTATCTCCAATCAAAATCTTACATGTTCTCATTATTGTTTCTAATCTTTTAGGCTCAAGTATAGCTTTAGAGGAAGATTATGCTCCACTATCTCCTCCTCCCGAGTCTGTCGCTCTGGGCAAGAAAATCTCTATGGCTTTAGTCAAAGCTCCACCCACTATCGTTCATCGTACACAATTTAAGAGCAGACCCAGTCTGATATCACTGGATAAAGGCGTTTTGGAATTCATGCCAGATGCTCCTACCCCTCCATCAAGTGCCGAATCCACGAGCAACAGTGGAAAATCATCTGGTCCTGATGCTAAACAATCGACACAGAAGACTTCTCTTGAGTCTAAGTTCTCTCAAAAATCCGCGGGTATATCTCAACATTCGTCTGAGAATAAAAAAGCTCTTCCAAAGGCCTTGAATCAAGCAGAGGGTAGTTCTGCCGATGGTGTTCTCGCGTCCATCACTGAGTCTGATAATATTGAATGTCCACAACCAGTCCCAAGTAAGTTCCTCGTGCCATTGATGTTGTAGCTAACTGACAGCTTGCAGCTGTAATTACTGTTGAGAAAGCAGCATCTGCTAAAGTTTTCTTCGAAACCTATTACAATGAGATTACTGCCAAACCAGTAACACCTCGATCTCTTCGTCGCTTGAACTTAGAGAATGAGCTCTTGAATGATATGGTCTCTTCCCCAACAGACAAAGCCGAAAGACGTCAAGCGTTGGCAACAGCGGAGACCAACCACCTTAGACAGACGAGAAATATGAAGGTACGTAGTACTAATGCGTTGAAGGGTAGAGACCTTAAGCCTTCAAATTATGAGGTGGTGAAGGTTCTTGGAAAGGGTAGTTTTGGTGTTGTTAGACTTGTTAGGGAGAAGCGGGCACCAGGTACTAGCGAGTGAGTTATTGCTATACCCGGTTCTGTATGACTGAGAACAATGACTGATGATGGGTAGGTCGGAGCCAAGCAAAAGTATCTACGCCATGAAGGTTATCAGGAAGTCAGATATGCTCCGGAATAGTCAAGAAGGTCATTTGAGAGCGGAGCGTGACTTTCTTGTTGCCGCCGAGGGATCTAGGTGGTGAGTGATGGTGTTCATGGCTCAGGAATTTGATAACTGACTTGAACAGGGTTGTTCCTTTGATTGCTAGCTTCCAAGATCTTAACAATTTGTATCTTGTCATGGATTACATGCCTGGAGGAGACTTTCTCGGCCTACTCATCCGTGATAATGTTCTCTCTGAGTCCGTCACCAAATGGTATATTGCCGAGATGATCCTATGTATCGAGGAAGCCCATGCTTTACGCTGGATTCATCGTGATATCAAACCAGACAACTTCTTAATATCTGCTTCCGGTCATCTCAAAATCTCTGACTTCGGATTAGCTTTTGATGGTCATTGGTCTCATGATCAAGCTTACTTTCACAATCACAGATATTCGCTTCTCAATAAACTTGGTATTACCGTTGAGGGAGATTCTCTTGATAAAAAAGAAGGAAGGAGTGTTGCTGCAGCTATGAAAATTGCTCATGTCATGATGGGTGGAAAAGAACGCCATGAAAAGAATTCGGATAATGCTTCGGATTCAGAGAGTATTCTCAATTGGCGTAATCGCTTTGGTAATAGGACGCTTGCACGCTCGGTTGTAGGTACTAGTCAGTATATGGCACCGGAGGTCGTGAGAGGAGAGATGTATGATGCTAGATGTGATTGGTGGAGTGTTGCTGTGATTCTTTATGAAGTGAGTTGCGATTCTGAGATGAGGGAAGCTGCTGCTAACATATCATAGTGTCTCTATGGTCATACGCCTTTCCTTGCCGAAGAGGGCGGAAGACAACAAACAAAGATGAACATCTTGAACCACAAGACAACTTTCCAATTCCCTTCCCGTCCATCTGTCAGCAGAAGATGCCAGGATCTCATCCGTAGTATGATTCAAGAAAAAGATCATCGCTTATGCAGCCGACGATACAAAGCCAGAGATACAACACTTGGCTCCATGTCATCACGCCGAAACCAAGACTACGCTGGTCGTTACGTATATCCCAACGATGGAGAAGATATCAAAGCGCACAAATGGTTCCGTGATGTTCAATGGGATCGTATTCACCTAATGCCTCCTCCTTTCATCCCCAACATCAAGTCGATGGACGATACCCATTATTTCGACGAAGAGGAACCGATTTCTGATTTTTCGGAGTCAGTAACCGCGGTTACTCCAACGGTTCAGCAGATTGCTGATGCGCTTAAACCTTTTAATCGCGAGATTCAAATTATAGCTACGGGTTTTATTGAGCGTCCTCATGATACGGTGAGGCTTAAGAGGGTGGAGAAGGAAATTGATCAGTTTAATATGAGGGATGAAGAAAAGGAATATCTCAAGAGGTTTGTCAAGACATTTGGGAAGAAGGAGAGGAAGAGGCCCAGAGATCGTTTGTTGAGGGATAAGGATATCGCGCCGAAGATCTTGGAGTTGAGGAAGAAGGGGGCGTTTTTGGGGTATACATATAGGAGGATTGATGCGGGGGTTGGCTGTGCGAGGTATGGGAATGGGGGAGGGGTGGTGGCGCAGGGAAGTTGGAGGGCAAATGTTTGGCACCGGGCGAGGTTGAGTGTTCATTAGATTGTGTAGATTGGGATTTGAGTATGGGTGGATCTTAAGAGATGAGTTTGGGAGATTGACTGAAGATGGAGTGGATATTGGTGGGAAGCGGATCAATGGATAGGACGTGTGAATGTGTGGATGCTACCATACTGGGTTTGAACAGCCTGGACTGAGCTATTATGACTTATGAGAGGGGATTATTGGCTTTTGTATTGATTGTTTCGTAGATACTAAATTATTACACATTCGTTTTTGGTACTTTTCAGATTTCGGTTGTTGGTTTTAATATTTTTGATTTGATTGGTGTCTTTCTTTCTTTCTTTCTTTTTTGTATGTGGGTTAGATGGATGGGTGAGAAGTGATGGATGGATGTATGGATGGATGGATATATGGACGAGTGAATGAATGGATGATTGAAAGAGGGTGGTTGAGAATGGATAAGGGAATAAGCTATAGTTAAGGAGTATGGAAGAATTGATTGGATAGGTGAGAGGGGATGATATAGTGTAGAATGATGCGGTGGGGGATGGTTTTATTTTAAGTAGAGTATACTGTAGTAGAGTATAGTTCATTGTATGATATATTTATATTATATGTATGTGGATGTAATGGAGGGATTAGAGTATGTATGTGTGGTGGGCGTTTGGGTAGGTAGGTAGGTAGGTAGATAGATGTTGCAATGGATGTTAAGTGGGTAATAGGTGGAGGGCGCGTGAAGATGGAATGGGATGGAAGTGGTTTCGTGTCTACATTATAATTAATTGTATTGATATTATATTCACCTAAAGTCTAAACGTCGAAAATCTATATCAGTCTATCAAACAGTGCGTTTTGACCTAGGTAATCCAGCAACTCTTCCCCAGACTCTTCTGACTTTCTTCCAGAGAGTGAGGGATCCTTTACTTTTACTCTTACTCTCGTTCTTGGTGCTGGTTTTCTCCCGTCTCTTTTCTCTTCCTTTGTTTCGCGATGAATCATTTCTATTGGATCTTTTTGAGTGGCTTGATGATATTTGAGATGAGTGATTGGAAAGTCGAAGTACGTACCTTTTCTCCTCTTCTTCTTTTCAGTGAAGGATGATGACGGGTGTGCTTTGGTTGGTAGCATGTGCTTTCGTAACCAGGGTTATATCATGCATATGGAATATTGTAGATAGATGAGTTACGCGATGATCCATGTATATATCAGTTTAATTGGCCTATTCTTTTTTTGTGTTTTTGTATTTTTATTCTATGCATGGATGTAAATGCCTTATGATTAACAACTCTGTGCTGTCTTGTTTCCCTGCATTTAGAGATTTCGGAGCAGGGGTTGAAGTTGATCTTCTGCTATGGCATGATGATGAGGATTTGTATGTGGATGATGAGGTGTGGGTGGAAATTGTGCTACTTGACATCTTTCACTTTTTGTCCTCCGTACGTATAATTTCTCTTTTCTGGTCTTTGGGAAGGTGGGAAGGCAGAGAGGACATGTGTGAATAAGAGATAAAAATAGAGCGCAGGAGACATAGTTGAAAACGAATATAGCCTGTATAACATTTTGACTGGATAATATTAAATGGTCGTCTATGGTCATGATTGGGGCCGGTGACGCTAGTTGTTGGTGAAAGTGATATGGTCAGTATAGGTGGGTCATTTTTCTGGCCAAGGAGATAATATTTTCTTCTCTCATCTTGTGGGATGCGTTGTAGCCTTTAATTCTGTTTGGTTTTGAAAATAGGAAATGGGATTTGATTCTGGAAAGGTCATATCTTGTGTGAAGAGTGCCGTTGTGGGTGATCATATTTTGAGAATATGCTTCTGCATCAAAATCAGGAAAGATAAAGTTCTCGGGATTTATACAGATATACTGAAAAAGGATTTATGATGTAGGAAACTGACGATGAATAATCGACGGAAAGGAAAATGAAATCCTATATTCCAGCTAGCTTGAATCTTTGACAATGGATAGACAATCCCTTACTTAGAGATTGGACTTTGTATATAGACGCATTAATGCATAGAGCTGTAAAGAGTGCAGTAATTTCGATTATTAGCGACGTGAATTGATCATGAGGCTATATGTTAATGAAACAACCCAAAGCCCTTGAGATATCATAAAAGTTGCCCACTGTTCCGAGCCAAATCTCCTTCAGAGCCCATGAGATATGCATTTATCGCGCTACGATTGCATCTGTTTGATATACACCATATACCAACTATTTATAGACAAGTTGAAAGCTAAAAGGCAATGCTACCGAGCTACTTGTAATATGATCGATGAAACCATCAAATTAAACCATTATATATTTGGATGCTAAGACAGTATAAGTGAGTGATTAAAACGGGTAGGATCGAGATAGATTGTGAATGTACCGGAAAATATATCAGAGTTGACGTCCTCATACCCAACGACCAAGAGTCGTGGAATAAGTGGCTTTTTGATAAATGGTGCTTTCGGAACACCAGATTTGTTTTCTGTTCCACTAAGATGCTTCTCCATGAAGTTTCTGCAGTATTTTTCAATATCAGGAGGAAATGGCCGTTAAAGTAGTACTAAATCCTCGAAATCTAGGACCAGCTGTGGCCTCCAACAAATCGGTTCTATGTTAACGAAGAAGAGCTTCTTTAAAGATGTCAAACCATGTGACTGCAAGTACTTGTGATTCACCATAGTGGCTTTAGTAAAGGATTGGTTTTGAAATTAACACCTTGATAGACGAGGGGGAGGGCATCGAGTTCTATTAATAGTAAGCTATGGGGAAGTTGAACCATTACATAGGGGCATATAGAGACCAGTGTGCTTTGATATACAGCACCATTAGCCACATGATTGTACCAACTATGGGTTAAACGACTTGGCTGTTCGAGAGATCATAGATATATGGTATCGTGACTAGAGGATTTCATTGAGTGGAACTCATTGAAATTCAGCCACTACCATTCTATCCAGCCAAAGCTCCGATGAAAGCATTGAGGAGATATATATGAGCACTGCCTATATCTTCCTTAGCCTAAAATTAGATCGAGATACGGTTGGTATGATTTCCTCGTCTGTTCAAAGAACTTATATAGTCTAATAGCATAATCATCTAGACACAGAAGAAAAGGCCGCAAGCTTCCACGAGCAGCGCCTGTTGATTCCTGGGAAATTAGCCTTCTCATATACTCATGGTATCTACTGATAGCATTCCAGAAACACTTGTCTGTGTAGCATTCCAATAAATTCCATAGGATAGAAAGCACAACTGTTCTCAAATACCTCTATCCCAACGTAGACGGCCCCAGAATCTGATTAGCTGAGGCTTTACTGTTTTAGTCCGTTACTAATCATAGGAAGGGAGCAGATTGTCATACTGCTTGTACTTACAGTACTAGATCATAGCTATTTGCTAGGTAGAGCTATTATACCAAGACTTATTGATGTTAATAAATTATTAAAACTTTTCTTAATAGTATATTATTATTCTAACTTAAGATATCAAATATATCAATTTAAAATAGGAATTAATATTTTAACTTTTTTTTTCAAATTTCCAAATTAACTATATATAATCTTTATGTAAAACTAATTAATAATATAATAAGAATCAATTATTAATCTATTATTATAGAAAACTACATAATTTGATTATTTCTGGTGTGAAATAAGATCTCGTCTAATATAAGTGGAGGGGTGCTGTAACCATCAAATCTTGAATACTAGTAGGGTTAATAAGTGGCACTGATAAATGTTACTAGTACATTCTACATTATTGAAATGACCTTGTTTTCGTGGGCTTGGAATTTTCAGAACTGCGGAAAGATACTGAGAGCACTCAGAAGGTCGATTTGAGAACCATCTACTTGGGGCCAGACAAACAGGTTGAATTTGGAGATTATAATATTGCGATCAAACTGTATGGAAGGAAATTCTCAGTTTTAAAGCATAGGATGATTTCTAGAGGTCAATTAATAAGACGGGTGAACTGTTACGAGGTTTGCCGTCTAGATCACGTGGAAGTGCTCTAGGCTCTCGAGGTGGTTTATAACTAGGCGTCAAGCAGGGACTTAAGTAATGACAATAATGATATGCAATTCGTAAATAATAGTAGAGTATACTAAATGATTGATCTTGAGCACGAAGCTCTATACAAAGGAAATTCGTCCTGACTATATAGACCTTCATGCTATGGACCTTCAGGACCCCGAAAGGTCCTGGACCTAAGAATATGTTGGACCTTTATTTTTCGTGCATATTATGTAGGGTCCGTCACGTGATTGAATCACGTGGTAATGGGCTTGTGGAGTCCGACGTAACACTTTCAAAGTTTATTTTATAAATTTAATATTATTTATTTTTTGATTTAATATTATTTTTTTAATTTTCATTTTGATAATTCAATAAAAATTGACAAATTGATATTATAAAGATAAAAATTGATTATTATTAAAATCATAATTCCTAGATTGAATACATCCACAATTGTACTTTAGTCTAACAACGCTAGGATTGAATTAATCATCATCATTCTAGAACACTCTGTACATATCCTTAGCGGGATACTTATTAGAACTAGAAGGATTAACGAGCCAACTGGACGCACCAGCCAGCTGAACGTCTACCTAGTAAGCCTAATTCACCGATACATCAGCAGAATTTCATTATTAGGGCACTTTCGAATTGAATATAGGCTCGTAAGCCCCGAATATGTGAGACGGTGACCTAATTAGGTTAGGCAGTGTAGTTGGCCGATGCGCTGATGAGCCCTTCTCTAGTGTTCCTTTCGTTCCCTCCTCGTTCTTGTCAAGTACTTCCTACACACTTGGTGAACTGATTCAAGTGAAATAAATCACATCAATCGAGACATATACCCTTTTGAGCCATTGAGAAATGATCCACCAAGAATTTTAGGTTTTTTAAGGGCATGCACAGCGCTTAACATACTTCAAATACATGGGAGACAAGGATATATCTCGCCCATGATGATGTTGCAATGCAAGAACAGCAACAATGAAGCCTTTTCGCCTTTCAAAGTTTATGACCATTCAACCATCAGATGAGAGAAAGCTTTTAAAAGATTTAGAGGCGATCAACGCTACCTTGGAGGATTCCAGGAAATCCCGGGTGAAACATCAAAAGGTTAAGACGGGATGCTACACATGCAAGTATGCGAGGCTTATCCCATATTACAATATCGTACATCGAAAATACTAAAATAACTTGAGCTGATTACCGAATTTCTAGAGCACGCCGAGTCAAATGCGATGTATGTAATCCCTTGTCGGCTGATCAGTCGAAGCATCTAACGGCAATTCCACCACTCCCTGAGAAGGCGAATGTTAACGAATATTAGGAAACAAAGCCTTCTTGCAAACGGTGTAAGAAGACTGGAATACAATGTGAAGGGTACCCATCATACATTGTACAACGATCCTCCCGAGAGTACACCAATCCAATGGACTTGGTAGAATTCCCTTCACAGTCACGACCAACGATTTTTTATATATCAAGCGGCCCTATACTAGGAAGCGAACAAGATTCTCAATATTTTCGTTATTTCTGCGAAACATTCGCAGGCGATATCGGTAGATTGTTCAACCGATCAGTTTGGGAACGATTAATTCCCCAGGCAAGCGAATCCGAGGCGTTCGTCGGGCAAGCTCTGGTTGCCCTTGGAGCCTTTAGTAAAGGGCGCACAACAAATGGTATAGAGGCATCTTTACACCGTCAACATGGCCTTGACCAGTACGGTAAAGCTCTCGTCGGAATGAGACAAGCTCTAAATGGAAGCCGTTACAATGCTCGTAAAGCACTCATTGCTTGTCTACTGGTATATTCGATCGAAAGTATACAGGGTCATCTTTCCACAGCCGCTTCTCATGCTGCCAGTGGAGAGAATCTCCTTCATGAAATTATGCTAGACCGAAAAACCAGGAATCATCATCCTTTCAGCTGCCAGCAAGATAGTACAATCGACGATGACCTCTGCAGGGCCTTCTCAGATCTTGACCTTCAGGCCCTCTGCGTGATTGATCGTCGATCATCACAGCTGCATAAGCGACGAACTCGTGATTTAGATCATTTGCTGCTATCGATGCCTTCATCATTTTCGAACATCAAAGAATGCCACGATTGGTGGCAGATTATTTTGCGAAGAAATTTTCACTGGATAGCAACGGCACGAAAAACTATACTTGAGGAAAGGTCGAAGGATGGCGAAAGCCCGATAGTCGATTTGCCGGATGATGAAGGGCTAGATCTGAGAGATGAGAACTGCTCATGGACTTCTGTTGCAGTTATACCCAGTACTAACCCGACCCTGAGAAAGGACTGTGCGACATATCTTGATGACATTGCGCGCTGGGAAAGTATTGCAGCACCGTTGATAGGCAAAGGATTACGCGCTCCCGAGGATTCCCGTGAATTTTTGGCAGCATGCCTTGCGAAAATACAGGTGGCTATGATGATGATACAAGTATCAAGTGTGTTCATTGTCAATGCCATTGAATGGGATGCATACTTTCCGGAGTTTAATACAATCATGACATATGTGATGAAACTCCGGCAGCGTATAGTTCAAGGAGAGGGGAAGTACCATTTTGACTTTGGGATAATACTTCCGATGTTTATGGTTGGATCTCATTGTCGGAATAGACTACTAAGGAGTCAAGCGATTGATATTCTCAAGGAAGCGAAAGGATACCGAGAAGGCATCTGGGATTCAGATGCCTGCTCACGAGTAACCGGCTTCGCGAGAGATGTAGAAGAGGAATGGGCTGATGAGAATGGATGGGTTCCTGGAGAGAGACGATTTACTATAACAGGGACAAAAGTCATAATTGATAAGGAAAAATCATTGCACATAAGTGGATATCAAAAGAATGGGACGTTGGAAGGGCAAGGAGATTTCAAAGAGGTATATATAACGTGGTAATTGCACATAGAAATAACAATTGATCCTCTTCGAGGCGCTGTCGTTTTCATGTGACCTGAGCCTGAAGTGGTGGTGTTTGCTTGACATGGCCTGTCGCTTTCTGCATGAGAATCATGTTGTGACTTTCCTTTGCATCCGCTGTATACAAATTCGAGCGTACGGCCCAGCCTAGAATCTCCACATATAAAGGCAAATTAATATCATGTGGACGAAATGGGGATCCTTGACACGGGGCGACAACGCATGTGGCAACTTAATTTGTGATTGCCGCGAGCCATGCCGTTATCAATACGTTCTTTAGTAAATGTTCAAAATCCGTGGACGTTACCTACTAGGTAGATATACAAGAAAGAGATGAAGAGATCACAGTCGTAACACAGAGACATTGTTGTGGTTACTAGCATGAAGGCTGTGAATGATTATGGTGTTCCATCAATCCCATTTAAGAGCAAATCAAGCAACGTGGCGGGCGGATAGTCTGAATATTAGGTAGCTATAGGAAGAAATAATCTGAAGGCCGTAGGCATAGCCACCGAAAATAAGAATGAATCCTTTCTCCTTATCTTACGAAAATAAATAGTAAGTCTTAAGAACAAAGAACAATTCCAATTTTTGAAATTCCACTTTCTGATTTTCAAATCATCATCACATCAAAAAGATCTAATCTTATCAAGATCTCATCGGATACTAAAAATTTCAAAGGCAGTCGTGACGCTAACCTCAATATAAGCTAGCTCGGATCCCGCACCTTCAACGAACAAAAGAAGGCTTGCTTCCTTCCATCTGTGCGCCCCCTCCGATTACATACACCATACCACGACACTTTTTTCACATCAACTTATCACTACCTAATAATCGAATAATATAGAACCCGATAAAGTGGAAATCATTACAGGAAGAGAATTTTTAGCCAAGCTATGAATCGAGGTGGTAAACTTGCTCCTGAGGTTAATCGGTATGCACCACCATTTCTTACTCATTGTACCTGCTTTTGATCGCGTGAGATGGCTCTTGGCTGTCGGAAGTGAGAATTACTAGCTAACATATGCGCTGAATGTAGAGCTTTGTTCGTCAAGAATCTAAGGTATGTGGATTGATGCAGGAAAGAGCAAATGTTGGGACTTGGACACGGGTTGTGGATCTGGTGTTCATGGAAATGGGATGAAGGCGCATAAGGCTGATGGATTCTGGAATAACAGCTACAACGTAACGCCGGAAGAACTCTTCGATTTGTTTGGCAAATTCGGCGCCATTCGGTATGTACTTTCTGAGGGAGGGAGCAAACACTGGCGAGACTTGCGTCAGATATTTCCGTGGAGATGGGCTGCTCGATCGTGGAGGGTGCATCTGTGCTAACAGAATTTCAGACAAATTCGTCAAGGTATCGCGACCAACACCAAGGGTACGGCATTTGTTGTCTACGAAGACGTAACGGATTCTAAGACTGCCTGTGACAAGTTGAATGGGTTCAACTTTCAAAATCGGTATCTAGTCGGTATGTCCTTCTAATCTATCTCAATCTTCGTCGAGGTCACTAATAATATTTACACAAATAGTTCTCTATCATCAACCGGAGAAGATGGAAAAGATGCGCGCCAACTCAAATCAATCGGATTCATACGCTGCTCGCAAGGCGAGTTTAGAACAGCTCAAAACCGCGAACAATATCGAATAACATTCTGACGGGCCCCTAGTCTGCCCAAACGCCGTGTCAAGTACGAAGTCTACAGCGTCTATGGGCCCGTCATGCAGGGTTGGAAATGTCTCACCATCGGAGGATGTTAGGAATAAGAAAACACAACGAACACAATCTGCACCAGTCACGACCAGGAAATCTTCTACTGCGACTGCTATGCATAGAAAGGGAGGAAATTATCTACATTTGGAACATCATCGTGAGATTGGAGGTGCAGCGGTGGCAGGTGGTAGGCGTAATACATCTTTCCTTGCTCTTGTGCGGGGATTGGTTTCTAGGCGTTAAGCGGTGTTGTTACTTTACTGAAGGGGACGGCCCTGGCTTTTTACATGGATTTATTTCCTTTTCAACTTAACTTGCTACTCTCCTCTTCTTCTACGTCTTTGTGGAGAGAGTGCAAATATTTCGATATGCAATGTGGAGAGCTTCTGCTAAGGGGGATATGATTCTTTCCTTTTACTCAAAAGGATGATTCTAACTCGCAAAGTTGGTTCTCCTTTTTCTTCGATGCTTACTTACAGTTGCATATGGATATGCTCTGCTTTGAATGCAAAATTGCCACATTAGATCCTTATTGATTCACACTCTACTCACTTATCTTGCTCATCTTACTCACTCACATACACTGTCTCAAGTCACTCCCGAAGAACGCTTGCCCAGTCTTCCTGCCTTGTCTATCACCTTCTCTTTCTGCCTTGTCAGCATGACATCCTATATAGTGTATTAAGCAGGTAACATTTTGCCTAGTTCCATGTATCGTAATATTATATTGTTAAACGGCGTACAAAGAAAGATGCAACATTTCCTGCCGAAACGAAGTATCCGTTCATCCGCTATGACTCGTGCTCGGGCGGGCGATGGGACGGGGAAATTTGGCTTACATAAAGTGTATTACCTAGCAGGTAGGTAGGTAGGTATGCATCACGAGGGCATAATTATGCATGCATTAAAGATATAGATTGGATTAAAAAGTGAATAAAATGGATAAATGCTAGGTACGTGCAGTGCTGTGATTGGCTGGTTTGGTGGTGCATATCATGGCGTAAGATTGGATTGGATTGGATTGGATTGGATTCTTATCACAAGATTATGGTTACTAGGTTTGTATGTACGGAGTAGGTAGGTACTTCCCTGCGACCTTATGCGGGACTGTGTGCTGTGCTGTGATGTGATGTGCTGTGAGCTGTGTGTTGTGAGACTGGAATAAATGTGAGACTGCGTGTGTCGATTGTAGATTTCGATGGGGTTTGCTGGTTCCTGTTTGGGGTTTTGGTGTGAGGGGTGAGTGATCAGTGGGTTGATTGGTTGAGAGGGAGGGGAGATTTGTCGTACTCCATATTGTTTCCTGTAGGGATTCGAGTCACTCGACCACTTCGATCTGGTGGATTAATCGTACGTGTCTATGAGGGTGAGGGGGAAGTGAACTGCAACTGGAATGGGGGAAAGGTGGGTACTAGGTATGTATGTAGGTATGTAGGTATATCATTACCCCTCTTCTTTCTGAGCTGCTGAGCTGTATTATTATTTATTGTTGTTAAGTATATATTCAAACTCAAAGTTAAAGTTAAACTCAAACTCAAAATTGGAAATTGAAAACTATAAGACGTTGAAACTTTTCTATATCTCTACAATCTATAAACTGCGAATATCTCATCCGGACTTTTGAGGAAGATTTATATATATGCAAACGCAAACGCAAACGCAAAACGCGAATTAAGATTACGAAAAGCAAATATCAAAATGCAATCACTTCTCATTCTTGTGAATTATGGTGGCACGGCTTGTACTTGTGGTGAGGCGTATCCTGAGGGCGCGAATAAGGATACTTATGTTTGCAAGTGTGGTGCTGTGAGTTCTCTTTGATTTTGTTTTCTTTTGAGGGGGAGTTTGATGAGTTTGGAGTTTTGGGGGGTTGGTTCGAGGGAAGGGGAAGGGGAAGGGGAAGGGGAAGGGGATTGGGAAGGGATTTTGTGGTTGAGTTGAGGGTTTGAGGGGGTGGGACGTATGGATGAGGGAAATGAGTTGAGAACTTGGAGAGATGGGATGAGGAGGTTGACTTGACGTGTAATGGATGTGTGCTAATCATTTGTTTGTTTTGTGTAGAAATGTCCTAGTGCTAAGTAAATTGTCATACGGAGATGGGGATGGATAAGGACGGATATGGAGATTTGGTTTGGTTGTATCTTGGGGTTTGCTTTTGTGGGAGGATTTGGGTTGGGGGAATGAGAAGAGGAATGAAGTTGATGGATGCGATGGAGTGAGGCTGGTTGGCCTTGATTTCTTTGATATGCGGCGACTTTCTGCGTGAATGGTTGATTGGTTTGTGACTCGTTTACTTATATTGGACTGTGGGTGTATGGAGGGGGGTAAATGGGGGTCTGTCTGGGATGGAGATTGATGATGATGATTATGATGAATTTCATACTTTGCTTTCAGTTACCTATAAGGATTGATGAATAGGAACTTGCGCCCATACTAAGAAGCTCTCTATGCCAAGTACTTCCACACAAATCGCAAGATACACCTTTATCACAATGCTATTATGCAGCGCTGTGTGATCGCAACATCATTAATCCATTGAGACATAGTCACATCCATCAACTTGACATCCTCAAAGTCACATATTTCGTTTCTCTATAAGCGACATCTTCAAAAATCGGATGAATTCGTTTCAGTGAAGAACTCCTGGTGTTTTAAGACAACGAACGATGCAGCAGTTCATGTTTCATATTGCTTCATCCAAGCTTAAGCCAACAGGTATGGTATAACTGACTTGTGTATTTCATTGTTAGGTCAAATGTAAAAGGGGTATTTTGCATCGGATGTCAAAACCATTTTCTTCCATGACACAAGCGATCAACCGAGTAAAATAGCAATTGATAAACTACCTAGGTACCAAGCTATCATTTGTCATGTGGAGAAAAATTAAGATATATGAAACCTTAATTTATGGTTACGAGCCATGGTAAATGCTTAAATTGATGATAACAAATCAAGTTATGTTCACAGGATGAAAATCTTCAATTAGCCTAGAATGCACAAGGCACAAGCCTCAATCCTCAAATTTAGGTCATCAACATACAGACTAGGTAGCCATAGCCGCCACTTTGATTCAGCTTGAAATATTCCTGATTTCAGATATTCATCTCATTGATATATACTTACTTTCATACCAAATTACACTATTTTCATACTGTCAATATATCATCCTTTATCAACTATTGATTGTTCCAATTGTTTCATAAATAGAACAATTATTACTATTATTCCACTGTTGATCAGGATCGCTTATTCTTCTTTGAGGTCACTGCGTCATTAAAGATCACTAAAGATAACCTTAAGAGTCCCTGTTTGCGGGTATTTCAAAACACCGCAACAATCCAACTCTCGATATTAAATATTATCATCACATTTTCGCAGATGATCACGTAACAATATTTACATTTCACCACGAATCTTCTATCCTCCTACACACCTTCAAGAATATCGACTTTCGTCGTACAAGACAGCTAATGCTACCGCCACCGGGCTTGGAGCCCACATCAACCTCTTCAACTTTCCTCGATGCCTCTCCCACATCCATTGTAACATCTGCGATAGCAACTTCGACGACATTGTTACTCGATCTTGTGAATCCTACCTCTACAAAAACTTCGATATCTGCGGCGGCAACAAATGATAATATACACTCGAAACCAGACAATGGAGAATGCCAACTTCTTGGTAATTTTGCCATATTAGTTCAGGGCGCGCTGGGTCTATTGGCTGTGATGGCATTAGTATATAAAAGATGGAGAGAAAGACCTCAACGACCTATGAAGATTTGGTTCTTCGATGTCTCGAAACAAGTGTTTGGAAGTGTGTTGGTACATATCGCAAACTTGTTAATGAGCATGTTATCAAGTGGACAATTCAGTATTAAGCTAGATGCGAGTAGTATCTCTACAAGAATGGTTGATGATGCTGAAAAGTATACACCAAATCCTTGCAGTTTTTATCTGCTAAATCTGGCTATTGATGTAAGTATATTTACCCATGGCCTTCCAATACATACTAAATTTTTCATTCTAGACAACGATTGGTATTCCCATACTCATATTCCTCCTTCGAATACTTACCGCGCTGTTTCTTATGACACCATTTGGTAATCCTCCCGAATCGATCGAATCAGGAAATTATGGTCACCCACCAAAAGCATTCTGGTGGTTCAAACAATCGATCATTTATTTCATCGGGTTGATGGGTATGAAAATATGCGTGCTCATCATCTTCCTCGTCCTACCTTGGATCTCTCGAATTGGAGATTGGGCTTTGAGATGGACGGAAGGTGATACGGCACTACAAGTCATATTCGTCATGCTAATCTTCCCGGTCATTATGAATGCAACTCAATATTACATCATCGATTCATTCATCAAAAATCAAAAACCTAATCATGAGCTCATACCAAGCGAAGACAGTGATAGTGATGTGGAAGGAAGAGAAGAACGTTATGCCGACCCAAGCGAAAGCAATGATCAGATTGATTCTGTGGAGGAAGATGATGAAGTTTTAGCAAAGGTCCATACGAAGACTAGACCAGAAACACCAAGAAATAAAAGAATTGGTTTAAGGTCAGGAAATAGAAACTATGACCCATTATACGATGGAGAAAGTAGTCCAACAGTAGTAGGGAGCACAAGTTCAAGACCAGAGGATGACAGTGATGACACTACAAAGAAATAAATATTTTCTCGATTCTGGGGTTGAAGGAAGTAGATCCATTTGTTAATACGAGGAATTGGTATATGACTTTTGAGTACATAACTTAAGCAGAGTACGTTCATGCAAGGTGTTTGGGCAAATAGGGTTTTAGTCGTCGGTCATACATAGACAAACGCTTTTTACATTGGTTTAGGGGTTCTGGTACGGTAGGATGGATGGATGGATGGATGGATTGGCGTTTTTAATGGCATGGCATGGCATACTTGAAATGGCGCATTGAATTGGATTTGGTTTTGTCGTATGAAGATGTAAATGAGAATAAATTTTCCACTTTGACGGATGTGAATATTGGCTGTTGTGATTCTGAATTACTTTGATGTTATGTGATGTTATGTGATTTATTTTTATTTATCCTTACCAAGTGCTACCTATACGAGCGAGCACTAATTAGTGTAATAATGATTTGATATTTTATAAGTCCTTGATATAAAGATCATTCATTCTATGGGATTTTATATAAGAATCTTGTAAGTTTGGAATTTTGATAAAACTAACTATTCGAGATGAATATTTTTGTATTTTGTATTTTGTGTATGTATACAACGGTGTTATTGTACATGGAGGAGGGGGATAAGAGGAGGAAAGGGGAGGAGAGGAAATGAGAGAGAGGAAATGGGAAGTATATATATGTTATTTTATTGAGAGGTTTATTTAGAGTATTGTTTTATTTGGGGGAAGGATGCGGATTTAGAGGGGGGAGGGAGAGAGAAATGGAAATGGAAATGGATGTCTCCGAGCTTGGAGATCTTAAATTTGGGGTTTAAATTGGGATTTGAGATCTGGAATTTAGGATTTGGAAGATATAGAGTGAGATATATACAGAGTTCCAATATCTCCACAACCCACAACTCATGATTCGATAGAAAATGGTTTTATGGAAATTTTGGGGGAAACGGATGCTGAGGCGTCCACTTGATGGTAGGATGGGTATCCTAGTGTATTATTTATTAGTGGGCGGTTGGTAGTGGGCGGTTATGAAAATTTATAAGATTTTTGGGGGATTTTTGGGCTTTGAAGGGGAGTGTTCCTGGCGTTTAGATGGATGGGGGAGGGAAGGGAGTGGTGGGATGGTGGTGGGATGGTGGTGGTTGGAGAGAGAGGTGGAGGGGAGTGGGGAGGATGAGGAAAAGAAGGAAAGAGAGGATGAGGAGTGGGATGAGGCGGGGGAGAGATTTGGAGAAAGGAATCGGATGAGGATGAGAACAAAATGGGGGAGGGGGGATTTGTTTATATATGTATGTTTATATATGTATGTATGTATATGTATGTATGTAGTTTTCCCTCTTTTTTTCCCTTTCTTTTTTCTGGGCTTGTTCTTTTTCGGTTTTTATCTCGGATTGGTCAAATTGATTGATTGATCTTCTAATACTTAATATTTGGGACTATTTTCGAGATTTAATTGAGGTTTAACGAAAGATTTTGAACTTTTTTTTCTCCCCTTTTTTCTTAAGGGAAAGGTGTTTTCACAGGGAAAAGAATTTGAGTTAAGGAAGGAAGGAAGGGAAGAGAAGGGAAGGAAAGAAAAGAAAAGAGGGAGAGAAGAAGAAATGGCTTCAATTCAGCTTCCGCAGTTACCGATGCCGTGTCATCACTCTGTGAGATTAGATGGATTTAATTTGAGATTTGAGGGTATTGGGAATTTCGAGGAGAGTGTGTGTGAGCAACCTGTTAGTTTATTTCAACTTCTTTTCCTATTCCTATTCTCATTTATACTTTGTCTCTTCATCGCTGTTTCATGTTTTTCCTCTACTTCTTCAAAAGAGCAAAATTAACAAAACTAGCGTCCTATTTCTTCACCTATGACTATGCAATTTCTTGCTACCCAGTCCTCTTTTGTTGTCAATCATACTTCAGATGGCAAGATGGAAAGGGAAGTGAGTGGAAGGAAGATGGAAGACGATGGAGTAGAGCAAAATGAGGGGGGTGGAGCAGAGAAAGAGAAAGTGGAAGAAGTGGAAATACACATGAGAGGTGGAGGAACAATTTGTGATTTATGTGTGGGGATTTGTGCGGGCTTGTGTGTTTTCGAGTGTTTGGATTGTTGTTGTTGTTGTTTGTGAAAGTTGGAGGCGAGGGGTAGAAATGATAGAGGATCTTCTGAGGGCAGGACCGTTTGATGGTGAATAGACGCTTCACATAGACAGAGTGTTTTGATGATGAAGGGTGGGAGGTGAGAGGTAGAGATTACAGGGGATGTCCTGAAAGGAGACATCAGAGACTAGGACTGTTTAATAATGGATGAACTCTTGATATACACAAGTGTTTTGAAAGTTGAGGGACGAAAGATCGAGACAGACTAGAGAATTGAGTTATAAGAGGGAAACGATGGAATATCACCAAAGTCTGGAGAACACAAAAAGAAGAGAGAAAACAATAGTCAATGAAAACAGAAGAGACTTCATGTACTCCGTAATGGAAGCGCAAGAAAAGTCTTTATGATGAAAAGGGGGTGGGGCTCTTAATGGTGAATACTTAACCTTAACGAGTATTTAAGGTTTCGGCTATAAATTTTGACGAGGAATTTTAGAGTGATAAAGTTTTAGGACTTGAGAAGGAGATACATAGGGTTTGGTGCTTTTTGGGCTTTTCTGGGGTTCAGCGGGGGATTTTTCATTCCATTGTTGCTATTGGAATTTGGAATTTTGCGGGTGAATATATATATATACATAACTGAATAGCATGAGAAATTTGAGGATAAATCCCATTCTTTATTTATGTCACACTCAAGAATACTGGGTAAAGTATCTTGTATTAGAAAATACTAAGCTAAGGAGAAAAGAAGAAGGAAAACAAGAGTAGAGAGTTTTCCTATGATTAAATACAAACGGGGCATGCCACGTGACCCGGAGGTGTGAGGCGTCACAATTTAGCTGGAACAAAATTATACCATAGTCTTACGTATGATTCGTACGATCTTGTCTTCATCTCCTATCGATTTCTATATGCACCAGTATTAGGCTTGAGAACACCTACCTGATAAACGACCATTCATCAAGTAAACTATACTAAACATCAATATTCAATATCCTAGAATCTCCTGGTGAATTATTGCAATTGATAATTCACCAGATTCTGAAAAAATTTTGTTACATAATTATCTCATGTGGATTATTTTTTGCTAGTATATTGAACTACTTAGTTGTTAATTAAATATCCACTATTAGTGATTAATAGTTAGTTTATTAGTGATCTGTTACGAGGTTTGCCGTCTAGATCACGTGGAAGTGCTCTAGGCTCTCGAGGTAGTTTATAACTAGGCGTCAAGCAGGGACTTAAAGTAATGACAATAATGCAATTCGTAACTAATAGTAGAGTATACTAAATGATTGATCTTGAGCACGAAGCTCTATACAAAAGAAATCCATCTTGATTATATAGTCCTTGTGCCTATGGTTAACTAGGAATCGTCGTTCCTAGGAACGTTCGTTCCTCACCGTTCCATCACATGTTTTATGGTCATGTGACATAATAATCGTTTTGGACGTAACACTAGTTTAATTTATAATCTTATAAATAATCATCGGCTTTTTTTATAAACTAATTATTAGAATTCTAGACACTGGTTATTTATTAAATTAAATAACTGTATCCCAATCTTAAGCTTAAACTTGCTAGTGATTATATTTCTAATTTAATTTCTATTTCTGATATCTCATCTTATATATATTAGTAAGAACTAAAAACAAAAATCGAGGAATAAAAGCCGAAAATTGAGTCATCACGCCCTCATTAAATGTAGCGCATGAAAGTATAGAAAGAGGCCTAAGGAAAAAATTGAGACGAACTGAAAATTAATGAACGATAAAATACAAAATTTAGAAGTGAAGAAATTTTCATTTAGAGAATGTTGTATTATCTAGAGAATAGAGATGTAATTGCTAAATCGACTTTGTCTAAAGTTATCTAAATATGATATGTACCATCTAATTCGAATTTCCATTATCTATTCGAATCCCAAACCACAAACAAATGATTACCCCCAAAGAAGAAAAAGTAGCCGGTCCCGCATTCCCCCTCCCCGAAAAAGAAAATCTATCCAAACGCCCTCCATTCACCAAAATACTCCTCTCCCCCACCCATCCCTATGACATCCCCTCATAAACCTCCAATCCCCATCCCTCAATTACCATTCGCCAAGGCCGTCTTCTCCTGAACCAACTCAAGAATATGTTTCTCAAAAATATCCATCGGATCCAAACTATCCATCTCAGCCTTAATCTCCATAACCTTATTCTTATACTTCTGATCTGCTAGCACCTTCTCGACCGAGTCTCTCAAAAGCTGCACGCTGGGTTTGCCCGTGCGCATATTAACACCTGCGCCCGCCCACTCGCATCTTGCGGCCGTTTCCGGTTTCTCCTGCGTATCACCTCCAATGACCATTGGAACCCCGTTGATCAATCCGTGACGGAAGGATCCATATCCTCCATTTGTCACCAGCACGTCGCAGTAGGGAAGGATATCGTCGTAGGGGATGAAATCTTCCACATGCACGTTGCTTGGGATTTTTACCGAAGCAGGTAATGATGCATTTTTGATACCGAGCGCGACGATAACGAGGGTGTCTTCTCGGTCGGCAAATGCTTGGATGGTTGGAATGATTAATTCCTCATACTTTACCGCCACGGTTCCTTGGCTCACGAATATAATGCGCTTTTTGGATGGATTTGTAGTGACTTCTTCCCACCAGCTAGGACGTGCAACCACTCCCTCTGTAGGATTTCTTGGGAAATTGCCCGCGAAAACTATATTCTTGGGCAAGTCACTTCGAGGAAACTCGGCACTCTGAGTACAGAGTTGGAGAAACCTGTCTGGAATGACATACATGGAATCAATCGTATCGGTATCCGGGCGTCGGGCGCCCAAGTTGTCGAATTCTTCGTAAAATCGTTCAGTGGCGCTTCGGAATATTCCGTTTCGTGCCTCTTCATACAAAGCGATATTGCGTTTGCGACCTTCGGGTGTCATATCTGGAAGTCCTCCATTTCCCATGGGAGGAATATCCTGACTTGAAAGCATCACAGCTGTATGTCCAATACCGATAACACCAGTCGGTTTGATACCTTCGGCACCCAATAAAAGCGGCAGAGCACCACAGAAAGTAAGATCTTGAAGAATAATAATCGGTCTTCCTGGATCTTTCTCCTTCATCATTTTTAAAGCGCGTTGGATAGTTTCGAATTGTGAGGGGATGGGTTTAATAAAAAGATGATCCATGTCGAAAGCCAATTCTGCAATGCCATTAAGCTGTTTTCGCTCAGGCCATCTCGCTTCCCATTCTTCGGGATCAAAGATGAAATTTGAATAGCCTTGCAGAGGAACAAATGTGACGCCCATTTCCTCGACCATGGGTGCGTATGCTGACGCGGCTAGAAATGTTACTTCATAACCGCGTTTCTTGAGAGATTTGGTTAAGAATTTGCACGGGGCCATATGCCCGGCTGCGCCAAGGGCACATATCAGTATGAATGGTTTGGCGAGTTCCGTCATGTTTAGCAGGATGAAATTGAAGGAAGATGAGGAATAGACTGATGAATAGTATTGTTGAAATGTTTCCTATGAGTAAAGCGAAGAGTGTAAACTAAAGCGACAATGGTTGACTAGTGAAGCTACAATCTGATTGAGAAATCATCAAGCTATATAAAGTATTTCTACGGACTAAATTTTTGTATCAAGTCCGTACGAATGTTACGTCGCCCATGTGGTTGACGAGTATATTGATCGTAGGCCCACAAGCCTACTGGACGCATGGATATGAGTACATTAACGATCGACTCACAAGCTTACTAAATGTTGAAGGAGGCTTTATTAATCAATAGGGCCCACAAGCTTGCTAGACGTTGGAGGAGAGTTTACTAGCCGCAGTGAAGGTTGGACGTATGCGGCTGTTGTGGGCCTCCGGTTAGGACGGACAAACGATTGACTGCCGAATGCCGCATCCTCAAACCTCAAACATAAACTAAACGAAGGCCAATTTCAGCCACTCGCAGAAGGTAAGGGGGACTTTTGGTTTATTGGTAGGACAGCTTGCGTAGATTCGTAATCTCTTTCCTTGGTGTCGAAATATGCATAGAGACCACGGTACTACGACGAATGGCAATGTCTTTCATTATCATCGCACCCCATATTTGCCCGTTGAATATTGTATCTTGCTTGCATGGACCCCAGGTTTGAACTTTATCTTAAAAACATTGACTCAAATTTGTCAGATCACTGAACATGCCTTTGCCAAGGTTACAAAGCTGTGGAAAATCGGACTTGATGCATGTGGCACGGAAGAATTATATTTTTTTAACTTATTGTGTGCACTTTATCTTGATTGTGTTAGGGTCAAATGGCGAAGTAACCTTATATCAACCCCTCTCCAATGAGATATTTACACCACCATTCCAGATTAACAATAATCCATCTTAAAACTGCTTTACCATTTATTTTTAGACCGACCTTGAATATTGGCAACTTGATGCACCCTGCAACACTCATATCAATGATGGTGAATGTATAAATGTTACAAAATTGAAAATTTGCCTAATCAGCTATCTTAGACATGCAGGATATTCTCGTTTCTGCTGTGTCTTTTGGTCTTTCACGGTTCCTGCTGGATCATCGCCTTCACATATATATGAACCAGCCAGTAGGTTTCCCACCACCACTCGGTGATCATACCGTGAGGGCACACTAGTACATTTTTGCAGTGTTCCAAAAACGATGAACCCAGAGTCTCAAAGTACAGTGAATCGAGAAATGAAACTGCCATGTAAACTTCATGCCAAGATTGACCATTTGCAGAGCATTACGCACTCCAAAGAAAAAGATGCATGGCATCCACGCCAACGGTTCCCACACTCGGTTTAGTTTACCAGCGTTAAAGGGTTTAGAACCACAGCTTCTGGGAAGGAAGGATTTATCCACCTGCTGAACATTCCAGTGGGATTGTATACTCCGTATCTAGTGAAGTAGCCTGAAAAATGTGACAATGTGAACAGTGATTCATCTAAAATGTGACAACATTGCGAGAATTTGATAATAGGAACTTCTATGAGACAGACAATCCCATCCATATGAGCGGTCTACAGACGTATGTGCGCGATATCAAGGATTGAATGATTCAATTCGGGAGTGCTAAATACTAAGAGGCTAAAAAATAGAATTGTATAAATTGAGCCAATGAGCAGCTGCCAGGAAGTGTGTTTCCGAGACTCCACTTAATAATTCTTCGTGTAATACTGTGTGCGTATCTAGGTAATTGACCATTTTGTGGTATGTGCTCAACCAGTGGAGCCGTGATTATATACTATACTTTCTGACCACCCAAGTACCGCAAAAGCTCAACTCAAAATTCAAAAGTTTAAACAGAGGTGGATGCCCTGATTTTGCTACACCTCCTTACATTTCAAGGGTTGAGTTAGGCGGGCAGAATAATATGGCTGGCGGCAAAACAAAGGCGGTGTAACAAAAATCAGGGCATTCACCTCCGAAAGTGCTGCGTCGTACTACATTTTTCCTATTATGGAATAAGGTTTCTTACAAATATAAACAAGAGATATAAGTGGATGATTTACGAAGATGGGATTGACAAATTGAATGAGATGACACGACAAGTTAAGATTTTCAGATAAACTTTACAGATGGGAGTACTGGATTCTTCTACTCGGAAATAGGGAAATAGGAAACAGGAAATAGGGAATAAGAAATAACCTTATTTTAAAAGAATTTATTAGTACGATATAAGCATTTGCCTAATACGGGTAGATTTAACCGCAGAAACTTAAAAAAAGAAGGGATGTCGAGAGACCGTGCACCCGGAACGATACTCCTGACTAATCCGATATCTCTGGTTTTATGATGGGAACTTTTGTGTGTTTTGAAAACTGAATTCTATTACGAGTAGCTATATAACGGGAAATACCTTCTCCCGCCTAGTAATCATCGAAACACTCGGACGATAGATGTCCCGTCCAGCACACACAGCTCCATAAAAGTTCCTGATTGAGCCTCAGGACCGCTCCACTTTAAAATGGGCTATTTAGTAGGTAATGGGCGCTAAAATTAAGCATCAATGATCTCTCACTGCCTCCGTATCTTGATCATATGAATATACTGGGCGGTGGGTATCTTTTACATTACTGTAAGGATACTTTGTAAGTAATGTTACATGCCCACGAAGACCCGTTGCAATGTTGCATGGCCGAATAAACTGTGAAGTATATACGATATATGACGAGTCTTTTCCTCGGATAATACCCGGCACCGAAATGCAACAAGCAAGCATGAAAACGATTGGAGGAATTGAAGGGTAAAAACGAAAGATGTACCGAAGTAGATCATAAGTTGTTCGCACATTCTTTTTTTACCGAGATCTCCGTTGGAAACCTGGCTCTAGTCTATGCTGTAGGGAGAATCTGCAATCAGATGCATGGGCCGAGGTCAGAGCCTTAAATATTGCGACATCCCTTGTTCGAATCGTCAGGGGTACAACGGGAGGTAATCGTAAAATCATCCACTCTCAACTCAATAATACACATCTAGCCCACTGCTGATATCTCAACACTTTGGAGCAAGAGCTCGATACATCGCGGACTGCCACACTCCTAAAATCCAACATTTTACCGATGAGCATACCATCGTACCATCATACCGAATATCCTCATATCATCATCGTGTCCAAACAATACATTATCTAAAAATTTGAGAAGCGACGAAAAAGAAAAGGACATCGTCATATCATATCATATCCATCCGTTCAGCTCATTATCAACTTTCTCTCTCAACGCCTCAGATCTACTCCCATTCCATCTTTTCCTTTCCCAGCCGGCACTTCTCAATTTCTCGATCCTTTCTCGAATTTCCTTTCGTCTCATCTCCTCTTTATCCTCCTTACTGAGATCACCAGTGGAATTAAATAGAGAAGGGGATAATGAAGCTTGATTGCTGCGTCGAGATTTACGTACACTTTGTATGGTATCGATGAGGCTGTTGATGTGTATTATATGATAGGTAAGTTGCGTGGTTATAGATGAGAGATTGAGATTATAGCTAGTGAGATGTATGCTGAGAGAGGGATGAATCGGCGATGGTGATTGACATTTGGAGGAGATTATAGGTCGAGGAAGTGTATTTTGGGATTGAATAGAGCGGGGAATAGTTTCCATACTGCTTGAATTCTCAAGATCCTGTGCTGATATCAATGTGGGTAATGCTGGAGAAAAAGAAACCTTCTTTTTTATACGCAGTGGTGCGGGTCTATCCGCGATAATAGTGGTGTCTGTCGATTGTGTGGATTGTGTCGATGCGACTGATGACACGGAAAGGGTGCGTATGCGTGTAGGAGTTTTTTCGTCGTTGCCATCCTCGAAAGAGCAGGATGAGAAAGCGGGCGAGAGCCCATCTGCAGTAGAAGGAAATGATGTTGATGAAAACACGGAATCCACAGAAGAACGAGCACTCGACGTAGATGACATCGAAGATGATCGATTACCTGATATCGGTGCATCGCTTTCCATGGGTATATCTGCGTATGTGAGATATTCTTCTGTTTTTTGAAAGTACAATAAAGAATCTCGAAGCAACGAAAGCTTTTGAGGAGAGTTGTTGTGAAGATTCGATGCCGTTATCTCTAAGCAAGTGGCACAATAGAAGGACAAGAAAAGTGAATAAAGAGGATGAACTCGATACTGAGTATTATGTTAGTATGACACAAATACATATCGCTGAACTTGACATACTGGATCTGTGATGCTATCGAGAATATTGATGCATCGTGCAGTGCACTGTTTGTATTGCCGTCCTAAGTACAGCTTCTTGACTTCATCCATGATGATCCTCCAATCTTCCAAAGTGTAAGGAAATATGAGTCTGTCCCAGATTGGCCTTATTGGTTTTGGCCTTTTTTTCTGGGGTGAGAGTGTCGTTGATGCAGGTATTGGGGTCGTAGGAGAATTTGAGGATGTTGAATTCCCCTCCACTGGTTGCAATTTAAGGGGTATCATCCCTCCTATACTTTTGAGAGTCCTGTGCCGTATTATCCTTACTGTAACGAAGGTTTATCGAATTTCTCGATTCCGTTTGTAGGGACGATATCGATTTCGGACGGAAAACCCTTGGTATCCGTGATGCAAGCTCCCGGATTATGACCCAGAAAAGTCGTTAGCCACTGGGATAGTGCAGACCAGTACACTCGAGATCAACCCAAGAATCTAGTGGTAATACGAATTATGAGGGTATATAAATCAAAATCTAAATTCATATGGTCGCCACCTGAGGTAGTTTGTTGATATTCATACGGCGTGTGAAAAGGATTGTTTACATCAAGAACATGAGATGAGAATTAATACATGAAACAAAAGAAACAACACGTAGGGCAATAAAATCGATTATAGAATCATAGTACAAATGAAAGAGAAAATAATATAGAGATTGACGTGAAAGTGTCGAATTCTCTTTCATTGGTATAATAGCAGAGAAGAGAAGTAATGTTTGTGACCAAGACTGTGCGGGCAACCATCATTTCAGCTTCACTACTCACAGGCTTCACTGGTTCGAGCATAAGTATCATCATAATGCAATGCATACTTGAGAGGCTTTTCACAAGTGTGATAAGATGAATTCAGGGAAAGAAACGTTCATCCAAATATAATTTATGATGATCTTTCACATCTGAAGTCTGTGAATAAGTGAAGTGTGACGATTTCGAAACAAAAAATGCACAGATGTTTACTTGGCATCTGGCTAGCACGGACTTCGCTCTATGGGAAAGACATCTTAAGTTGGCTACACCATTATTATTTCTTATACATTTTTTGACTACGAATTATATAAGGCTGGGTACGTACTGGCAGTAGATACGTTAAGATCCTAGATGGTCTAATCTGATATACGGTACTATCATCCATGCTTCACAGATAGTTGTTATTCAATCTACTAGATTTTTTTTTTCAAGTCATTTTTCAAGCCACAAGTTCTCCGTTCATAAAATGTCAAACACCCACGTCGTTTCGAGATATCTAAACAGTCATCCCACCTCAAGCCATCATTAAACTAGTGCGTATCAAATCAGATCTGGAAACATCTTACCTAGGGATAGTGGGAAACAAAAACTGGGGAAGCAAATAATGGCGCCATCTTAGATGGTATTATGATCTCATGGATAGATCATCAATGCATTAGGTCTCATACACTCTATGATATTGCATTGCAAATATGTACATGTGAATTGCTTAAAATCATTTAATTCTTCAAGAAGCGGAGACCGCTCCTATAGCTTCTTGAGATAGGGGAGTTTCTTCTGCAGGCTTCTCCGCCTCAGAGACAGGCTCGGCACTCTCTGTCAATTTTCCAGACTCTGTAGGGTTCGTTGCAGGAGCCTCAGAAGTTTGTTCTTGTGCAAGAATTTCATCTTCCTTAGCTTTATCATCTTTAATGCCTCCTACAACTCTCAGACCATCGGCTTTTCGAGTCATGTTATCGATATCAGCTTTTCTCTTTAGTCGTTGCTTGACTTCGGAGACTAAAGCGTCAAGATTGACCATTACACCATCTTTCTCCGGGTGTCCATCCCTCAGACCATTCTCCTTAATCTTAACTTTGCCTTGAGTGATTTCGTCTTCGCCTAGGATGACACTGAAAGGTACACCATTCACCTCTGCAGCCTTAAACTGGTTTGGTAGTTTTGGTTTGACTTTGTATAGGAACTCCGCCTAAGATAATTGTTAGTAAATGACATCCTCAGGGAACAAAACCTTTTACTAACCTTGATACCAGCCTCCCAAAGCGTTGAGCATATTGACATTCGTTCTTTCAGGAGCCCTGTGAAACCCTTTCCTCCAAAAGCCATGACGAAGCAATCCACATCATTGTTTCGCACTTGCTCTGTCGTCTGCTCCTCCTCCATTCTAGCCTTTGTGATTGAGAAAATTCGATCAACACCGAACGAAATACCAACGCAGGGAATTTGCTTTCCCTTGCCAGCAAACATGCCGACAAGATTATCGTAGCGTCCACCAGCTGCGACACTTCCGACACCAACACTAGGATCTGATGAGCGATCCTCATCGGCATCAGCTACTTTCTTGGGCTTCTTGGAGGATTTTGGTGGGGCAGCAGGAGCGGCTGATGTGCTCACGAGAGGTGCAGACCCTTCCGTAACGACTTCGTAGATGATTCCTGTGTAGTAATCGAGACCTCGTGCTAAACTCAGATCGAAAGAAACGTTCTCTAAGCATTTGAATGCATCTAGATAACCGAACAATAGATCCATATCTTCCAAACCGGCCTTCATGGAAGCATTGGCCATCAATTTCTCATCGGCCTGCAATTTACTGAGGAGGTCTTTCTGGCCTTTTTGTACGACGTACTCTCCAATCTTGTCCGCAACATCTTCTGCCAAACCCTTTTCTTCTGTCATTTCCTTGCGCACATCTTCCCATGGGAGTTTATCCAATTTATCTACCGCAGAAGAGATTGTGCGAATTTTGTCCTCTGGAACTCCACAAACTTCGAAGATTCCGTCTAATATTTTTCTGTGGTTGAGTTTGATAGTATATCGTCCCTTCCAGCCAAGACCTTCAAATACTTCTGTCGCAACCCTGATTACTTCTGCATCGGGTAACATAGGATCGTAGACACCTGCAATATCGAAATCGCATTGATAGAATTCCCTCATGCGACCTTTGGTCATTGCTGGCTGATCCCGTCTATAGACTTTGGCAATGTGATATCTCTTGATACTTTGTACACTCCCGTTCATGGCCAACCATCTTGCGAATGGTACTGTTAGATCATATCTGAGCGAGCAAATCTCCCCACCTTGGTCTGCCAGGTCGTAAATGAGTTTGCTGTCTTCGCCATATTTTCCTGCAAGAATATCCTTCAATTCGAAAACCGGGGTATCAATAGTGACTGCTCCATGGCGCTTGAAGGCTTCAGTAATAGTAGAAAAGATTTTGTCCCGAATGACCATATCCTTTCCTTGCCCTATTGAGGTATAAGTATCATGTCACATGTTTGTTGATAATCATAGATAGAAATTGGAATTGTGTAGAGCAATTTGACGGAGGTATGGAGTTGCCTACAATCTTTCGTCCCCTTTGGAGTCTTCAACTCAAACTTTGATCCTTTCGCCATGTTTAACTCTTCGTAGTATTGTTTTCGTTCTGCTTTTGTGAGAGCGGGGGTCGCGGGGGCCCAAGCAGAACGTGTGTTGGGAATTTGTAAAAGCCGTGGAAGTTGTGGAAGTTGTGGGAGTTGTGGGAGTCGTGAAATTCGTGAAAGTCGTGATGATCTCGCAGATCTGAGTAATTGAGCTTGGAAGACCTTCATTCACTTTCTCATATCGATATGGAGTTTTAATAAGGTTGGGGATTTCAATATCCAAGATACTGAGTCATTGGGTAGGCTTGATATTTTTTATTCATGCACAATCGCGAGGCTGAGTACTTCTATGGCACGGTAGAAAACTCGCTTGTCTTTGTGGTGCGGGGAGTTTCCTTCATTTGATCGGTGAAATCTTCAATTTACATCCGATGAGCTCGGAACTAAAACATGGAAAGCTTGAAGTACTCACTACTGACTGTGCTTGGGACCTTGAGAAATTCACAGCTTGTCCTGGCATTCCCCTCATCCTTTTCCATCAAATCTGTGATCATTATTCAGCCCGCATGTAGAGCTCATCATGGCTCCTCATGCTGGGTTTGATACAGATCAGATCAAAGATAAAGCGAGAAAGGATTTATTATACTTATTAGAGGGCGTAAGTAAGGCCTCACCGTCCTCCAAACCGCTCCAGGCCACAGCTGACACGTTACTCCCCGCAGGTTCGCGGAAAGAAGAATCTGGTACTTGATAAGAGTTTGGCTGGCCCACTCGGCATAATCGTCAAGTTTTCCACTCTTCAAGACTATGGCGTCGATAAGGTTTTCTTTTTAGAGAATGGCAATGCAGATGTTAGCCAGCAGAATGTCGTGTTCATTGCTAGGGGTGAGAGTGCGAAGCATGCTCAGTCGATAGCTGGTAAGCGCTTGTTTATTTTGGCGACTCTCCTTCTTTCCTCAAACCTCTAATGGGATTTCGAAAGTAGACCTTATGGAAGTATCTCTCCCACTCTATTTGGTCATCTCGATCCCTTACATGAATAATATCTATATATTTAGACAACACGAACATAAGCGTATCCTCGATTTCACCTTGTGTTTAATGCTATCAGAACGTGCTGACAACCCCAGATCATATCAAGCGCATGCAGCGAGAGAGCCAGACTGGACATGAATTTTCCATATTTTGGGTTCCACGGAGAACATTGGTATCAGAAAAGATTCTTGAAGAAGCCGGAGTACTGGGTGATACCAGTATTGCCGAATTTCCTCTCTATTTTCTCCCACTCGAGAAAGACCTCTTGTCATTAGAATTGGACGAATCATTCGAAGATTTGTACTTGCGAAAAGATCCAACACCGACATTTCTCCTCGCACGTGCTTTGATGCTCATACAACAAAAACATGGCCTGTTCCCCCGAATGACCGGGCAAGGTGACAATGCGAAAAGACTTTCAGATCTCCTCTTACGAATGCGACAAGAATTGATTGCGGGCGAAGATACCAATGAAAGCAACAAGCTTGGGCTCTCTCCAAGTAACACGATCGAAAGCCTCATTATTATCGATCGCGAAATTGATTACGCGACCCCCTTACTAACGCAATTGACATATGAAGGGTTAATTGACGAAGCGGTAGGTATTCAACATAATCAAGCCGATGTGGACTCATCCATTGTGGGGTCAGCTCCTCAAGGGTCCTCGAAAACTGTCGGAGCAGCACCCGTCCAGGCCAAAAAGCGAAAAATAATTCTGGATTCGTCCGATAAGCTTTATACTCAACTGAGGGATACCAATTTTGCAATTGTTGGGCCGCTATTGAATAAGGTCGCACGACGTCTCAAAGATGATTATGAAAGTAGACATGGAACAAAAAGTACAGCAGAACTGCGAGATTTCGTGAACAAGCTTCCAGGCTACCAAGCCGAACAACAGAGTCTGAAAATACATACTGGCTTAGCAGAGGAGATAATGAAACACACCCGTAAAGAACAGTTCAGCCGCTTGCTAGAAGTTCAACAGAATTTAGTTGCAGGTGCCGATCCTTCTTCGCAGCACGATGCCATCGAAGAGCTCATTGCTCGAGATGCTCCCCTTCCAGAAGTTCTGCGACTTTTGTGCCTGGAATCATGCATCTCTGGCGGTGTTAAACCCCGGGATTTGGATAACTTTAAGAAAACGATTCTACAGGCCTATGGTTATCAGCATCTGCTTACTTTGGATGCTCTAGAAAAGTTACAGTTACTGCTTTCAAGAACATCTCCCATGGCATCTATGATCCCTATGACCGGGGGTGGAACTCAAATTGGCACCAATACCGACTATACTTATCTGCGAAAACAACTTCGCCTAATTGTTGATGAAGTTAACGAGCACGATCCAAATGACATCGCTTATGTCTACAGTGGCTACGCGCCGCTCTCAATACGCCTTGTTCAATGCATATTACAAAAGCAATATTTGATCTCGATGACCAGAGGAGGAAATGCGAATAATACTGCGAGTGTCGCTACTGGTGGCGCCTCTCAAGGCTGGCGAGGATTTGATGAACTATTGAAGCATGTGCGAGGCCAGACTTTTGACGAGGTACAAGCAGGGGAAGATAAAGCTGTTAAAGCAAGAGCGCTTCTGGCGGGCAGTGGCGAGAAGAAGACTGTTTTCGTTGTATTCTTAGGTGGAGTAACATTTACGGAAATTGCAGCTTTGAGGTTTATCGCGAAGCAAGAAGAAGGTATGCAATCTTGGTATTACTCTTTAAACACTTTAGCATTGACTAACAAACATACAGCGCGGAAGCAGATCATCATATGCACAACCTCAATCATAAGTGGAAATCGAATGATGGATGTAGCCATAGAGAAGGACTCGTTGGGCAGGAGTAGTGTGCCAGACGTAACACCACAAGAACAATGAGAATTATCATGAACAAAAGATAAAAGGGGCAGAGTGCCTACTTCAATAATAGTAATCCTAAATGAAAATATTTGCCAACAATGAAACTATGTGCAACAACATCATCTTGACCTTCCCCTTCTTGACGTCTGGAATGCATCGCTACAATAAGTTCGAAAGTATTGCAATTTTGGGGTTCCTTGTCAACTTCGTTCTAAAACTAAATAAACATTACACGTGATCGCTATCCGCATCTTTTGCCCAGCCGAGATCCCATAAGACATGATATATTCATATCGTACGACACAACGATCAACAGTTTCCCTCGAGTCCTAAAAACACTTCCCAAAGTTTCGCTTGCGAATACTGATGATATACGGACATTTTTATATCTGAGACTCGGTGCGGTGTGCGACATCCATCGCAACATGTTCAATGACAGAGGTGAGACTAATCCACGTGTAAGACGTATATCTCTATATGTTAGTTATATGAAGGTCCTGACGTTATCAAAGCAGAAATTTGAATGCATATCCTATCGAATTGGTCAATAATAAGGGGTTAATTCGGCTTGAGGCCTGTCAATGGGCACTTCGTCATCTCGCAATTTTGAGCCCTGCCAACGCACTTTTATATCGAAACATTCCAGAGAAGTCACAGGGTTTAGACCTCCCGACATGGCAACCACGATGGATGCCCAGATAAGTCAACAAGATGACTTAGGTCACGATACATTGATGGGATTTCAAGAATTAGATTCCCATCTTGCTATATTTGAGTCTACGGAGAACGCAAGAGATTCATCCACCCTTGGTACTATTTCTACTCCCGGCTTCGACCCAGCCATCGACACCATTGAATCACAATCAGCTTTTGAAACCTTTGAGCATACTATCATCGTTGACAGCTCTACTGATCTTTTTCAATCTGATGTCAAATCCCGTGCAAGGGTCATCAAGGATCCCAAACCTAGTACAGACGTCAACAAAAAGTACGTATTAATAGACCATCCGCTTTTGGCTTGTGGGGTTCCGAGTGACCCGTCGATTCTTTTATTGACCTCTTTTATTGACCTTTTCTAGAGCTGCAGGTCAATCTAAATACGCCTCTGATGGCAACATAGTCCTGAAGCCCGAAAGCGCTCGAGATTCTTTAGCCTCTTCAATGACTACAGATCACGACGACGGTACCTCATCACTGTCCTCACTGTCAAGCAACCCTAATTCTCCAACATATGTCGATAAACATTTTGGAGAGGTTACAAAAATATCATCCTTGGATGAAAATAGACAGAAATATAATGTACGTCCGAAAGAATCGATACCCACGGATATTCATCCAGCGGAGTATGCCAGACAGTGCATCGCAGCAGCAGAATCATCACGGCTCAGCCCATACACTTTGCATCCAGAGGAGTATCATATGCTACGTAGGCATATAAGCCATCAGCAGGTCACGACGTATCTCAATATCAGAAATGGAATCCTCCGGCTTTGGACCCGCAATCCGTCGATACATGTAATGAGAGATGAAGCTATTGGATGTGCAAGAGATGTCCGTTGGTTTGAGGCTGCTCGAGTATGCCACGAATGGTTGGCTCGGCGCGGTTATATCAACTACGGTTGCCTCGAAAACCCGGAGTCCAAAATAGATAAAAGCGAGATGCGAAATACCGTACGAAACAGGCGAACTGTTGCCGTCATTGGAGCTGGCATGTCTGGCTTAGGCTGTGCTAGACAATTAGAAAGCCTCTTTGCCCAATTCGAAGATCGGTTTCATGATATGGGGGAGGAATTACCCCATGTAGTCATAATAGAAGGCAGAGATCGAGTTGGTGGGAGAGTATATTCTCGGCAATACGAATCGCGACCAGAATATCCAACCTTAATTCCTGGCAGTCGATATACTGCAGAAATGGGCGGTATGATTATCACAGGGTTTGATCGTGGCAACCCGCTGAACGTTATTGTAAGAGGACAACTGGCACTGCCTTATCATCCATTAAAGCCAGATACCACGATATATGATGATGGTCGCCCGGTTGACCTCGAACGTGATCAGCATGCCGAAAAGCTTTTCAATTATATCCTCGACCGCGTTGGCGAGTACAAATTTAAAATTCCACCACCGCCTCTCATTGATGGTGATAGGGACCATCTAGATGCAGGACGCGATGGCAATGGGGATGGATCTAGAACAATTAGCGAGGTTGAGAATAGAGCCAGTTTTGCCACGCAGTCTGTTGCAAGTGAGAAATCATCTGCTCTCGAACAAATGGTGCCAGTGGCATCAGACAGGCTCACTGGAAGAGCCCATTTGGAGCCCGGGATTCCAGCTGTGCATACTGCTGCTTACAAAGCCCGCGAGATTGGTTGGAAGCTTAGAGATGGTGTTGGCATTGAATTTGATCTAGACCTTGAGCGACCGACGAGCAAAGGGAATGCTACACTTGGATCAGTATTTGATGACGCTATTCGGCAGTATATGAGAATGATTGATTTTACTCCGCTTGATCTCAGGCTAATTAATTGGCACGTCGCAAATCTCGAGTACAGTAATGCGATCACCTGCAATAAGTTGAGCTTGGGAGGTTGGGATCTCGACGCCGGTAACGAATGGGAAGGCAAGCACACAATGGTCACAGGAGGTTACCAACAAGTCCCTCGAGGTCTACTTAATTTCCCACGACTACTGGATGTGAAGAAAAGAAGTGCAGTGAAACGTATTGTCTACAATCCTCATCATACCGTTGCCTCATCTAGGATTGACTGTGAGAACGGCGAGTCAATCGAGGCAAACTACATCGTTTCCACTATTCCCCTGGGTGTTTTGAAGCAAAACAACATTGAATTCGAACCAGAGTTACCTTCATGGAAGACTGGTGCAATTCAGCGGATTGGTTATGGGATCCTCAATAAAATTATCCTGGTGTACAAAGAGCCTTTTTGGGACGAAGGTCGAGATATCTTCGGGACTCTACGTAATCCACCCAACAAATTCAGTCTAGACCAAGGAGAATATTTCACACATAGGGGGAGATTTTTCCAGTGGTTTAACTGCACAAAAACATCCGGCATGCCAACTTTACTAGCTCTCATGGCGGGCGACGCAGCGTTCCACACGGAGAAGACCTCAAACGAAGAATTGATATATGAGGCTACGACAGTTCTAAGAGGCGTTTTCGGTGATCACATTCCTATGCCTGTAGAGTCGATTGTTACTCGTTGGGGCAAAGACCAGTTCTCCCGTGGCAGTTATTCTTACACTGGCCCAAATTTCCAAAGTGATGATTACGGGGTCATGGCAAAGCCTATCGGTAACCTATTCTTTGGTGGAGAGCATACTTGTGGTACACATCCAGCCACCGTTCATGGAGCTTACATCTCGGGTCTCAGGGCAGCCTCGGAGGTATTGGAATCTATCATCGGACCAATAGAAGTTCCGGATAATCTCATTCCACCCAAGGAATCGGCATCAAAGAGAAAGGCTGAGGCCATTGAAGTTCCTAAGGATCCAAAACAGGCGCGTCTCGAGGCATATGAAATCGAGATATGGAATGCGATATACGCAAAGCTCGGTGATCGACCTTGGAAGCCTGCAAAGAACCACTCCAATTCCTACCAAATGTACAGTAAGGATACATGGGAGGAAGCTAAAAGAAAATGCGAGGAAGGTCGAAGGCCGGGGAAAGGTAAACCAATTACCAACGAAGTTAAGAAAATGATCACGAAAATGTGGAGTGAAGCTCCAGAGGATGTGAAGAAACCTTATATTGACAGGGCTTTGGAACGAAAAAGAATCTATCAAGAAGCTGTTGCGGATTATAACGTGAAATCGGCGAAATGGGATAAAGACGCTTGGGATTTCAGAGTACAATATGAAAAGGATCACCCTAGTCTACCAGGTCCAGACGAGGACATTGGTAGCCCTTGGAGACGTGATAGAAAAGCAAAGAGGAACGCAAGTGGTTATGCTGAAGATTCCGGTTCTGAACTGGATTTGTAAGATGGATTCCTGGTTTTGCATTGCATTTGCATTGTACAATAAGTAGGGGTGATGATTCATTACAATGGAGTTATTATATTGGCTTGGAGCACTTTCAAAGGGGTGGATGGCTAACTTCTGGCGTATGGATGGAGGGGACTTGAACCAAACCTGAGGATGGTAAATGAATTGGTTGCATATAGCTGGTTTCCCTTGCTTGAGTCTTGTCGGGCTCAATGTTGTATCTACGCCAGAAATAGCATATACATAACTATACAACTCAAAACACAACTATAGTCATAATTACTTGAGTGAATTCGTATCGATTTTCCCCCAAATTTTCCAGTAAGCTTTCAATACGTGGAAATTGATAAAAGAACCCCTCGTTGTCGTCCAGACCCTGGCTGCTCGCTAAAGCGTACCTCGAACGTCAACCCCTCCATCTTCAACTTTGACAACGCAAGCTCCATAGTTCATACAACCACCTTCAAAATGGCAGAAGTTGATCAATTTGATAGCGCGCTGTAAGCTTTTGATATCATTTCTATCATCAAAAATACTTATATCTGCGAATAAAAACCCGTATACGATAACTCACTAACTCATTAATCTCCACAGGGATCTTCTCCGCCGTCTCAACCCCAAACACACCACCACCCACCTAAACTCCCTCATTGATCTCGTCCCCTCCTTAACAGAAGATCTCCTCAGCTCCGTCGACCAACCTCTTACTATTTCTCGCTGCCGAAAAACCGGTCGCGATTACCTTCTCTGCGATTACAACCGTGATGGCGATAGCTATCGTTCGCCATGGAGTGGTGAATTTGAGACACCTATAGGTGGTACAACGCCCGGTGGTATTGATGATCAGGGAAATAATGATGGGGCGGGTGAAGGTGCTGTGCCTAGTGAAAGGGTTAGAAAGATGGAAATTCGAGCGAATGAGGCTTTTGATGTTTACAGGGAGTTGTATTATGAGGGAGGTGTCAGTAGTGTTTATTTTTGGAACTTGGATGATGGGTTTGCGGGTGTGGTTCTCTTGAAGAAAGGTGAGGATTATTTCTTTTGATTCTTTTTCGATACGGGAATATTTGGCATATTGAACGATGGGTAATTATGATGGATGCTAATTTGTATTAATAGTCGCACCTACATCATCCAGTTCCGCCGGTTCTTGGGACAGCATCCACGTATTCGAAGCTGTTGACCGTGCCCGCACCGCTCATTATAAACTCACATCTACTGTGATCCTCTCACTCTCCACCAACGGAAACGAACTTGGCGAGATGGATCTCAGTGGAAATATGACACGACAAATCGAGGCGGATTTACCAATTCTAGATGATGCGGAACATATAGCTAATATTGGAAGATTGGTTGAGGATATGGAGTTGAAGATGAGAAATTTGTTACAGGAGGTTTATTTTGGGAAAGCAAAGGATGTGGTTGGGGATTTGAGGAGTTTGGGAAGTTTGAGTGAGGGGGCTAAGGAGAGGAAGGTTAGAGGGGAGATGTTGGATGCTATGAAGAGGTAGATAGTAAGGTGAAGATGTGGTATGTGATAAAGAAAGATAAGATAGATGTGCTGGGATATGCGTTATGTTTGCATGAGATATGAAAATAAAAGAGCATTGATTGTTTACTATTGAGAGGGATTATTTAAAATCATTAACTATCTATCCTTCATTTCTCTATTATATATATCAATCTCTTTCAGGTGATGTTTATAAATTGTATAAGATTCGACATAAAAAAGCCTTCCATTCGTTCAAAAGCCCAATTTATTCAATAATTATATTCTCTCTCCTCAACCCTACATTCCTACAATCTCACCACTTTATACCTTATACTTTATCTCTATTTGTGACGGAAACCCCTGCTTTCCTCCCACCCTTATTATATAAGAAACCTCAGGTACATTAACCACGTCCACACATGATACGATTACTCGGGATTAGTATACGATTTAGGTGGTCTGAGGATCAGATCCGGGCAAGTACTAGGTATCAATGGTTATCAGTAAAGTAAGATCATTGGAGGGATAAATATAACTTCTTTTTGCCTAGCCATTGCGGCTAGACCATTCATTTATGTATATATAAGAGTAGCTATCCCCATCTACAGGTGCTCTTCACTTGTAGATTCTAAGTTAAATACAATTGCTGGTCTATAAACACCCTTTTGGTCACACTATTCTTGTTTTTATTTTTATTCTTATTCTCATCCTTATTTCTTTCTTTAATATATTATCTCTATCTCGTTTTTATTTAACTTCTTTAAAATCATTATTTATTTTATATATTTATGTCACGAACCACGACTAATATTATACAATAAAACCAGGTATCGGGGTTTGGGCCGCTGTTCCCCGCGGTTCCCTTATCGATAGGGAATCCTAGGACAAGTGTCCTAGGATAATAACGATTTTAGGATAAACAGTTGGGCAACTACATAGGTATAAGGACAAGTGTCCTAGGATAATAATTGTCCCAGGACAATTATCCTAGGAACTATATTATTCTAGGAGCTATATTATCCTAGAAGCTATATTATCCTAGGTTGCGAATCGCCCCAGGATTAGTGTCTTGAGGCAAGTAGGGATCACATAATGGAGCATCCAGAAGTATAGGCTCCTCAGAGCTCCAGGAAAGGATTCATTATATAGTCAGAATAGTTTCATAGTATAAGAGCTTTGTGCTTAATTTAGTTATCAATTAATTTACCTACATTCTACTTGATTGTTACGACGGCTATCTTCCACACCGCGTCACATGACTAAACCAAGGTAACGTGATTAAGTCACGTTATGGACCGCTGAGGAACGCTGGCTGTCCAGGACCGCGCAGCGGTCCTGACTAGCCATAGGCATGAAGGTCTATATAATCAAGATGGATTTCCTTTGTATAGAGCTTCGTGCTCAAGATCAATCATTTAGTATACTCTACTATTAGTTACGAGTTGTATATCATTATTGTCATTACTTTAAGTCCCTGCTTGACGCCTAGTTATAAACCACCTCGAGAGCCTAGAGCACTTCCACTTGATCTAGACGGCAAACCTCGTAACATTGATCTAGTAACGAATTCACTTCCAAGTGAATATCAGTGATAGAGCCTTAACCCACAACTACCAACCAGACGAAACCTTAGGTAGTCGCTGTCACACTCAAGAATACTGGGTAAAGTATCTTGTATTAGAAAATACTAAGCTAAGGAGAAAAGAAGAAGGAAAACAAGAGTAGCGAGTTTTCCTGTGATTAAATACAAACGGGGCATGCTGTAACGATACTGTACTGGAGGCAGCGGCTGCCTAAGGTTTCGTCTGGTTGGTAGTTGTGGGTTAAGGCTTTATCACTGGTCTTCACTTGGAAGTGAAGTCGTTACTAGATCAAGTAGAATGTAGGTAAACTAATTGACAACTAAGTTGAGCACGAAGCTCCTTAATTACGAGACTAAATGAATGTTTATATACCCTATATCATCTTTTGAGGACCTCTGGGACCCTAAGGTCCAAAAGGTCCTTGAGGTCACGTGAATTAATGGATCGTGACACATGCCACGTGACCCGAAGGTGTGAGGCGTCACAGTCGCTGCCTCCAGTACAGTATCGTTACAATTTATAAAGATTAAAAGAATGAATAATTTAAAATATTAATAATTATTTTTTTCTTTCATTAATTTAAAGATTTAAAAAGATGTTAAATGTTACGAGGTTTGCCGTCTAGATCACGTGGAAGTGCTCTAGGCTCTCGAGGTGGTTTATAACTAGGCGTCAAGCAGGGACTTAAAGTAATGACAATAATGCAATTCGTAACTAATAGTAGAGTATACTAAATGATTGATCTTGAGCACGAAGCTCTATACAAAGGAAATTCATCTTGATTATATAGACCTTCATGCTTCTATTGTCACACTCAAGAATACTGGGTAAAGTATCTTGTATTAGAAAATACTAAGCTAAGGAGAAAAGAAGAAGGAAAACAAGAGTAGAGAGTTTTCCTATGATTAAATACAAACGGGGCATGCCACGTGACCCGGAGGTGTGAGGCGTCACATCTATGATCACTGGTGATCCTTCATGATCACTACTGATCACTTGTAATCACGTGCCTTGGTCATGTAATGGTAGTTGTGTAGCCCGTCGTAACACATTAATAGATTTTAAACTTATATAATTTATAATAAAAATTCTAATTAAAATATCAAAATAATTTCTTTTAATTAATAAATTAAAAACCTAAACTCGAGTAATTTTTTTAAAAATCTAAATTTCTTTATAATAATTTCAATTTAAAAATAATTGAATATAATGATTTAAACCCTCTATTTAAAAAACGTGCAATAATTTAATATAATACCCCCCCATGATTCCTCGCTACAATATATCCCCCAAACCCAACAAGTGACCAATCACAAACACAGGGCTTCTGGCGCAATGGCAACGCGTTTGACTTCGACTTCTGTTAGAAATAACAGCTGATTCCGGCATCAAAAGATTGCAGGTTCGATCCCTGCGGGGCTCAAGGTGTCTCGTTTTTGTGTTTTTGGGGGTTTGTGTGGTTTTTGAGGGAGAAGGGAGAGTTGGTTGGCTTTTTGTTGGTGGTGGGTGGGGTGGAATTGCTGGTTTTTTGGTGGGTTGAAGTGGAGTTATTTATGAGTGGATGATGGTATTGAGTTGTGATGTTTGTATTATATTTATTTAACATTTTGATGGTTTATTTGATGGATGGATGGATGGGTCGAGAGGTGAGCTGAGATGTAAATAAATGTGAAAAATCATTCTTTTGAATATATCTGTCACGATTCACCATTAGGATTAGTGTCCTGGGATAAAAATGAATCACGTGATAAGGAACCCTGAGGAGCCAGAAAGCTCCTGGAGGCTCCCTTTATCGTTCATTATATAGTTAGAATAGTTTCATAGTTTAGGAGCTTCGTTCTCAACTTAGTTATCAATTAGTTTACCTAAATTCTACTTGATCTAGTGACGACTTCACTTCCAAGTGAATTGTTACGACGGGCTACACAACTACCATCACATGACCAAGGCACGTGACTACAAGTGATCAGTAGTGATCATGAAGGATCACCAGTGATCATAGAAGCATGAAGGTCTATATAATCAAGATGGATTTCCTTTGTATAGAGCTTCGTGCTCAAGATCAATCATTTAGTATACTCTACTATTAGTTACGAATTGCATATCATTATGGTCATTACTTAAGTCCCTGCTTGACGCCTAGTTATAAACCACCTCGAGAGCCTAGAGTACTTCCACTTGATCTAGACGGCAAACCTCGTAACACATATCCCTCTGCTGGATTTGTATATGGGTTAGATACACATCCGTGTCTTGTATATCCGAAGACGGGAAGCGCGTGATATAGATGTGTTGAGTTGTGGCTCATAGTATCGTGAAAGAGATCACCAGGATCTTAAGATAACAGAGCATGGATATTCGTGAGTATTTATACACTGCAACCCCGCCGCAATATCAAAGAATAAACGGATGTGTGATGGATGGGTTGTGTTTTGTCGTGTTGATAGGACGACGTATCGGCCAAATTGTTTGGATGAAAGAATTTGAGCTCGGTTAAGTATAATATTGGGTAAGATGGAGTCGGCAAAGTCGTATTGATTGAATAGCCAGTTGAAATTCTCGCTATTAAGAATCCAGTATTTTGACCCTCCCCCTTTCCGGGGAAATTGATCGATAGATTGCCAACAATGTTATAACATACTATAATAACAGGAAAATAGCCCCCGCGAATGAAATTCAATCCATGAATATTCTCTCTTCCCTGCTCATTCAGAATACGAATATTGAAAGTCAAAGCCTAGCATTTGATGATACCCTCCGAAACCTGATCCTTCCATCCAACATTCACACTTGTGTTAAGATTTAAGAAATTTAAAAGCAAGCAACCCCTCAAAATAACATCAAACCTCGTATTGCCAAATTTATTCATGCAAAAATGACCGATACAAACTCATCGCAAACGAAACATTGGTTGGTATACGTATTCCCCCAGAAGAAACATTCCTCATTTGCCGTGTGCATCTCCTGCAGCAAAAGAAATTCTTTCGGAAATTCTCGAATCCTTCTAGAAAGACGGTTCTTATCTATCACGAACTATGCATGTGACTCCATAAAAGAAAAGTCCTTGGTAAGCAAAAACACGACCGAATGAAATTCGCAATTATGCGATGGAACACTGATATGCAGGTGTTCGGAACAATCAACACAACAAGATGGGATCGCCACTTCACAATTTCCGTTTCAAAAATTCCTATGCAGGAGATGGAAGGTCAAAGAAGGAGGTTTAAATGAATTTGATATGACTTGCAGACTACTTGTATGCAGGTGAGTGAGTTTAGAGAACTTCCTCTCTCTTTTCCTTGATTGTTCCTGCATGAACCCGATGACCCGGCGGAACAATATCCAATGAAAAGCACAAGCCGTAGCCCTCCTGCCTTATGAATCTTGCCAAGCTACGGAGGCTCGAATTGATGTTTGAATAGTAAATAGTGAAAAGGTTATCGTCGGCGGTCCACCAGTCGAGGTATTCTGGATCGCTTTGCCAAGTCTCTCCGTCTCAGCATGTGCTCGGCATTTGCGGATGTCAAGTATCTAGGTACCTATGTTGCTCACTTTGAGTTTGAACCTTGGATCATAAGCAAAAAACCATTATAGTTCGCCCCTCTTGATCTATCGAATCTCAGAATTGAGAGGTTAATTGCCTGTGCGTGCGCGATAAATGGGGGAATGAGGCCTGTGCTGGTAAAGTCATGATGTATGCCTCGAACTACGGGCCCCCTATCTGTACGTAGTATGTAGGACTTGAAGCTGGCCACTTGCTGACCTGGTAGACACACCAGCATAGGAGATTAATGCGAAAACATTCTGCATGTATGTATCAGATCTGCCTGTACTAGATAGAGGCCTGTACTGGCTTTTCATCCGAAGTACTAGGTGCTCGGTAGGAAAAAGGGAAGAAGATACAAACAAGGATGAGGAAAATTGTCAAAGTACCGAAACAGAAACTCGTTCGACATATGGAGTACCCTAAGTGCGCTAATGAAACTCCAGTGCTGCTTAGAAGTTATTAAGCATGATTGGTGTACTCTTCTCCTTTGGATCCATCGTGGTAAAGGTGAATGTTAAAGTGGCAGGCAGTATCCTCGGTAGATAAAATGGAGCTAAGATAATAAAAAATCCCTCGATTGATTCGATTCCAACCCACCTGACTAGGATTGATGGATCTTGGAATTTTTATAAGGTGTGCTCCATCAGATGTAGACCGTGTAGTCTATATCGCATATCATATAGCATATGGTAGGTATATGGCACAAGGTCCACCCACTGGCACCCAGTATCTACGTATACTACCTACTACCCACCACTCGAGTACCGTGTATCCTTGAAGTTTGAAGTTTGAAGTTTGGTAAACTAGAAGTGGTAACATCCGCAGGAAGCGGCAGCTAAAGTCGAAATTGACAAGCACAGAGACAAGGGCTGAAGTGAACCTACGGAGTACAAGGAAGAGGAGATATAAACTTTGGGACCCCACTGGATTACTGAATTCCTGGATTACCGATTACTACTCTGTACTAGTCTGTAGATTACTGGACTACTGCATTTTCTTCTTTTCTTATTTCCTCAGAATTTAACCAGAATTTCTTCTAATCTTCTAGAAGCACCTGCAATGGAACTCTGGAAGCATGTCGGCTTGAAATCCTAGAATGTAAAAGGTGGTGTGCAAACTATCATATAATATCAACCAAGTAAGAAATCAAAAGTATCAAGTCGAAAGTCTCATGTATCAAATATCAAAAATCACATACCAACCGCGAGATTCAAGATTCAGTAATTGTGATACCCAATGCACAGTGACTGAAAACCCCCTGAAAACATCAATCAAAATGACTTGATCCTTTCGACCCTTTTTTAAACCATGTTGCGAAATGTTTTGCTTGATGTATATACAAATATATATGGGGATAGAAATGAGGATCATCAAGTCGTAGTCAATTAATCTGGGAGAATCCACCTTTTAACAATTTGACGTCTGGCTCTCTCCCACAGAAGACGATAGGTAACCACCAAGTATCAGGTGTGGTGCTGCAATTGTATCGTAATATGCAAGCAAGCAAGCAAACCTTTGCATCATCGTCATCATGTCACATCGAGGAGCTGTTGCAGCAGAACCTAGAAAGTGCCCCCAAGTCAATATTGCAAGACTTTCCGAGAGCAAGGCTGCTTGTACCACATCGTACAGGTACTACACTACCGCTCACATTGATTCTACTTCATACTCTCTATTCTGTTGCAGATGCCAGTCGATCATTCATGCCACCTGACAGCACTTGACACTGACAAGAAGGAAAACGCTCAAAACCCTTTGAACCTGCCAAATCTGCGGTAACTGGCTTGCGCTGCGCCACAACATTTTTGTGTATCTCCAATCTCCAATCTTCAATCTATTTTCTTTTTCATTCCTTTTCCTGTGGCGTAACATGCATGCATGTGTCTTGGATTATATTATGTACGGCGTTAGATACAGTTTCCTCCTCAAAGCATTTCTCCTTCCTGATTCGTAGATTTTCACCTGGTTCCTGCTCTGCCGCTTTGCCCGCATCTATCTCCATTTCATAGTTGATGATCCTTTAAGAATAATATAATGAGATAGAAATACTCCGCCTGCTATGTTTGTCCACAATAAAAGCTGCCCTAGAATATATTATTATGTATTACCTGATGAACTAGACAGATGGATATCGATTGAAACATGGATAATATCAAAGTAGATAGGTAGAAATGAAAATCCAAAAATCAACCCCCTTTCATAGACACCTTGTAATTAGATACTCGTGTGTTTCTTCACCAGAAAAGGCAAAAAAAGGGTCTGAGAAACCTTCATCCGGAATTCGCAGATTAGACATAGTGAAGATGTTAGCTTCACTGCACCATTAATCGATATTAATGATTACTTTTAATGTCCTGGAAGAGGAAAGGGATATTTATTACTCTACATATTACTCTACAAATCTCGTCTCCAGATTCTTGCATATAAAATACTACTCCAGCTACGACTCCATACGCAAAAAGAGGATACAGGAAGCACCGAGACCAACCAAGACCATCAACACCACCAAGATCACCCAAGACCAACCCAAGACAACCCAACAAGACAAGGGAAAATATCCCCTCGCCGCACACATACAGATTAGATTAAACTTTCTTAAAGCCCTACCGCAGACCGCAGACCGCATACGCATACCGACTTTCCATATTAGATTTCGACGAAAACTACAGAGTCCTCCGTACACACTTCCAGAGGGTGCATCGACAAGCATAGTTTAGTAGTATTTCCTTAATTTAAGAACACGGGAAAACCATCCTCTTGGGTTTCCTCTTCTCTCAGCATCTCCATATTAAATACTTTGAAGGGATAACCACAGACCACAAGAAGACCATAATACCTCTTCTTCAATCTTCAACTTTCACCCACAAATCCACACTTCATCCTTTCTGCGCGACACATCTTTTCATTGTCCCAAGAGCTCCCAAGAACTCCCCAAGTGTCAAACACCCAACACCAGCCGAAATACACACAAACATGGCGGAGAAGCCAGCAGTTCTCATCATTGGAGGTCTCGGGTACATAGGTCGATTTCTTGCATTATACATTCATAAAAACAATCTAGCATCTGAGGTCCGGATTGTGGATAAAGTGCTACCACAATTAGCATGGCTGGCACCGGAGTTTGCAGATGCTTGTTCGAATGATAAATTCATGCAAGCAGATGCTAGTAAAGAGCGTATGTTAATACACCCCGTCTCCCCCTTCATGTCGTGTCTTCACTCGTCTAATATCTCACCTGCGGCTTTTCAGAATCACTACCGAGAATATTCGATCGCGTGAATGGGAAACAATGGGATTATGTCTTCAACTGTGGAGGAGAGACACGATACTCACAGGAGGATGAAGTTTACAAGGTGCGCTCATTGGCATTGAGTATTGCCGTGGGCAAAGAGGCTGCAAAGAGAGGCGTCAAAGCTTTCGTAGAGCTGAGTACGGGAATGGTATACAAATCTGATTCAACACCCAGTAAAGAAGGGGATAAGTTGAAGCCTTGGAGTAAAATTGCGACTTTTAAATTACAAGCTGAGGAGGAATTGGCTAAGATGGAGGGGTAAGTTTGAATTCCTTATCTGCATCTTCCGCCTGCCTGCGAAGGGTACATGAAGGGGTGTTTGGAGAGACTCATATTGTTCTTTGTTCTTTTCACTAACATCTAATCTTACTTAGACTAAACCTCATCATTGTTCGTTTGGCACATGTATACGGCGAATATGCTTCACAATTCGTTCCTACCGCCCTCACCATGGCACGTATTTATCAACATCTCGACGAAGAGATGAAATGGCTATGGACGAAGGATTTGCGCGTAAACACAGTCAACATAAATGATACTTGCAAAGCGCTTTGGGCCGTTGCCGAATGGTATGCCTCTGGAAAACCAAACTGGGACGTCAAATCTATGGGCAAGATTCCTACTTTCAATGTTGTGGACAAAGGGGAAACATCTCAAGGGTCTATCGCCGAACTCATTGGCCAGATTTTTGGCATCAAAACTGGATTTCAAGGACAATTGATTAGCACTTTCGCAAAGTTGAATATTGATAGTGTTGTGGATGATGTCAACGAAGAGGTCCTTGGGCCCTGGGCGGATCTTCTCGAGGAAGCGGGTATTACACGACCAGGCCCTCTCACACCATTCATGGAGAAGGAATTATTGAAGGATACCGATTTGAGCATGGACGGGAGCAGAATTGAGAAAGTGGTTGGGTTCAAATATGATTACCCAAGACTTACAAAGGACTTGTTGCAGGGTATGATTGATAGTTATATCAGGATAGGCTGGTGGCCTGTTGCAAAATAGACAGTCTATCTTTTCCTCCTCATCCTCATCTCTTTCCTTCTTTTCCGTCTTTCTATTCCATCTCGTCACAGGAAATATAAGATATAAGAGAAAGGAAAGGGAATAAACACATCACACCACTGTGTCGAAATACGAATCATATACCCGGAAACCTCCCTGCTACCTACCACATAGCACTCCTCTCACCAAAAATCCTTGAAACGAAGTAACGATGAACGAGCAACGGACGCATGCGAAAACATACCCACGAAAAGTCACAGTCACCAGATTGCTTCATACCCACTGTTCTATGCATTCTTGCTCTATTGTTTCCTGCGCCCGTTTGCCTTGCATTCCTTTGCCGTCATTTGATAGCGAATGGAAAAAGATTATTCTTCATTGATACCATCTTTTGCATTTACTTGCGTATTTTCTTCTTAAGCCTTACACATTGTTTTTCATTTCAATTTATTTCATTTTCTTTTTTTCTGACTTGGTTTTGAAATTATTTATTCTATTCTAGAAGAAGAAGAAGAGGAAGAAAAAAGAAGAAGAGGGAAAAGAGAAAGAGAAAGAGAATGATCTAAACTTAACTTAACTTGTATCTGTACGTACTTATTATTCAACCATGTATATGTATACCAAAATATTTTTGTTGGCATCTCATTTAGCAGGTTGTCATTTCTTCTGGCTAGGTACTTCGTATCCGTTTGTAAGGGTATGAAGAGGGAAGGTAGGTAGGTGTTTACCTATTTTTTATAATTGTTACCTTTCTCTTCGTATTTTATCATATCTTTCTTACTTTTTAGCTTTGCTTCTGTTCCCTTCCCTTCCTTTACCGTCTCTTAGAATATATTATTCCCGTCTATAGTTCTTTGCAATAACGACTGAATATATATTATACTATAGTACATCATTTAGTACTTGTATAATCAAAACTGAGAAGAAATTATTAGATACTGTGCTCTGCTCTGCTCTGTAATCTTTGTATGTGTTTTTTTATTTATTGCTTATATCTCGTGCTTGGTTTTGTGCCTGCAGTGTTGCGCTGCTGTACTGTATTCTATTGTATTGTTCTCACTTTGGGGATTAAAAATATTATAGTATATTATATTATATTATGAAGAACGCCTATGGATCTTGGAGTGGAGGGGAGGGAAAGGTAGGGGAGGGATAGAAAAGAAAAGAAGAGAGAAGAAGGGAGGAGGGAAAAGGAAAAGGAAAGGAAAGGGGTGGAGACGTGGTAGTGATTGGGATTTGGGGGTGTGTTAATAGGAAATGAATGGATGATTGAATGAATAAAGTAGAGGGGAAGAGGAAGATTTAGATTCTAGAAAAAAGAGATATTTATTAAATCTTTTATATTTATATAATATAATATAATCATATACAATCAATAATATATCTTCCAGCCCCTTTGAAGTTATTATTTTCTTTAGAAAAACTCTTAAAAATCTTTTGATTTATTTGAATTATATATCAAAACTATTAAGACTTTAGATTATATTAATTATTAAATTATTAAATTGTTAAATTATTAAATTATTAAGTTATTATTTACTTGCAAATATTTAAAATTTCTATTTTATTCTATCAAAACTATCAATACAATCCAGCCTAGTCCAGTTTATTTTATAGTTTAAATTTGATTGATTCCCTATATTTAATATATTCCCAATAACCGTATCCAATTCATGCAATTCATTCATTCTGATGTAAACGCCACGTCATGTCGGTTCCGTTCGGACCTGACCAAACCTTCCTTCTCTTCTTCCTGATCCAGAACCACTAATCCCAACTACTTATACTAAATATACCAAATGTCATGCTGATATTGTGAATTATCCTATACAATCGAAATCCCTTTGCAGTGTACTTTCCCGCTAAACACCAAATTGAATCGCTAAGTAATCGCCAAATCATCGCTTAAAATCAAGTCATATATCATTTCTCCCTCTTCCTGCATTTTCCCCAACTCGAGGATAAATAAGTCCTTCATTCTGCCCACTCTCATGATCAATGCTCGATCCTCTACTTCCTTCGCCCGCACTCTCCGCATCTTTGATCTTAAATCCCTCAATAATCTCCGCCAACTTTGCACCTTCTTTCTTACCCCTCTCCACATTAACGAAATATATTAACGGAGCAGGCAATCCGACTAGAACTGCCAGAAACCAAAACGCTGGTCTAATTTCTCCAGTTCGATCGACGATCGCCCCTACAATGGCAGGTCCAAATACACTAGATCCCTTGTCTGTAATGGCATATAAAGCATAAAATGCTGCTTCGGATCCGGGAGGTATGAGTTCACCAAATAGGGAACGACAATAACTACTTAAGCCTCCGAGGACGAAACCATAAACAAAACCGAGAGGATACATTTCCCAAGGCTGTTGGAGACCGACGACGTTCCATCGTTTGACGATGGGGAGAAATCCGAGAAGACCGTAAAGTGGGATCATTTCGAAAATGCATATACAAGCGAGAATCGTCTGATGGGGCTTTAAATTTAGAGTGCGGGAAATGGCTGCCCATGAGAATGCACCTAGAACACCGGCCGTAGTAGCAATCACATTAATGAGACCGAGTGCTTCGGGTGCCATACGAAGCTGGGTTTTGGCATATAGAACTGCAGTGCCCGAGACCGTAGCGATAGCATCGGAGAGGAGGAACCAAGCTGCGAGAAAGAAAGTAATATCTTTTAATCTTCGGGCAAGTTTTACAGTGCGAAATAGTGATGACCATGCGTAGATAGTGTAAGCCAACCAACTTCGTGAACCTTTTGAATTTTCACCGCCCGTGTGTGGTAATGGTGGTCCTGGTCTAGGACGGAGCCATAATGCTGCAGGAATTGTGAAGAGGAACCACCATAATCCTATGAAGAATAATACCAATCGTAGGGAAAAGGTTGTGCCGTTGAGCAACCAAATAATAACAATGGATACGCATTGTAGAAAAAGGCCAGCGCTATAACCAATTCCTATACCAGTCGAAGATATCTGAGTAGATAATTGAAGCTCAATTGATGTGGAATCCTTGGATAATGGAAACGGTTCAGCTACATCGGAAGCTTGCGAGGAGATTCTGTTATGTGCTAGGAGTGCACTTCTTTCATCATACACCGCAACTTCTGGCTCGTTTAGTGAGTGTTCCGGAGGGCTTTCATCAACGGAACTAGGACGAAACTCGGGCGAAAAATCTGGCGTGCCATATTGAGCTTTAGGATGATGTCGAACGAGGAGGGGAAGAAATGAATTTAACAGCACAAAACTGGCCCCAAAGCATGTATTCGAGATAATTGCCCAGAGAGCACCTAGCAAATAAACCTTCGGGACAACCGTCAAAAATAGCATAGTCGTTATAGATCCGGCGAATGCGAAGAATAATAATAATCGTTTGCGGTAATTCCCATGATCTGCGGCACAGCTGATTGAAACCACCAATATTGCCTGGAAGAGAACACTCAGGGAGAAACTATACATAGCAAAACTAGCCGTATTTATCTGTAGGCCACCAAGATAAATTACACATTGTGAATCTTTTGCGCTTCCTGGATGTAAACCTGGAGGAAGGTGCGTGGAGCTCGAACCGCATGGTTGTGTTGGATCTGAAAGTAAGACTCCATTCTCTCTTGCCAATTGTTCCAGAGTAATCGGGATGAAGGAGCCTGAAACATATCCGTTAGCCCAAGTAGAGAAAACAAATTCCAACAAGCTTAAAACCTAAACTTTTGTAATGAAACTCGCATATTTGGAGGTACAATGCCGTCATTGATGAAGTTGCTCAGGACGAGGCTGACAATGCTACCCCTTTACGCCTCGAGGGATTGATCTCATCGAACTGCAACAACTCAACTCGACCATTTCGACTCCAATAACCCAGATATAAGATCAAAGAAAATACCTCAAAGACGTACCAATACCACAAATGACGAAAACCTCTGCAGCAAATCCGTAGGCGTACCATCCCGACAACTCTTTCCGACTCGTCAATCGTGTATCCTCACCTGCATACTGAGCAGGAACATCTCTATGAGCAGAACCAATATCGGGCCCCATACTATCGTGATCGGCAGAGCTAGATCTCTCGTCATCCGCTTCAAAAGATGAAGAATGAGATCTGTAAGATATTTTGGTACTATTTGAAGGAGCGCGTTCTGGTTCGGGGCGAAGCTGGGATTCGCTGAAGTTGCGAGGGACCATTGCGCGCAGGATAAGGTAATTTCGGGGACCAGTGAATAGCGATAGGCGTTTAGAACATCATGCTAAGCGGACTTTATTAATAGTGACGATGATTCTGATCATCTTCTTTCCAATCAGTAGCTACAAAATCCGAAAATCAATTAATAAAAATAAGAGTTAACGTTATGTATGTATGGTATGAGAGAAAAGAAAGGACAAAGACTTTTTCTTTTTTTCTTCTTCCGAAAATGGGTATTTTTTTTTTTACATACCTGTTGTACATTTGAATAAGTGATAATAATGGAGGTGAGTGTGAAAGGTAGCGTGAGGGTGGGTTTAGCTATTCATAGAAGACACCCGTAAGCCGTAGTTGTAGTCCGTACTTCATTCAGAAACAAGCACAAGTGACGAGATAGACGCTTTAACCTGGGTGGAAATAAAACAGGGGCATTCGGCATTCAGCAGCACCACTTTTCAACATCTTTGTATCAAATGGGCTCATATGAATGGAGGGAAGAAGGAGGAGGTGAGGAGAGAAGTAGGGGAGGAGCAAAGAGAGGGAAGAAAAGGAAGAGGAGAGGAGGAGAAAGGAAGAAGAGGAGGATGAGAGAAGAATATAAGTATAATGATATAAAAATAACTTCAATACGTATATAAAGATATAATAGAGGGATTTGTTGTTGAAAAAGGATGGAATAATAGCAGATACATAAATACCGAAAGGTACGAGGTACCGTGTATAGGTAGGTAGGTACCTCAACATGGATACCTTTCTAAGAAACATATTTGTTATTTGCTATTTGCTATACTATCTAGTAAGTGCAATGTTCTGATAGGACTTCTACCTATCTCGTCTCGTACCTATTTTCTGATTGTCATTGAACCATGATGATTGTTCTTTGTGAAGCTACAAACAATAAAGGCAAAGAAGATTCCAAATACTAGGTAGACATGTTTCAATACCTGGGGATGGTGGTATCGGCATCGGCATCGGTATCGAACAAATGATAAATGATAAATGATTCAGACCTGGTCTGATATTGACATATTATTGTGTATATTGTGTAGAGGAACAACAGAAAAGATTGTGAATCATTTCAGCCTTTTTCCTTGCCTAGACAATTTTCATATTTCCTATGTTTCTCAAAGCTTTTCTACGCCCTGTGCTTTCCTTCCTCTCTTTGTTTCTTCCTTCCTTCCTTCCCTTCTCTCCCAATCATCGTACTCTTTATCTTTTATCTTCTCTTCTGACCACGGTACCGGTACCAGGATGAGCCAATTAGAACCGTAGAATACATCCACTCGAGATCACATGACTAACCAGCTCCGATTTGCTCAAGACTAAATTTAATTTAGCCTAGTACGTCCATCCGCATTTCAATTCCAGGAAAGCAGCAAGCCCAGTTGTGTTGATTGTTTCTTTGATTTCCCTACAGCCTCAGTAGATTGGAGAACCGTCCTCCCCATCATAGAAATTCAAAATCTTTCTTAACAACCACAAATCACATCATCCTCAAAACTGCCGTTCACCATCAGGCGCATATTAAAACCTTACAGATCTGACCTGTCCAAAGTATCAAGGTTCCAACAAATCTCGAGTCGTACCCCATAAAAGAGACCCAGCCATCCTTTCATGCAAGGTCGCGCTGTGCGTTTTTAACCCTACAAAGAGCTTTTGATAATTGTCACCACACCCAAGATATTGAGATTGAGCTTCGACAACTGAGAAGGGCTTTTGAGCTTTATTGCGCACATGTTCCTGGATTCTCCGAGGTAGCGCATGCGACTTTGCTCCTGGAGCCCCTCTCGAAAGGTTCGAATATCCAAATACGATATCGACAGCCAAGATAGAGTCGATAGGCCATAAAAAAGTTGAAGAGGGGGCTGCTGCGGGTGTGTCGCAAGGAGGAGGTGGTTTGGTAGGTGAGCGAGGACGAGATACTATGCCCGGCATCATCATGGATAGCGGGAGTAGGAACGGGTCGCATACCAACCACGACAGAGATCGACACTCCAATGGTACCAATGGTGAAGTAAAAGCTTCCGAGAAGGGACGGGACAAAAATCAGGCACTATCGGAGCCTCAGCAGAATATGACACCGATTAGTCCAGCTGTTCCCAATGGAATGAACGGGAATCTCACAGATGGCCCAGCGCGACAGCAGAACGCTGGGGAAGACCCAATTCCAAAGGATATTCTGGATCGTATACATGACCTTCCACCCGAAGTCGAACATATCACATTCAACTTCCTATCCTTAACGGAGCTTTTGAACCGATTGGCACAATCAAGTCATAATGAACTAAGGCAGGAGATCACAAAATTGGCAAGTATGCCAACACCGCAATCAGCGATCAACGGGAGCTCATCTCATATCACCAAAGAAGATGATACTTCTAACGATAACGTGAACAAGAAGGTGAGCTTGCTAGACTTTGCCCAAACTCAGCATAGTCGTTGGGTTAAGCAACTGGTTTTACTGGACTGGAGTCGAAAAGCCGATCAAGTTAGTAAAATTATTGACTTGAATGTCCATCTGATTCACAAACGAGGGCTATATAATATTATTCTGGCACATATTGGTGACGTAAAGAAGAAACTATGCGACATAGATTCACCGAGTCCTGATCTAAAAACTGCAGTAGAGGTTTTGTCAACTGGAAAAGCCAATTGGATGCCAGACGTGAGTCTTCTGCTCAAATCCTGTAGCGACGCTAACATGTACTACTAGCTTGGCTATATTCCTCCACCCCCAATGACTTCCAAGGAGATACTCAAATCCTTAGAAAAATTGAATACTCTCCTATCTATTCGCCTGAACCTTCACGAGTACGACAAGCTTCCCTTGCAATTCAAAGATTATACAATAAAATCTGGTCGTGTGACCTTCAAAGTGGCCGGGGAGTTTGAAATTGACCTGACTATCGCGGATGAGGATCAGGAGTCGCAATTTTGGTTCATTGACTTTCGCTTTCTTTTCTCCCCCTCTCTTAGAGAATTGCCACCTCGGCACCAATTTCACATAGAGAGTAAAGTGAATGCGGCATTGGAGAAAGATGGCCTATCTGGTTGCTACAATTACCTGCATGAGATGGTCTTAACCCATAAGATTAGCGAGTTTAGGAGACAAGCAGTTGAACTCTCTAGAAGTACTTGGATTGATGGTGTGAAGGTTGAACCACTTCACCGGGCACTATGTATTCAGTATTGGTTGGATAGATACAAGAAAAATGGACCACGAAGTTGGATAATCATAGGAGTACACAGTGGACGGAGAAAGGATGGATACCATGATCCTAGAACGACGAGCCGACTCTTCATAAGATGGTTTCGGGATTCAAAAGAAGTCAAAGACATGGATATTCTATTTGATACAGTCAACATCTCCGCCGAACAACTCTTAAAGACTGTTATTGCAATGCATGTCAATCACATCTTGAGATCGACACATAGCAAATTGGCTGCTGAACCTATATTTGCCAATCGCGAGGCGTCCTTGTCATTACACACATCCAAGACTGAGCCAAAGGAATCTGTACTTGGAGTACAATTGACAGAGAAACAGCATTTATCAATAACCATAGAACCGGTCACAGGAATTTTTATTTTCAGCCCGGCATCTCGGATAATTACCTCATCACAGAATAAGCTTAATAGTCTGGACAGAGATCCTGCTACGGATGCCCATTACAATATCGAAAATCTCCGATGTCTAGCTATATCCGAAGAGCTCACGATCCTCGGCACTAGTGTTGGATGGAGAAGGGCTGATAATCCTGGAATATCACGAGAAGATCTGAAGCGGAAAATTCCTAAAGACACAAAACAAATCACTTGGTTCAGAAGACCTGGATGGCAGGAGGATTGGCTTGTTGCCGTTACATTGGGTATGACTGGGGAGAGTTGGTGGCTGTTCCAAACGTATGTATCGTCAACCACATCATATTCTCATGCTAACAAATGTAGATCGAAACAACCGACAGGCGTCAAAGTTTTAACCTCTATCCACATACCCATTAAAGCCGTCTCACCAACACCCTCTTACGTATTCATGTCTACTCTTCATATATTCGCTGGGGGGCTCATCTCGCAGTACACTAATCTCAAAGCTCTTCATGATAGACGCATCCATCATACTATTCGACAAACTGGCCTACCTTCACCGGTGAAGCTCCCTTCAATATGGATACATATTTCTGAACTCTTCTCGGCCAGGGCGAAACCCGCAGCACAGAAAACCTGGGCGAAAGATTTCCTAAAACTTAGTTTTCAAGGGCTGGAGCCGTTCTCCGCACTGTCATCTCTACCACCCCAGTCACCAACTGATGATCCACAAGCCACTAGCCATAAGCTGGAGCAGAAGGCTGTACTAGTCACGGTAGCGCGCATGGCAGTACCCATCCCAGCTCTTTCGGTCTTGAACGAAAAGATAGATAAAGATATTGCTTTTAAGGCCCAAACAGGAGAAATCGCTTTCAGATTGCGATCTCAAGTTGGCAAATCGATAATTCCATCTCTGACTGAGCGTTTATTTCAGGTTGAGCGGCTTATTTCTTGCACTGCGGTCCTCCGCAAGCATGAAAAGTTCATCAAATGCGACACTATTTCACTACAAGAAATCACATTTTCTTATGGGATGCCGCCACCAGCTGAGACGGGATCGGACATGGGTGCAGATAAGGCAAAAGCTCGTTCATATAAAGCGGTGGTCAGTTTAGGCTTGGTTGAAGGCAAAATGAAACTTACTTTAGAGACGGGTAACCCACATATACGTGTTTTGGATGCCTTGGACAAAGTTTTGAACATCCCAAAAGGGGGATTCGATGCAGTCACAACTTTACTTCCACAAACCCTTTCTTGTTTGCGGGCTTTCGAAACCATAGAAGATGCCTGGGCCCCCCTTTATGATAAAGGTGAAGTGTTCATATTCGTCAGAGCTTTCGAGTGGTTCAACCTTCGTTACATCCTCAAATCAAGCACTCCAGATACGCCTCCACGAAAAGTGTCATTTGAGATTAAAATGTGTCATCGAAAGCAAAAACCATGGTGGCTTGTACGTCGTACCGAAAAGACTGAGAGGGCTGGAAAAGAAGAAGTACTACCAGATGATGGAATTGATGCGTGTTTGAAATCTGTGTGGGACTCGCCGGGAGATGATGACTGGAAAGGCATGCGTACCAGCGCTGTTGGTCGTAATCGTGGTATTGAAACCTGTCTGGAAAAAGTCGATGCAGTAATCCGGAATCTCTCCCCAGAGGACCTTAGTTTGCAGCCCTCGCAACAATCTCAATCCAGAATGCAGGCACAAGCTATAGGATCACAAGGACAACAATCTTCACATCTCCAACAACAGAGACAATCACAATTACCTACGCCAGCAAATTCCCAGAACCATTCTCAAAGTCACGGAAGTAGCCAAGGACATCAGCGCATGCCAGCTCCAAACATGAACATGAACTTGAATATAAATCAGAATATGTTGAAGAGAAAACCTTCCAGTCAAGGCATTAACCCAAGGACGGCGAAGAGAGAAGTGGTGGAGATCGATTAATATATTTTGCTTATGACGAATTGGAGGGGACTACGACATAAACGGTTTCAAGCATGCATGCATAGGCGCACGAACTCGGATAAGAGATAATTACGTTATGGGGAGATACGAATATGCCTTTTTTTTCTTTCTCTTTTTGAGATTTTTTCTTCATCTCTGTTACAATACCTACATTATATGAGGGTGGTGGGCTGGAGGTGACATTCATTTTGCACGGCGTTGAATTTTTTTATTCCGATATTTTCATAATTTGGGGCTAGTGGAAGCCGAAAGAGAGAAGATGATGAGGCGTGGAAGGCGACGCAAACTGTAAAAAGAGAATTTTATTGATGAAGCGGGCTGGCGTGGCGTTGAGTCGAGGGTCGACTTTTGATTTTGTTTTTTGAGAACTTTTGCGATATTCCTCTAGGGGCGGGATAGCGGTGCATTGGATTGGGGTTAGTGGTTTTAATGCGAGCCTTTTTCTCTTTTTCGTCGGTTCATGAACGTGTCTTTATTATAGGGGCGGAGGCGAGGAGAGTGGACGGGGAAAGTGGAAATGGAGAAGGCGGTAAAAGAAAATGAGAGAGTTTGATGTGTGTGTACAGGAATGGGCTACAAAAGCGGAGAGAGGGGAATGATGGATACGATAGCAGCACAGAGCGAGAAATGAACGAGAGGGGATGTGTTAAGCGGTGTCTTTTAGGAGATGAAAAAAAAGGATGGGATGGATGTGAAATGATAGACAGATGATGCATGCATGTATGTATGTATGCCAGACTTCACTAGCAGTAGTGCGTAGTGCATTTTAACGGTTCCATTGATTGATTGATTGATGTTGGCTTGAAGCTATCTAGCTTGAGGTTATGAATTCTTAAAATTAAAATTAAAATTAAAATAACAATACTTACCTATAGTATGTTCACTGAAAAAGACTTATTAAACCTCTTTCAAATTATGTTAATTTTATTTATTTATTTATTTTTTATTCATTTTTTTTTCCATCTGGATTTTATATATATTTATAATAAAATTATAAAATCTTAAAATAAATATAATAATCGATTAAATAATATTCAAATCTATATAGTGAACCCGAACCCAAACCCAAACCCAAACCCGATGGTTTGGTTCTGTTCTTCTTTAGGTAAGTGAGAAGTATATGTTTCTAAAGGGGAAGGTAGGTAGGTAGGTAGGTAGGTAGGTAGATATATGGGTGTATGAGGTATTTCTTTTTCTGCCGGATAATTTGTTTATTTATTTGGGAATTGGAATTTGGAATTTGGAATTTGGAATTAGGGGTGTGTGGTGTGTGGTGTGTGGTGTGATGTCAAGTTTACTTGGTGTTGGATGGAGTTGGATTGAAGTTGGAGATGCATGGTTTTTTGAGATGAGAGAGTAGGAGTGTGTGAGTGAGGATTGGGATTATCTATCTATCTCGTCTTATGTATATTTATTTTATTCGGTTTATAAAATTATAAATTATAATTGTTTATTAGATAAGAGAAGTAATTACTTGGTAGAGTAGAATAGATTAATAGAATATCTAAGGATCGAATAGATATTAATGAATACATAGCTATAGATATCTACTCATTCCTTACAGAGTATATTATATTCGAGTATCTATCCTCAGAGTACTTAATCCTCACTACTTAAAAGCGGGAGTAGGACCGAAGCGATGAATCTTTACCGTACGTACAGAGTATATAACAAACCAAACAGCGAAATACTACAGAGTATATCCATAAATTGAATTGATGTCGTGGATCTTGTATAGATCAAGTTAGAAGTATATGCAAGCAAAGTGATAGTTTTACTTGATGTGCAGCGGTACAGCGGCAGGAAACCGTTGATAGACACTGCATATCACCTTTCTAGAAAGATTGACCCCTCGTTCTAGCTAGTGAGGTTTCGAGGTTGCATTATTTGGAGGCGGAGGGATATGATGTTGTTAGGTAGGTAGGTAGGTATTATGATTATGGTTATTATTATTGTCATGATCATGATCATTATGATATTTTTAATAGATTGGATTATTAAAGGGTTGATTGAATGAATGAACAAACAAACAAACACGCAAGCCAAAATACGACGAGTAAGAAAAAGAAAAGGTAAGGACGGAGTAAGTTCTTATCCGGTCGAAAAGATCCGCTTGGATATTAATTGAATATTCCAACAGTTGGATTATTATCGTCATCATCTTTTTTATCCCATTCTACGAGGGATCAGATGCCACTTGTATATATCCGGATCCGTGGAGGGTTGGATGGCAATGAGATTGGATGTTTGTTTCGGTCGAAAGACTCCGTTCTGCATGTATTGCTTCGTCATTGTGGATACGTGGTATGGAGTACTGACTGCACTGTACTGTACTGCGGAGGAATAATTCATTGTTTCATTGAATGATGTGATGTGTAAGTACGGAGGGAGTACTTTTGTAAAATCAAATCGTGCATACATGCTTCGTACTCTACATACCTTCTTGATTGAATTAGCATCATATTATTCGATTCGAAATAAACATCAAACCCTTGTCTAAATATACCAACATAACACCTTCTAACAAACACGAAACTTCGGCTCCCGATATCATAGAGTAACATCGGTCTATTCCGAATGCACACACATCCTTTTTTATATCAAACCGTTTTAGTGCCGCCTCTGCAGCGAAAAACTAGGAGAGGAAATCCGGAGTCGATATTTTGATTGGTTGGTTGTGGAGGGTAAACCTGGATGTCTATTGACCCCACAGTCTGATCCCAAATGGAACCATAGGAACCTCGAAATAACGTGGTGGGAAAGGATGTTGACGGGTGCATGACCCTGATCCTTGACATGTTACGAGAGAGGTGTGGTACTTTTCTGGTAATAATCGCTGGGGAGGGAGGCTGGAAGGTTGGGATATGGATAGATGTGGTAAGATTAGGAGAATATGATGAGTTTGGGAAATATGGTGAGTGGGTGGAAGGATAGAGAAGAGCAATGAATATTGTATTTATTTTTGGATTATCTGAGGAGGATGATAAAGAAGCTTTGAGAAGTAAGCCATTCATATAAATAAAGTATATGAATATGCAAGTATGCGAAGGCGTGTACCGTATCGACGTTTGAATTCAGATCCTGCAGATGCAAAGAAAGGATGCAGAATGAATATGGTTGATTGGATACATATCGTTCTTTGGTAGGACGAAGCATAGAGGCTGTTTCTCGTAGACGGTGGCTTTTTCTTGCATCGGGGAGTGCAGCTTTCTTCGACCTTCCTCCTTCCTCTACTTGGTTTCCAAGCCAAAGGATGCTTGGCTCGTGGTACAGCTTGGACGTAGCGAAATTGACACTTGGGGATACTTTTCTTTTAATTTAAGGGTGCAGATACAAGGAGATGTCAAGACTTGATTAGAAGGAATTCGAAGGTCTAGAAAAGTCCAAGCCTTCATCCTTTATTGGGATATGACAATACAAGATGTAACTTGTCGAGAATGATATAGCATAATTCAAGCGTTGATTGATAGCCATACTTTCTCCATACAAGATCACACCCGATGGGTTGCTGGCTTTGATCTTTATAATAAGAAGTTGGCTTTGATCTTTATTAATAAGAAGTTGCTTTGAAATACTAGATAAACTCGCTTGGATAGGTTTTATAGTTTTAGCTGTTGTATTGAAATGTTTTTGAGATACATAAATACATAACCTACCCCGTATTGTATGTACTTCATCCGAATGCCGAACATGAACATGAACAATTTCTATTTCTTTGTACTCTGTAGATTCATTCAACAATACAATTATTCAAGAATTCTACTTTAACTTCTCCCAACACATCTAAATCTTCTCTTCTTCTCTCAATCAAGTTCATAGCTCACTCGGAGAACGGTAAACTGGACTGGAAGTGGAATCAAAGCAAAAGAAGCTTAGGTCATTCGATGGTCTCTCCTCCCCATCCTTCCCAAGCCATGACCAAGGCTCGATCATAAGTCTTACTCCGTACATTCATAACATCCATCCTGCTACTTGCACCTACGCCTTTCTCTCTACCCCATTGTAATAAATTCACTCAGTTACCTACTTACTTATTACTTCTTACTATATGATCATCTCCACTTCCACTGCATTATTCAATCTCTTTTTCAGACGAAACACTTTTCCATTCACATACATTTATTTATCCTGATCTTGTGATCTCAATCACATATCATCACAGTCATTTGTAAATTATCAAATCAATTGCTACAGTACAAGTCTGACCTCCTGAAGACAAGCCTTCCTTCCACCCCACGTTTTACGCCTCATATGTGCAGCATTGGTGCAAATACTCTATGGAATCAGCGAACCATCTCACTTTCCTTCTTTAACCTTGCTTTTTGCAGATGAAGAGCACTCCTGCTAAAATATCTTTCAATTTCGATCAACCCGTTTTGCGCATGAGCACAACTTAAAATAATTACTTAATACTTTTGGGATCGTCAGTCGCGCCGCGCGAACTGTGAAAGAGAAAGGGCAAACTCGATCAACCACCGACGAGGCTCGGAATACCTGAAATATGGCTTCAATCATTCGAATGCTGTCGCCTGCTGTTAGTTAATTCTTTCCTCCCATATTTACGGTGTGGAGAAAGGTTCGGCATCTGCTATCACAGCGGGGGAAGGGCCGGCGCAGTTAAGTAAAGAGAGAGGTTCTGAATAGTATCATTTACTGACAATTGGTTCCTGTATAGACGGATAGAAATGGAAATACAAGTCGGAAAGGTCAAGATGTAGAGCCTGAACCAGAGATCACTCCACTGGTGAAGATGCTACAGAATGCAGGACCTATACGGCCGGACGGAAGTGATAAATTCTTTGGTTTAGAAAATGTACCTCTTCCCCAAATTTACTGCCCATTGCTTTATGCTGACTTTTTGAAATTAGTTCGGGAATACATGGTTCGTTCCTTGTAGTTGGTTTCGTCTCAATAATGCTAACAAATTTCAGTTATGCCAATTCCATTTTACAGGCGTTATACTATTCAGTTCCTTTTAGAGAAAATGTTGTCAAATACCCACCGCATTCTCCTTCTGATACCCCGAATGGTGAATTACCCAAATTAATCGTTCCAACAAGAGCTCCGCAACCCAATGGAGCGGCATTATCAACAGCCAAACCCAAAGGCATATCAGCTGCTGAAGCCCTGAAAAGGAGACAAGCTATGAATTCCGGTCAGCCTGGACCCGGTGTACCAGGAACTCGACCTGAAGATAAACCCGATTCACCCGAATATAAGAAGAAACATGCAATGATGGCAGGCCCGATATTAGAAATTACTACGGAACATGCGAGCTCATATGGCATGGAAGAAACGACTTTTACAGCCTTGAAGGATATCTTTACGGCCATGATATCGCATCCCTCTCGGACAGGTGTTGTCAGCCCACAAAGGTTCTTGGAAGTTTTCAGGAGAGATAATGAGATGTTCCGGACATCGATGCATCAAGATGCTCACGAATTTTATGGATTGATGCTCAACGCAGTTATCAATAATGTTGAGGATAATGCTCGGCACCTGCGGGACTCGGTAGCGCCTCAAGACAAGGGAGGCATTAATGATTCAATGACAGCTGCTGTACGATCAGTTGCGGATTCAATGGGCTTGGCAAGCGGGGTGCAATCTCCAGGGACCAAATGGGTTCATGACATATTTGAGGGGAAAATGGTCTCGGAAACGAAGTGCCTGACATGCGAAACTACGTCGCAGCGCGATGAGACATTCTTGGACCTTTCCATTGATTTAGAGAAAAATTCTTCTGTCACATCCTGTCTGCAGAAGTTTTCAGCGGAAGAAATGCTATGCGAGAAGAATAAATTCCCATTGCGATACCTGCGGTGGTTTACAGGAAGCGGAAAAACGTATGAAGATCAAGACGTTACTTAAAGTATTAGTGCTTCACCTGAAAAGGTTCAAGTGGACTGATGACTTGACCTCGGTTACAGAAGTTATTCTATACTGTCAACTACCCCTATCATTTACGCATGTTCAATACAACTGATGATGCGGAGGGATCCCTGATCCGACTGGATGAAACTTTATGCCCGTGGTTGTACATATTTGGCACAAAATGCCTTTCACGGACATTACGTTGCGGTAATCAAGACTGAAGATAGAGGTTGGTTACTTTTTGATGATGAGATGGTAGAGCCGGTAGATAAAAGTTTTGTCCGACAATTCTTTGGGGATAAACCAGGACAGGCCTGCGCCTATGTGTTGTTTTACCGAGAAACTACAGTGGAGGCAATGCGAAAAGATCAAGAAGCGGAAGGTCTCGATCTAGTAGCTGCCGCTTCAGAAGTAGCAGATATTTCATCGGGACATCTACAACAAAATGGCACATATCTCTCTTCCAACTCGAAACAGGTTTTGGCAACGCCTAGCACACCAATTGAGAGCGACACCAATGGATTTGGATCTCTCGACCACGCACTAACCGCACCTCCCTTGACTTCCTCTACTGCAGGTAATCCAGCACCTAGTCGAACCCCTACTTCACCTCTCGACGCATTTAAACCCAAAACTAAGGAAGAAAAGGGACGGGAAAAGAAACTTGAGAAGGAAGCGGAAAAGACTCGGAAGGCAGCTGACAAGGCCGCTGAGAAGACTGCTGCGAAAGAGAGAAAGGCACAAGTAGCGGAATTGAAAAAGACCAATGCTTTTAGTAAACAAACGGCAACGGGGGAAATGAGAAGACGACAATCAATAGCTACTACTAGTCAAAAGGAAAATAATGGGAATGGGAATGAGAAGAGTGATAGTAAAGGCTTTGGCGGTTTAAGTCTGAGCAGGGGTCACAAAGGAAGTAAGAGTATGAGTAGAAAGAGCTTAGCATTTTTAAGTGGAAAAAACGGGGAGAAGGAAAAGGAAAAAGAGAAAGAGAAGAGTGGAGAGAAGAGTGGAGAGAATACCAATATACCCGACTCAGGCAGTAGTACGAATCTGAATACGGCAGTTGAAGGAACATCGGGACCTCAAACACCGGAGAAACATGAGAGGGTTAAGAAGGAAAGATTTTCGTTTGGAGGCTTGGGACGAAAGAAGAGTAGTTTGTGGAGTCCGGGTGGTGGATAATAAGATGTATCTATCTGACATTTTTGCAGGAGAGCATGGGGAAAATGAGAAGAGTAAGAGGAGTAAGGGATCAGGATCGGGGTCGGGGATGTCATGCTTTTCTTGATGCTGATCGAGAAATGTCGAGGAATTCTGGATGTGGTGCGAATGCCATTGAGGCTGGGGTATGGTCTGGTATGGCTATTAGTGTGTGTGAACATGTCAATATATTGGGATGCATGGTTGATATCGAGTTTGTTTTATTTATACTTTATATGCTTTGCTTGTCTGCTTGCTTGTATGCATATGTCATGGAAAGGAAAGCAAGCATAGGGACGGAAGGGGTTAGGTTCTTATTATATGAAATAGGGATGGATGGATGGATGGGCGGGCGGACTGGCGCGGAAAAGAAAGCTTGATTTTTTTACTTGATTTCGATTGATTGATTGATTACTTGTGTATTCTTATACTTCTTATACTTGGTATATGATTATATTATATTATGTTATATTATGTTATGTTATATAGGTACTGTAATATAAAAATTGTTTGAGATTATATGAAATTATATAATGTATTTGTAAGATTATATGTTTTACTCTTTGGTGTGTGTGTTTATTGTTGTGTTTTGAGGAGGAGTGTGGCTGTTTGTATGTGTATTTTTTTGTGTAGGAAGGATGGGATAGGAGAAGGGAAGCGAAGGAATGGTGGAAAGTTCTTAGATATGAGGATAAAAATTCATAGGTAATAAATATCATAAGTATTAAGAGGGTGCTTAATTGATCGGTATTATGATGTATATATTTCATTTAATCTTCTATATTTTGTATTGTTTTTTCTTCACTTCCCAGTTGATCTTCAACTCCTTCGTATAGCTTTGGCTATATAGATGGGTAGGTGGATGATACGTAGGTAGATGAGGTATACATAGTTACATAAACGCCGGCCCTTCTCCTGTTCTGTGGTATATGCGCTTTTGAAAATTCTCTTCCCATAAAGATGAAGCGCGTTATTCGCATCTGAAGCCCGTCAGGAAAACTCGTTCAGTATTACATTTTCCTCCCTGTGCTAGATGGTTTATTATGCTTGAAATTTTCCTGGCTCCAAATTGTGCATATCTTGGTTTTTGGCCTTGCTTCGGGAGATGCTTTCTGGATATGCATACATGCCGTCTTGAGTAGAATGCGGTTTCTGGTTTGTGATATCGAAATTGAAATTGAAACTGGAATCATCCGAGTGCGATTTCGTAGATGATTATTACCGAGTTGATGCCTATTAGGGGAACTGTGCTGTTGTGTTAGCTTATTCTTGTATTGGTTGATTCTCCAATAATAGTCTCTTCTCAAATCACACTTCTTGATTCTACCTCGCGGCTCTCTCCACTTTAGATCCTCCTCGCAACCTGATCCTCTCACGCTCTCCTTTCTTTCCCTTCCATATCCTACCTGCTTCGCCTATTCCGCTCCAACATCTCCAACTTCCTAGATATACCAAAAATACAAACAAGGAAAAGAAATAAAACTCACTTCTCATAAGTGTCCTGACACTCGTCATCAAATTTACGAGTTTCGATTTAATACTCGTGTCTGCGTTGTTTCCGCCAAAAGCAGGTTCGGCGACTGAGTTGGACCAGCCGACTGTTTGTTTGTTAGTTGGGGTTCTCTGAGTAGGATCTTAAGAGGCTTCGGGTTTCGGAGCTTTGAGTGGATGAGAGGAGTGGAATGGAGAAGAAGTTAGGACGGGGAAGGGGAGAGAAGGGGAGAGAAGGGGAGAGAAGGGGAGAGAAGGGGAGAGAAGGGGAGAGAAGGGGAGAGAAGGGGAGAGAAGGGGAGAGAAGGGGAGAGAAGGGGAGAGAAGGGGAGTTAAATGGGGAAACAAACTGCGTGCGAGGAAACGATCTTCAGATAAAATTGCGACGGCGTTGGTGAGAAGGACGATGACTGAAAGAATTAGTATACAGATTTATATTTAACGCGCCATGCGCTAAATATCATGCACTTCAAGCACACATATCTAGACAAAGAGTATATAGATATGGCGCATCAAGAAGTATGAGATGTGGAAGCAGAAAAGTTTTGAAAGACATACTATAAATTAAATTTCCAAATATGAAAAACATTTTGAGAGATCCTGCGGGGTGTTTTGGGGTGGTAGTTGTGTGATTTGAACTGATATTAACTGAGAAGGAGGTTGAAATATAGACAAGGCTGTGGATAAATGAAGAGGTGAAGTTGTCCACAGATGTTGGGTTCGTGCACGGACTAGACGAGGCTGAGGCTGCGTGTTCCTTGAGTTGTGGTTTTAATGATATTTTAGAATTTTTCATTTATTTATTTATATCTTGGTTCCCTCATGTGAATTTGTGAATATTGACAAATTTTTGGAATATTTTGCTATAATGTTTTTGCTTTTGTAGATTCAGTTCCATTGTTCAATTCCTTAGGAAATTTATCTCGTGGAAGGAAGTAGAGAGTGAAGCTTCCTCGTCTGGAGCTTTTATAGCTCTTGAGACACAGCCTCGTTCATTACTTGCATATTCCCTTGCAAGATATTAAAAATGAATGGAATAGGTAATTTCATCTTCCTACCTCTACACGTCAATCTAATATGCTAAATTGTCTCAGATATCTTCCTAACCCTCGCCCTCCCCACCGTAATCCTCATCCACCTCCTCCTAGCACCCTACACCAAAGTCGAGGAATCCTTCAACATTCAAGCCACTCACGATATCCTAACCTACGGTCTTCCTACGTCAAACCTCTCTTCCACCTTAAACACTTATGATCATACCGCCTTTCCCGGCGCAGTACCGAGGACTTTCTTTGGAGCACTTTCTCTAGCCACAGTTTCTAAACCTATTTTACTACTTACGCGGGGAAGATATGCTCAGGTGATTGTGAGAGGTGTATTGGCGTTATTCAATGCAGCATGTTTGCTTAGGTATAGAAATGGATTGACGGGGGCCTTTGGGGTGGATGTTGGGAGATGGTATATGGTTTTGCAAGTCACGCAATTTCATGTGGTTTATTATGCTTCCAGAACATTGCCAAATATGTTTGCTTTTGGTCTTAGTGAGTCCCGTGTTCCCATCTTTGATGAAGGGATGAAAATACTGATTTAATGCAGCAACTTTGGCATTTACCGAATTTCTTCCAGCAAGAGGGGGAAGTAGACCCAAAGTTGGGATATTCCTCTTTGTATTTGCAGGTGTGGTATTTAGATCTGAGATTGCTATTTTGCTCTTTACGCAATTGGTATATTTGCTTGTATTATCGAGGATTTCCTTGAAGATGGTCATTCCAGCTGGTCTACAGAGTGCTATCTTAGCTCTCGCTATTTCAGTACCTATTGATTCATATTTTTGGCAAGAGCCATTGTGGCCAGAATTGGCCGGATTTCATTATAATGCTATTCAGGGGAAGTCTTCTGAGTGGGGTACTTCTCCAATTTTCCATTACTTTATCTCGCTATTGCCTCGTTTATTGATGAATCCTTTGATTCTTCTGTTATTACATCCTCTGGCTTTGACTATCCCGGCGACGAAACATACCTCGAAAGATCTGATTATCCCGTCGCTTCTATTTGTTGCAATATATAGTCTACAACCTCACAAAGAGTCAAGATTCATCATCTACGTTGTGCCACCTCTTACTGCTGCAGCTTCTCTCTCTGCTTCATATATCTGGACACGACGTTCCAAGAGTTGGCTTTATACCTTTGGGTCTTTGGTTTTAATTGGATCGGTTGCATTGAGTTTCGTGGCATCATCAGCTATGCTGATGATTTCCTCCCTGAACTATCCAGGAGGAGATGCCCTTTCCCAACTTCATAATCATATCCTCAAAGATCTTTCGAGATCTCCGCGCACGCAACGCACGCAAGATCGAAATATCTCGATTCATATGGACGTTCTTTCTTGCATGACAGGCATAACTCGTTTTCAACAATATCCTTCTCTCCCTCTTCGTTTTCCCTACAATCAAAATGTCACGCTAAACTACGATAAAACCGAAGACTCCCCTGAATTGGGGAGAAGCGGCTTTTTGGATGAAGTTCGATTATGCATTGATGGAAAGAACCTGGTTTGGCGGTTGGCAAGTGCGAGGTTTTAGACACGGTATTTGCGTATGCCGGTATTGAAGGTGTTGAGGCCTGGGAGATGGAAGTAGTTTTTTCGGAAAGATTGGGATGGTGTTTTATAGGGCGAATAATATCAGTGTTGAGGGAGGCGATGCACCTAGTTCGGAGGAGGTCAAGAGAATAGAAGAGCAGGGCGTTGGAACTGTGGAAGGAAATAAGGAGGGGAATGGATTCCTTGATTTGAAAACGAAATTAATGTTTGAAGAGATGAACAAATTTGGAACGTACAATTTGCTCAGAGATGCGGGCAGGTTGGTGACTGGGGGCTGGTGGATAGGCCCAAAAATGGAAGGGAGGATTAGGATATTGAAAAGGATAGGAGATGAGAGGGATTGGAGGGAGGAGCAGCAGGAGGAGAAAGAAAAGGAGAGATTGAGGGAGAGGGAGAGGGAGAGGGGAAGTGAGGAGGAAGTGGCGATTGAGATGAGATAAAATTTGGCGTGATGCGGCGTGATGGGAACTTTTATCCACACTACTGTATTATAGAAATAAATTCATGAAAATCTTTGCGCTGAAGAAGCAATGGTCTATGATTTTCATTCCTGGCTGTTTCTTTGGGGTCAACAATGATACCAGCTGCTAGTGAAAGGTCTCCTCTCTTAGATACGCCATTTCTTCTATAAAGACTTCAAGCCCTTCCTCTTCCTTTGCTTGTAACTAAACCTGGAAGATAAAAAAATGTTGGCTGACGGTTCTGCCAGATTTCTGATATTTCTATTGAATAAAGAAGTTGTGATTTCGTTAGCAAAGATCCGAAAGAGGATATCGCTTCTGAAGGTGGCTTTCTTTCTCATTGTTGTTGTTGCTGTTGGTATATCTTCGTCTACTAATTTGAAGTGTCGATTACTGTCGAGATTTTTTTTTTTTTACTGCGGTTAAGTTGAAGTAGTTCACTCCCTTCGTCTGGGAATGGAAAAATGTGGTTAGAGGGAAAATATTTGGGGGAGGGGGGAGGAGGATTGGGATGTGGTCCACCGGATAGATATATTTGACTCGTTTTAGAAAGACCCTATCTGCCGGCCTTTTGAGTCGGGAATCTGAATGTTAGAGAGAGTGTATTTTATGCTGAGAGGGAGGGAAGTCTTGATTTATAGTGTAGATTGAGGTGTGGTGGGCGAGATTAGATGGGGGAATTATTTTAGGAAGAGAGTGGAGGATGGATGGCATGGGAACATGTGATGAGGCTGAACGATGTGGTCGATATTTCCTATATAGGATGTTCAGATATGTATGCGGTGGTTATCCTTAGCTACTAGTTAGCATCTCGAGCATTTCTTGACTCTTTTCATCGTGGTTTTATCAAGTTATAGTCATCTGTTTGTTTCCGTTTGTAGTACAAAAATGGACAAATCTCTGGCGGAAGAACACATCACGGAAAACACGGAAGCTAATTTAAGCTCTAAAAGCCGTCGTAGATAGTGTTGCTTTCTTTGCATGTGAGATGTTGTCGGATAACAGACTTGTGATGGCCATGATGAGTACATTTTTCAATATCGATCTATCTTGATTACTATTACCAACTCCATACTGCTTTTCATGGGAGTCGTGCTTGATATCATTGTCAGATCTAGAGTTTTATTACTTGGAACACCAATTCTGATCCACTACTTTGTTGTGGTGTAATATAACATAATCGGTTGTACTGGAATTTCGTGCATTTAATATTCTTCATGTTCTATCTACACATATGCCTAAGCTTGAACTTCGCGTCAAATCTTGGAAAGTTTGGAGATTAGATAGGAGGGCCAGAAGTGGCTTTTATAGAATTTGTGGGCATATCCTGTGTAACGAGACGTGGGATATACGGAGGAGAGGAGTAGAAGGATTGAATGTATAACCTTTAGTTCGCAGGTGATAGATGTATGCTAGCTACTATACAAGATTGGGCTTGATTCTTTTCCCTTACCTATATCTACATTGGATGTATTCTAGGCTAAGACTTCAATTCATGATATCGACATATATAAGCTTGGAGTCTAGAAGGACAACTTGGAGGCTAAGAAATCAACAATACTTCCAAAAGTATATTGGAATCGCGGAATTATATTATCGTCATTCATATTTCTTGCTACCGTTTCCTTTCCTTATCATGTCTTCGCCATTATCATCATTTCAATCTCTCTACTCTCACATTAACCCTATCCCCATGGCGTATGAAAGGGTCAACTGCATGCCGCTACTCTCCCTGTCATCATTGCAATTCACATGTGTGACCGCACATAAATAATCCAACAAGCCCCCTTGTACAGACATAATTGATCCATAAGAGAACATATCTTTAGAAAACAAAGATGGTTCATTTCGACCTTCTTTGACATTTATAGTGATTCACTGACTCTGTGGATATTTGGAAATGAGCGAGATACCGTGATGGTATCAATACCTACCTAGTACGTTTTTATTCTGCTATCCTGAGATGTTGCAGGAAGAAAATGGGTACTAAGGTGTATCAGGAGCGAAAAGAGCAAAGCTGGGTATAAGGGAGTGGAGATTCAATTTATAGGAGAGTAAATGACGACAAGAAGTTTGATGAGAATGCTAACAATGAAACACCTATAAAGAAGTCTATGCCTCCATGTTCTTCCATGTATCCTTGTTGAATAGACTGCAAGAGTTTACTGGCATGGTAATCACCTCCAGACCCCAATATCCCAATAATCTGATGTTGTGATCGTAACTGCATATTATCTCAAATTCCGAGAAGTGAATACCAAAATAGTGTTGTGAGATGTGGAAGGTGAATTGATGCCATGTGTATGATTGCTGCTTAATCTTTTCCACCGCTGTTTATCATGTCTTGGGTTTATATATCCCTAACATTCTGTCACTACGAAACACATCCATCATTGGAATACCATCCTCCGCCATTACGCCTTCACACTCTCCATAGTTCAATGGTATTTCTGCCCACAGTCTACGACCTCAAACACCATGTTTTGATATATTGAGGACCATGTACAGCCCTCGGTCTAGAAAATATAAAAGTTAACGACATATATACTACAACAAACAATTCCGTAACACCCAGTATAAAAATCACATCTAATCTATGCTAGAAATGATCATTGCATATACTCATAGTGAAAAGACCCAAATGCAAAGTCCACAAAGCCAACTATAAAATATAGATGGCTTCAAATTTGTCTCAGTATCCCATGGATCACTAAAGAAAATGGATAGAATATGCAGACTGGCTGGCTCGACAGATTAACCACTCGATAGCCTCGTTTCCCCTTTCAGTTTGAGAAAGAGAGTGTGTGATACTGTAGCATGTGCAAAAAGGCGGGAATCACTAGTCACTAATAAATATTCACCATCATCTCATTCCTTGACCCATCATCTTATCTTCATTGCCATTTTTACATTGTCTTAACAGAGTACTTTTCCTGCTGTTAACCAAGAATGACGGGAGTATACCGTTCTTTTTAACTTTTAAGTCCACGACAAATTTCCCAGGATCTAAGGTACTGTCCATATATGCGAGCAACTGTTGGAGAGAAGTATTTGCCAACTAAAAACAAACCCACTGCATAAATACGCCAGCGTTTGGAATTATCTTGGAGATGATTCGAACACTTGAGAGGTCAGAAGGTTGATTTATATCTCCTCCTTTCCTGCGTTGAGACGAAAAGGGAGACTTCAGGAAAAGAGGATCTTTGATTCCGTCCTGTGAATACTCCTTTGATAATCTCAGCCAGCAGATAAGTTTTATATCTCTATTACATAGAATGATGTTATTCAAAATATTGCAATGCTAACCCTAAAACCACGGGTGATGCAGAGAGAACGAAAAGATACAAATATGGACTATACGAACGCCCATAGGCGCTTTCTCGGGAGACGCATATACGAATACATGAAAGCTGGGAAGTGGACGATGGTACGGATACGGTGGGAAGAATTTTGTGACTCAGTACTCAGTATACATGTTGATCTTGACGCTAATACCGCATAGGGAGCCATCGCCCTCTTATCACTGTCAAGTACAGAAAGATTTCACATGCATATTATTGTTGTCACTACACTCCCCAAGCACCGACTATAACATATATTAACCTGTAATTTACCCCCTAAGTCAAGTCTCCTTCTCGACTCTTTGGGGTAGGAAAACAAAGATAGAATTTGAGTTGTGAGATTGCTCCATAGAGAGCAATATAAAGTCGGTAGTGCTTTGTGGTATTAAAAACGGGAGAGGGGAGAGGAGGTTTATATGCTGTTCCGAGCCGTGTAGTGGGGAAAAAGGAGAAGCGAGAATATACTACACGCATGTCAGAAACGAGAATAATTGAGCTCTTCCGCTTGAAGGAGAATCGATTTATGAAGTCCTTGGAGTAGATGAAGACGCATCCAATTGTCATATAGAACCTAGGTCACAAGATAGTAAAGCAGTTGGAACATCTGAATGTCATGACCGCACCTGCGGATCTAAATTGGCAGACCTGAGACACTAAAAATCCGCTTTTCAACTTTTAATGCACTGGTATTGATGCATTGGCACAAAAGGGAATCTCATTTGACTCGGCCACCAAAGAAACCTTGAGTCGTTCGACTAGTCTACATATTCACAAACCCTCTATTCTTCTGAAGCAGCAGCACCGGTAATAATTTCAACCAATTCACCGGTAATGACGGCTTGACGGGTTCTGTTGAAGAGAATTTGGTACTTGGTGATCATGTCACCGGCGTTCTTGGAAGCGTTCTGATATAATTTAGTAATTTGTTTGTCAGAATCAAATGTTAGAGAAACTTACGTCCATAGCGTTACGACGGGCAGATTGTTCACAGGCATGACCCTCAGCAAGGGCCCAGAAAAGGGAGTTGGCGAGAGCGTATTCACGGAGGTTACCAAGGGTCTCGTCTTCAATCTCGAATGCGGAGAAGTTTGCTATATCATTATATCAGTGATATTCCACACATCAACCAGGATATAAACAAAACTTACGGGAGTTAGCGATAGCCTCCTCAGAGAAAGCCTCGATTGGGGTGGCCTCGTAACTTGTAGCGTTGATGAACTTGTTGTAGACTATTTGAACGGAAGCGTAATCGGTTGGCAAAAGAACGATTTGGTCCGCAATAGCCTGAGCATCTGCAAATGTAGGAACATCCTTTCCGACACCAGCAAAGCTCATAACAATGTTCTTTCCGTTGGAACGACCGAGCTGGGCCTTGCACTTCTCACCCAAAACAACGATATCGGCATTCGAGTTCTCTGCCAACATCTTGCGGACACGCTTGGACAAACCGGAATGAATACCACCGCAGAGACCCTTGTCTGAACTGGCAACCACAATCAATGTCTTCTTGTCACCCTCCAAGGCCTTGGTCTCGGCATGCTCGAAAACGCTGTTGGAGCTTTGTCCGTAAGATCGGGACTCTCGCATGGCCTTTTGTGCTCGGGTAAGCTTGGTGGATGCAACAATCTTCATGGTGTTTGTAATTTTCTCGATATTGCGAATGGATTTTAATCTGTCCTCGATTTCACGGAGGGTGGCGTAGGTCGCAGCTTGGGGGGCAACCGGTCTGCAGATCCAATATAATCAGCCTCCAAGTCTTGCATCATTTTTTTTCATATCCCCAGACCCCGCCATAGTTGTCCCATTTCCATCACTTCATCCGGAAGAAGTCTTACCTGGCGGAAGCCGCGACGGCTGCTCGCAGCGCCGGTCTGGCAGTTCTCGAAAGCATCTTGAAAAATTAAAAGAACGGTATCAAATAATTCAATATCGAGGCTCAATCGACCACGATTAGGTTAGGAATCAATTGATTGTTGCAGTTCGAAATCGGTATTTCGGCTGGATTTCGTCGTTCAACGGGAAAAGCTTCCATGAAGCTAGTGAGTCACGTGTACATGGGAAACGTGATTGTCGGGCAGATTCGGATAGGAACTTCATTTTTGTCAATTTCCATATATCTATTTACAACGTGAAGTTGTTGGAAACTGACCATTGCGTACAGGAAACTTCAAGGAGGATTGAACTCGTGCATATGAAGGCGGCAGAAGTCTAGCTGATTCCTTTGCTAGCCTGGAGGATTGGTCTTCACACCACAAACTACCATCTTATTGATTGAACGAGTACGGCATCCTGGTCACAGTCCTGACACGACGTTTTTGTCCTGTCGTTCTCAGTTTCTTTCTCAAGGCTAACTGTCATGTCATGATTTGCTGTAAGGACGGAAGTGGTGTGGCACATGACAGGAATATAAGGAATACAGCTTGTTGTTTTTGTCCTTCTCCGGGTACCATCGTTCTGTTAACCCTTCACCACCACAAGTATATACGAAGTCACAAAGTGTGCCACAATCAGTTGTTTCGCTCGTACTTAGTGGCGGTGTTTAACCTCTGGATTCAGCCTCATCATGCAAGCAATCTGATTGGTATTCTCGAACTATTTTTAGAATGAACGATTCAGGTTGCTCATCCAGTATCTGACATCGAAAGGGTTGCATCATCGATGCATTATACGATATTTGGTTAAATTGCCAATGGTAGGAACGAAGAATTTCTTATGCTCGGTACTCGGGTCCACGTTAGCGTGAAGGGAAAATACCGCTATCACTTTGCAGAACTGAGATACTTGCTAGCTGGAGACTTTATGTGTTCTTACACATTTCACCCTCTCGGCATTGGAGGTGTATCGGCTCTTCAGATATTGGAGACATTTACCGAGGAGAGAAGATTTGAAATCTGTTTCTTCGGCACTATTGAGCACATACTGTAGGAATAGTGAATGAGCATACGAAGATATAAATTGATGTACTCGTTGTCCGTTTTAAGTCAACAGTTGCTGGAAGCTAAGCAATTTGTATGTTCACATTTTAGGTAGTGTATGAGTTGGCCCGACTTTTTCATCTGTGTTTTGTCAAACTCATCGGAATCGCAAGGTTATTAACTATTCAAGGTCAGATATCCGCAAGGAAGTTCGATATTCACACTCTGGACAGTAGCTGCCCCGACCTTGTCTAACATGTACCCAGTAGGTTGTCAAAGTTCTATCAACGCGGACATTGAATATCAAAAACAATTCTTTGCAGGAAAGTTAGCCTTGAAATACCTAGTATGATGTCAAAAAGAAGAAAAGCTCAAAGCAGAACTTGTAGAATACTCGACTCCAGCTTACAACGAACCATGCGGACCGGTTATTGGGTTATGAAGAGCCAGTCAGCCATAAGAAGTGTACGTTAATGTCACTGGAGTTGAGAGAGGTTGAGAGAGGATACTTCTGGGAAGATAATAGAGTATTGGTAGATGGTTAGTAGCTAGAGCAGGTAAAGTATATATATAGGTTGTAGGTAAATAAAATAAGCTTTATATGAATGTCTTTTGCGGATCTTTATTATCGTTCTAGTGTAATCATAAATTGGAAAGGTTTTCTTTTTCTTACCTTACCTACGATACTCAAATTACGATCATAATATAACCAGCCGTATCTACCAGGTCCTACTAAAATTAAACATCTCAAAAAACCAAAATCAAAATTGCTACTCATTGATATATATACCTATGTATATTCACTAATAAATTATAAATTACTCCATAAAAAACTGATCTGGTACCAGTACATGCACCATTCCGCACCAAAATCACAAGTGTCCCGGTCCGGTACCTACCTACTTCTACCCTTGCTTTCTCGGTTTTATAACTGGGGGATCGTGGCAACCAATCAGAATTCGCATAAGCAGCTCGGCATACTAATAAAAAGCTGACCTCGTTTTGAAGCAGTCCAGTCCGTCAATATAATCCGATTGACCACCGAAGACGCCTACCTTTTTTACACTTTCTTGCATGTTCGCAAAGCGCCTCATTCTCCAATCTGTCTTTAGGATAATAGACTTTCCCTTTGGCACAACAAGACATATAGCCCATCATACATTAACACGCGCTCAGAGGTATATTTCTTTGGTTGGATTCTGATTTAAATTCACTCTCGATCGCGGTTTTGAATCGCCAATAAGCCTAAAAAAAGAGCAGAAATTATTGACAACGTTCAGCTCTCACTACTCTCAATCAACAACCTCCCCAACTTTAAATCTATTTCGACAGTACACTTTTCCTTTCAAAATGTCTTCTGATGATGATATGCCTTTGGCAAGAACAAATGGAACCAATGGCAATGGTAAGCAACAAACACTTTTTCTCTCCTTCCGTTACAGCCTAAACGGCCGTTTTCTGCTCGACCTTCCCGACCTTCCAACCCTTCAGCTTTACAACTTTGTCAGATTGGTATTATCTCAGCTTTACATGTTCTGATTTCTACTCACAGTTTCGCAAGCTCGTATATCGAAAACTGTCGACAAGGCCATGGACAAGGCCGTCGCAAATGCGAAGGTTGCCCCCGTAGGAATTTCTATTCGCAATGGACCTGTTTTGGACGATCCTATGGATGTGGATGGACCTGCAACAAATGGCGCTTCCAAGCGAAAGTCACGATCAAGCATTGCTAATGGGAAGCCCATAAATTACAAGGTGGATGGAAGCGGCAGTGAAAGCGACGAGGTGCCATTGGTATGTCGATTTTTAGTTTGAGCATTCAAGCATATGATATCTTTCATGATGCACGATCTTACCACTAGGCGGTATACTGATGATGCATTAGGCGAAACGACAAAGAACAACCAAGAAGAAAGCCGTGGATTCCGATTCAGATGATGACATGCCTTTGGCTGGCAGGCGCAATTCAAAGTTACCCCCCAAAGCTTCTGCGACTGCGATCGGAGAATCATCTTCAGATGATGAGCCGCTCACCGTTAAACTTTCCAAGGAGAAGGCTTCCATCGAAAAGCACGCTGAGAAGGAAGCTAAAGCCATACGAGCGAAGAAGGCAGCCCCAAAGAAGACCGTCAAGAAAGAGGATTCCGATAGCGGTGAGGATGTCGCACCTAAAAGGCGAAAGCCCAATGGTGTGGCTCCTGTGAAATCATCGGCGAAGAAGACTAATGGTGTAAAGAAAGAGGAATCTGATTCAGATGTACCTCTTGCGAAGAGGCCAGCTCCAAAAAAGACAAATGGCAAAGTCAAGCCTGAACCAGACACAAAGAAAGCCAAGGCCAAGAAGGAAGAGAGTGAAGAAGCAGATGAGGTTTATCGTTGGTGGGATGCACCCAAGAAAGAAGACGACAGCATCAAATGGGAGACATTGCAACACAATGGCGTTGTTTTCCCTCCAGAATACGAGCCACTTCCGAAGAACGTCAAATTGGGATATGATGGGATTCCGCTCACTTTGTCTCTCGAGTCAGAAGAAATCGCAGGCTTTTTCGGTGCTATGTTGAATTCAACCCATAATGTCGAGAATCCCACTTTTCAGAAGAACTTCTTCAAGGATTTCACCGATTCGGTCAAGAAGACTGGAGGTGCAAAGGATAAGGACGGAAACAAGGTTGCCATCAAGGACTTTAGTAAGCTCGACTTTAAGCCAATTTTCGAGTATTATGATGGCAAGAGTACCGAGAGGAAGGCTCGGTCTGCCGCGGAGAAGAAGGCCGAGAAAGCCGCTAAGGATGAGGCCGAAGCTCCATATAAAACTTGCATCTGGGATGGACGCAAGGAGGATGTTGGCAATTTTCGTGTTGAACCTCCTGGACTATTCCGTGGTCGTGGCGAGCACCCAAAGACTGGTAAAGTCAAGCTCAGAGTCACTCCTGAGCAAATCACGATCAACATAGGCAAAGAAGCTACTGTTCCTTCTCCTCCTGAAGGTCATAAATGGAAAGCCATTCAACATGACAACAAGGCTACTTGGCTTGCTATGTGGCAAGAAAATATCAATGGTGCTTACAAGTATGTTATGCTTGCAGCTAAGAGTAGCATCAAGGGCCAGAGCGATTACAAAAAGTTTGAAAAGGCTCGTGAGTTGAAAGAGCACATTGACCGAATTCGAAAGGATTATACTCAAGATCTTCATGCTGAACTCATGGCTGATCGGCAAAGAGCCACCGCAGTTTACCTCATTGATAAGTTCGCGTTGCGTGCCGGTAATGAAAAGGATGCGGAGAATGAAGCCGAAACAGTTGGATGTTGTTCTTTGAAATATGAGCACGTCACTTTGAAACCCCCTAACACCGTCATTTTTGACTTCCTGGGAAAGGACAGTATCCGATTTTACGATGAGGTAACAGTTGATCCTCAAGTTTTCAAGAATCTGAAGATCTTCAAAAAGGCCCCAAAGAAGAATGGTGATGACATTTTTGATCGACTCAATGTAAGTACAGTACTATGCTTCATTTGGAAAAGTACTGACAATTGCAGACCACACAATTGAACAAACACTTGACGAACTATATGCCAGGTTTGAGTGCCAAGGTATTCCGTACTTACAACGCCTCTTGGACTATGTCGGATCTCCTAAAGAAGCTCAAGAACAGTGACATTTCTATGCAAGAGAAAATCAAGCTGTACAACGATTGCAATCGCAAAGTTGCCATTCTTTGTAACCACAAGCGCACCGTTGGTGCTAGTCATGAGGCTGCAATTGAGAAAATGGATGATGCAGTCAAGGGTCTCAAATATCAGAAGTGGCGCCTCAAGCAAATGATTCTCGATCTCGATCCAAAGCAGAAGAAGAAGAAGGGTGCTGATTGGTTCGCCTTGGATGAAGAGCTTGATGAAGCTTGGATTCAAGAGCATCAAGCCTTTCTCGTTGCCCAGGAGCGTATCAAGATCGAAAAGAAATTTGCAAAGGAGAATGAGAAACTCGTATCCGAAGGTCAAAAAGAAATGAAGACAAAAGAGCTTAACGAGCGACTCCAAGCTGCCACAGATCTTGAGAAGAAATTCAAAAAAGAAAACAAGTCAAAGAAAGTTGAGGCTGAAGGCAAAGGATCTAGCGTCGAAAAGTTCGAGGCCAACATCACGAAGATTGACGAAAGAATCGCCAACATGCTTCTCAAGCGTGAAGACCGAGAGGGTAACAAGGAGGTTGCGCTCGGTACTAGTAAGATCGTGAGCTTTTTTCTCCATGGATGAGTGTGAAATTGACAGCTAACAATATTTCAGAATTATATCGATCCACGTCTCACTGTCGTCTTCTCCCAGAAGTTTGACGTACCTATCGAAAAGTTCTTCTCCAAGACTCTCCGTGAAAAGTTCGCTTGGGCTATCGATTCTATCAAAGACGAGGATGATTGGGAATTCTAAATCAGAGATTTTCCCAAAATTTCCAGCAGCTTCTCCAATATAAATTCGGACTTCGCACTTTTAATTGCTTGTGCTTCAATAGAACAATTATCAATTATTGCATTTACGAATCGCGGCATTGCATGGTTTAACTTTTTCTTGCATACCTTAAAGGCTGGCTTGGGGTAAGTGGGAACTCTTAGGGAATGATAAGGATAGGATCTCCCAGAATCAAACTGCAAAAGATCTAATTCCTCTTGCATTGATTGCTGCTGCTTATCTGGCGTTCACTGGGCTTGTCGCAAACTCCCTTTTTTACCATTGCACATCAACAGCGACAGCATATATTATCAGAAATATTCAGGCTCACTGCCATCTTATCATAGCCACAGTTGTACATAATCTTTACACACTTTTGCAGTAAAGTAGAGCGGATTAAAAAGATAACATCCATGAACCCATCCTGACATTGATGATGTGCAATGTAATATGAGTGACTTCCACTTTTTATCGCCTAATGTCCATACCTTGGTGAGAAGACATAACAACAAGAGGTAGCCATTCCATTCTATGGAGGGCGTCTTAAATAACCTACAACGTCACTTCATTTGGGTACGTTTCCATCTCAAATGCATTTCATCTCGAAATTTTCTGGTAATAATGATACATTCATTGTATATACACGTGACTCTCAATCAAGCTTTTGGATTACTGGAGTACAAGGGTAGCTCTCACTTTCACATCGCCTCATTTCTCTTCCCCTCACTCCAACCCGGTCATATTACAACCCTTCACATTCAGAATGAGACCACCAAATTCTTCACTGAGAAGGCTTAAGCCTTATATATGTCAAGCTTGTACGAGGCGTATAAGAGGTTTCGCCACGACTTCTTCGTATTATAGCAACACTTCCCCTTCGACTTCGAATTCAACTACAAACGCACGTCCAGATGTTTATGATGTGGTATGTGTGGGTGGTGGCCCTGCTGGCTTAAGTCTAGTTGCTGCTTTGCGTATGTTTTTCTCTTTTCTTTCTGTCAATCCTTCGTTCTTAAATATGTACATTCATTAAATGGATGAAAACTCATTGAAATCCAGGCGCAAACCCCCTCACTCGCAATCTCCGTCTCGCCCTAATCGAACCACAATCCCTTTCCAAATCGCTCAATTGGAAACTTAAGGAGGGGGAATATTCAAATAGATGTAGTAGTTTGACGCCGAAGAGTGTGAGGTTTCTTCAGGAGATTGGGACTTGGGAACTGGTCGAGCGGCAGAGGGTACAGGGGTATGGGGGCATGCAGGTTTGGGATGGGGTTAGTGGGGGGAGGATTGAGTTTGATGTTGAGGAAGGGCAGGGGGCAGTGCAGGATAATACTGCTGAGGGGAAGGTAGTGGCTTATATGAATGAGAATGCGAATTTGGTGAGGGGGTTACTGCGGAGGATAGAGGGGTTAGGAGGGGTTGATGTTTTGGAGGGGAAGGTTGCGAATATTGAGTTGGGACAAGAAACAGAAGAGGGTGATTTTTCTGGCTGGCCAATTGTGAAGGTTGAAGGACAAGAGAAAAGTCTCGCCGCGAGATTACTGGTCGGTGCAGATGGGCAAAATTCCCCCGTGAGGAAATTCGCGGGAATAGAGAGTCGAGGGTGGGATTATGGTCGCGTGGGTGTAGTAGCGACATTGGAATTGGAAGCACGGCATGAAGTGGGCAAGATCGCATATCAAAGATTCTTACCTACAGGTCCCGTAGCCATGCTACCTCTCCCAGGAAACTACGCAACATTAGTTTGGAGCACCACACCGGAGAATGCCTCTGTTCTGAAAACATTGAGTCTGAGAGATTTCATCGCTATGGTTAATGCAGCGTTCCGATTAAGCACTGTGGATTTAAAATATATGCATACTCAACCCTCAGGCCAAGCAGAAGAAGTATCATGGCGTCTCGGACATACACCCATCTCCGACTCCGTCCCCGCTCCAGTAACCGGCGTCCAGGAAAATAGCATCGCTTCCTTCCCCTTGAAAATGCGCCACGCAGATACATACATCGGGGAACGCATCGCCCTCGTCGGAGATGCCGCACATACTATTCATCCGCTAGCAGGCCAGGGACTTAATCAAGGACAAGGAGATGTCGAGAGTTTAGTGAAGAGTATCGGTTATGCGGTAGAACATGGTATGGATATTGGGGTGCGCATGAGTTTGGAGGGGTATAATTCCGAGAGGTATATGCAGAATCATGTGTTACTGGGAGTGGTGGATAAATTGCATAAGCTGTATAGTGTGGAGAGCGGGCCGGTGGTTTGGGGGAGGACGCTGGGTTTGAGGGCTGTGGATGCGATGGGGCCGTTGAAGAAATTCTTGATGGGTCAGGCGGCGGGGACTGGGGCGAAGATTTTGTAGGATAGTGTTAGAGATGGGATTATTGTATGAATACAGCTAGAGGGTTCAGATGATGATGATGCAATGGATGTATGAGTAATGAGAACAGACAAATCTTGATAATATAATAATCACTCTGGATATTCTATTTATGAACCTCAGCATTCTTGTCTTATAAATATAAATGATCTCTCTGCAAAAAAAAAAAAATCCCCACCACTTAAACGCCTTGCTATAATGCCGGAGATCACAATATCCCTTCCTAAACTTTGCGCTTATACACTCTTGATTCGTCCATACATTTCTTCATTTTTCATGTCTCCAGTTCACAATGAATTCACTATTCCTCTTCCATCGCAGTTGGGAAAAACTTCACTCCTCCTTCTCCTCCACCCCACCCCGCCCGCCACTCAACACTCAAAAAACCTTCCTCCTCTACCCCAATCATTCTCCCAACTCCTCCCACCATCCTCCCCTCCTTCTCAGCAACCAATTTAAACCCCATCATCATGATAATAAAAATTAATATCCCTGGGGCGCTTGGTATTATACTTCACAAATTCGCGATCGCCCTCGGGACGCTCATTCTTTGTATTGCCGGTTAACATGGATTGTAAAGACATGCATATGCTTTCGACATTTTGCACGGGTGACCAGCCTTGTGTTCCGAGGAGATCGAGGCAGATTATCCCGTTGGAGTAGATGTGTGGGTGCATGGGGATTGGTCGGGGGGGTGTGCTGAGCGGGAGGAAGGTTACTTCGGGGGGTTCTGTGGAGGTGTGTTAGTTGAGTTGAGGTTTAGGGTTTGGAGTTTGAGGTGAGGGAGAGTGGAGAGGAATAGGTTTTGAAAAGACGAGGCAGGGGAAGGTGGCAAAAAAAGAAGAAAAGACATACCGATGGGATAGTTGGGTGTGAATTTAAACTTTAGCCGGTACGTTTGATCTTGGTAGATGGGATTCGCATCCAAGACGCGGATATCGAGAAGCCATTCTGTGAAATCGTCGGCGGACACGAGGGTTATTCCTGGTGGAAGACTTTGTTGGATCTATATAGAAGGAAAGACAGAGTTAGTTTTCGAATCTGCGAGTGGGAAGAGTAGTTCTAGAAGCTGTGATATAGACTATGTATATACATACCTTCGCAAGCTCTTTAGCTAAACGTTTACTCGCAATAGCCATGGCCATCGCTCGAGTCAGGTATCTGTTGTATATCGTATATCGTATACCGTGTATCCTCAATATCCCTCGATAGCCTTGAGGTGACCTCGAAAAAGAATCCTCCACTGCTTGTTTGTATTTGAGTACCGAAATCGTCAGCTACAGGACGGATTTCGATTAATGGTAATGGTTGATCTCTCGGTATGTTCGTGGTGATGATGTATTGGGTTCTCTTGAGAATGGGAACCTGCATATGATAAGGCGTAGGGGTAGGTAGACAGGTAGCTGTCCGGCTTGGGAGGGGCGGATGAATAAGGCTAGACTAGTGCTTGGGTAAGGTTTTTAGTTGGCGTGGGAAAAGCTTATCGATTGATTGACATACCTTGTAGGGATTTTTGGGTAGTGGTTACTAGGGGTCCTGTGGTGGGGTTTGATGCTGTATTAATAATAGTATTCGAGTCTCTTTTAGTTGTTTTGCGTATTTACCTGCTTCATTAGTACAGACTGACTGTGTTTGTACTGTACAATCAGTAAGGGAGGGAGGTAACGAATATGATGAATATGAAGCTATTTAATACTTCCTCGTAACTGTTGTTTTAATTCACTATATTTATATTTATCTCTTCTTTATTTACTTTGTATCTGACGTCAATAAAAAGGGGAAGGTCTACCACTATCTAGTATCTACCTCCCTCGAACCAAACTTTTATTCTCTTATTAATAAGTTATTAATTACTCTTTCATGGAAATACTGGTGTTGCTTCCAAGGTTGTAACCTACCTACCCTACCTAAGACTTTATTATTACTTTAGACTCAGTCGTATTTCGTATCCAATTATTAAAGTATTCCATCTAGATATCTAAACATCTGAGCCACACTCTGAAATGAACCCTGTTGCTGACCACTGCCACTGCCCCGCCGTTCACTATTCTTGTGCTGCGTAAACTTGATTGAAACTGGGTGTATGTATTTGCTGCGGCTGCTGAAAGAAAAAGAAGGAGGGGAACAGATAAATCGACAAGCTTCCGGGATAGAAATTATATTAAGATCTATTCCTTTTTCATTGACTTCTTCCTTCTTCCTTCTCATCCTTCTTCTTTCTTATAAATAGTGTGAATATTTATTAATTCCTCTCTTGATATCATCCTTCGTATGATCTAAGATATTCGATTACATTTCAACAAATATCAAATTCAAAAAGAACCTTAAAAGTTCCAAAACATCGTTCTTTGATCGCTTTTTGAATCTCTTGCCAGCCTGTTCAGCCCACCAGCCCCACTAAGACATCTCCGCTACAACATTTGAACTTCTTACTTGAAAGGAGAATCTCTACACATCTTCCCCCCAAATTTCTCATATTCAACTTTGCGCAAACAGTAATCGCATATCTTAAATTATTTAACAGCATATTTAAGAGAGAAGCAGATAATTTACGTCGTCATAGCTATCCAAATAAAGTAGGCACGATGAGTTGTGAGTTTGACTTGCCCATTTACTTTCCCCGCGAGGTGATAAGGAGGAAGTATAATCAAGAACATCTGTATTGGCAGATGAAGATGAGTACTTTCTACATACCTAGAAATCTCTAAATAACTGTTTCTTCTTTTCTTACCTCCTCAATATTCTTTTTGTTTCCTCTATTGTTATTATAATGACACGCGCTCACTATTATCGTTCTCATCCTCCAGTCGCTGGTATGCTCAATAAGCTGCATGGTCAGCCAGAAAGTTATGATAAGAAGTGAGTTGATGAGTATGAATCTGCGAGATTATATTTGCTAATGAGATGGTAGAGCCAAATATAAGTTCGGTCGAACACTCGGTGCTGGGACCTATGGAATCGTCAGAGAGGCAGATGGCCCTACAGGAAAGGTCGCCGTCAAGATTATTCTCAAGAAAAATGTCAAGGGAAATGAACAGATGGTTTATGATGAACTTGAAATGTTGCAAAGAATGAAGCATAAGCATATCGTCAAGTTTGTGGATTGGTTTGAGTCGAGAGTAAGGAGAGGACTTGCATTTGTTAAAGGGGATCGACTAATTCGTCGCAGGACAAATATTATATCGTTACACAGTTGGCTATCGGTGGAGAGTTATTTGATCGAATCTGTGAACAAGGAAGGTTTACGGAAAAAGATGCTTCGCAAACTATTCTACAAGTCCTCGAGGCTGTGGATTACCTTCACGACAACAATGTTGTTCACAGAGGTAGGATTCTCATCACCGGACTGTAGCTCTCACTAACAATAACCAGATCTGAAACCTGAGAACTTACTTTACCTTACAAAAGATCCTCATTCCGACCTCGTACTCGCAGATTTCGGTATTGCCAAGATGCTCGATACAAAAGATGAAGTTCTTACAACAATGGCTGGGTCATTTGGTTACGCTGCTCCTGAAGTTATGTTAAAGAAGGGACATGGAAAGCCGGTAGATATGTGGTCTATGGGTGTCATCACCTATACACTTCTCTGTGGTTATTCTCCTTTCCGAAGTGAGAATCTTCAAGATCTTATCGATGAGTGCAGCAATGCAAGAGTTATTTTCCATGAAAGATATTGGAAAGATGTCAGTGCTGATGCAAAGGATTTCATTGGACATCTCTTGCAACCAGTTCCAGAAGATAGATCTACAAGCAAGGTATGTTCTTACGAAAAATGATCTTATATTTTGCATTCTAAATATTTTACAGGAAGCGCTGGCGCACCCATGGTTAAGCGGAGAAAATGCCACCGATCACAACTTGCTTCCAGAAATCAAAGCTTACATGGCCAAAGCACGTCTCCGTCGTGGTATCGAAATGGTCAAACTCGCTAATCGTATCGAAATGCTCAAAATGCAAGAAGACGATAGTGAAGAATCAGATGTCCCCGGAAATTCTCACGCTGCAGCTAGCGACGCTATTCCTGGTAGCCCGGAAAGGAAAAATACTGGTTCATCTTCAGCTTCTGGATCTACATCCCCTGGAGAAAGGAGAAGTTTGAGTAAAGTAGCCAAGGGGGCAATTTTCAGGGAAGTGGTATTGGCGAAGGTTAGAGAAGTTAAGGCGGAAGAAGCAGCAGCACAAATCGAAAGACAAGCAACAGAAGCGGCTAAGAAGAAGAATCATACTCATTAAGTTGAGTTTTGCTTTGGGGTTGTTTATACTGATTGATGGATGAAAAAAAAAGGTTGCGTGGTGATTCTTTCGAGCTTGGGGTAACATCAATACGCTTTGATGGCATTGTGGATATCGGATATCGACCGTTCTGCTTTCTTCTTTTGTGGTCATGGTTTTAAGTTCCTGATATGGAATGATTAAATGGCATGGAAGGCATGGATGGATGGATGGATGGATGGATGGATTATTATATGGTTAGTTGGACTTGGGACTTGAGTACCTACCTTTACCTATTTTTGCAGAAGATGGCGAATTCGAATTCGATTGTGAATTGAATGAATGGATGATGAGTTACTGCGTGAGATTTTTTTGGGTTCGTTGTTTGAGTGAAGTGAAGTGAGTGAATAATATTTGGATAGGATTTGAATGGAAGTATTTAGTTATACGACCATGGAGATATATGATATGTGTGGGGTGACGAACTGAATGTGAGGTATATCATGAAGTTTAAAGTTTGAACTTTGGACTTTGAAGAGGTAGGTAATGTTTTCATTTCATGTTACCTAGATAGGTATGTATCTACTACCCAAGATGAGATGAGATAGAACGAGGGGTGTTATATTGTTTTATGTTTATCTGAGGAAACGAATTTTCGGGATTGGTAAATAATGTTATAGGTACAACTGCTGGTACTTAAGGTTAGGTGATGAGTTGATGGTTTTATGATGATAATGATAGGGAATGGGATGGTTGTATATAATGAGAGAAAAAGGGGTATATCGATAGGATATAATTAAGAGCCAATTATTAGGTAGTAGGTAGGTAGTTTCTCTTGAAATATTTATTTGCAGTTATACGTGCGAGAAAGAAAATGATCAAGGGATTTGGTTTGAGGAATGTGATGAGTGGTTCGATGTATTTGTGGGTGGGTTGGTATGAGGTAATTATATGGTTGTTTTCTTGGTCATTGATGGTTAAGGAGTTATTATAGTTTGGTTCTCCCTCTTTGAATTGTTGATTTTTATTTTAGCAATATCATTTTTTATATACGGTAAGATTTCATATATATTGTCGTTGGGTGTTATATTTGTAATCTTTATCTTTTTTTTTTTCGCCGTCTAGACAATCAATGTCTATCATCTGAGTTTTTGTACGTTGTTGAAGTAAGGTTAATCCGTTCTACTAATAATATGTTGCCATTCTTTTTCTTCACCAAGCTGCAGATTACCTATGTACCTATCACATTTACTACAAAACATTCTCGCGCAAGATGTCGTGCTTCTGTTCAATTATAATCACAAAGTAGAAATGATTTATCAACTTGCTCTTCCTAATTATATCTTACTTGAATACCCAAATAGATATTAGAATCTCCCTTATACTCAACTCATTCTATCATTTCTATCCATCTACTGGCAAAATATTATATTATATCCACTCCTACAGCAACTTCATTTTACATCAAGAAATTCACTCGATCTGATAAATTAGATTGAGTAGGTACCTATAAAAACCTCACTTCTCTCTAGTTTATCATCCTATATTATACCAAGAAAAGCAATTTTCTGTCCCAGAAATTATGGGCAATGTCTTCAGAGTGTCACACTCAAGAATACTGGGTAAAGTATCTTGTATTAGAAAATACTAAGCTAAGGAGAAAAGAAGAAGGAAAACAAGAGTAGAGATTGATTGATTGATTGATTGATTGTGTTTATCGTCATAGGCCGTAGGCCCACGCGCCTTGGCGCGTGATAACCTTAGCCATCTATTCCAGTTTTGGACAAATGACGCTCAGAGGAGAAGCCTCTGAGTGGTTTACTAGCTAGCTAGGGGGAGTATTTATATACAATTTAAAGGGGGCTAGGGCAGGGTTTACATGATTGCCTTCGCAGGGGGGGTTTGAGCCGGTAGGCCTTTTGGGGTTGTAATTGTGGTCATCCTCGTCCACTAGATCACTGGCTCTTGATCTCTCTCCCTTCCCCTCATACTATTAAAACATTGTACTCGAAAACCCTTCATCCCTGATCCCCTTCCCGATACCATCAATCCAATTACTCCTTATATACCAGAACGTACTGTAATCGCCCACCGTCAGGATTGCCTCGTCCTCATTCTGATCATCCTGCCAATAGAAAGCTTATGAAGGAGCACCAATCCTCATATAGCGTAACTATAGCATGCACAGGTAGTGGCTTGTACGGGTGTCCCGATTCCGTAAGTAGCATACCTCCGCTGAATGAGAGCAGAGTAAGTTTCGTCATCAGCTCAGGTCCTTCAACAGTACTCCTCCGGTGTTCCCGTATGGAAGGTATATAAATTGTTGTCGTTTCAGTCGTGTCGATCATGGGAGGTATACAGTATATAACATATACGCGTCAAAGATGTCGAGTTGTACTATATGTTCCAGAGGAGTCTCACTTTTAAGAAGTGAGATGATTTCGTGGCGTATTGTCGTAGATGATGGTGTTGTCCTCTGTTTCGTAATAAAGGTAGTGTTGTAGAGAGCGCATTTCGATAATGCAACTGTCAAAAAACCGCAAACGGGTAAAAACGTCGTGATCGGGCGCCTCTTCCTCTTCCAATTACCACGACTCCATCAAATAACTCAAACTTAGCTCTGCAGACTCTCATAAGAGAGCTGGAGGTTCGTAGGATGCACCGCGTACAGGTGTTGAGTCTTCGCATCCCAACAAGAGTAGAGAGTTTTCCTATGATTAAATACAAACGGGGCATGCCACGTGACCCGGAGGTGTGAGGCGTCACACAGAGTTATGCACACACGGATGATGTGGAATACACTTCTCTCATTCATGATTTATGTATATTCATAGATTTTGACGTCTTATCGATAAATTGTTTGTCGAGTTTATTGTCGTACCTATGTAGAACTTACTAATATATGATTTATCTACTCACTGCCTCTCACTACCTGTCACTGTTGCAATAATATCTATCTTCTCATTGTTAGGATGTGAGGTTATTTTTGATCTTCATATAATAGTTCATTTATTCTTTGGAATATCTTAAAATTCTAGAATATATTGTTTGTAACTATGTATATCTATTCTGCCGTCGAGTGCTGTTTACCTGCCTGTCTCATTGAATTGACTTTTATATACTCCAATGGGGTTGTTGCAGGAATAGAGACAGGAGCATGATAATTCACAGATACTTAAGTGCATTGATATACAACTATATATCCAAGTAGAATGTTCACCGGTGAAATAAACAAAACTCAAGTCCATATAAGAGTCATCGACTCTATCTTCGTAAAACTAACATCGAAATGTACGAGACAGCAAGTAAAAACCTGATGGCCACCCCTGAGACCCATCAAGTAAAAGATATTCTGTTCCCAACCACATGATAACACCCGTTCTCTTTATGTACTCGTACTAGAACCGCTTGCTTTTGATCGAAAATGACAAATCAAGGAGGAGTCTATTTGTTGTCATTAATAACGATTGTGTATGTATATTTGTCCATCTTTACAGCGTAAAGAACGATAATGGTTTTTATCCCGCTGTCGATATTCGCAGACATTTGTATTTTATACATGTAGCTAGATGTGTGTGTATATAGATGAGGTGAACATTGATCAAAAAACTCCCTGCAGACAAAATAACCGCAGAGTAAGTCTAGTACCTGTAACGATACTGTACTGGAGGCAGCGGCTGCCTAAGGTTTCGTCTGGTTGGTAGTTGTGGGTTAAGGCTTTATCACTGGTATTCACTTGGAAGTGAATTCGTTACTAGATCAAGTAAAATGTAGGTAAACTAATTGATAACTAAATTGAGCACGAAGCTCCTAAACTATGAAACTATTCTGATTATATAATGAATCTTTTCCTGGAGCCTTGAGGAGCCTATGTTTCTAGAGGCTTCATCATATGATCCCTACTTGCCTCAGGACACTAATCCTGGGACAATTATTATCCTAGGACACTTGTCCTCATACCTATGTGGTTGCCTAATCGTTTATCCTAGGGTTGTTATTATCCTAGGATACATTTTATCCTAGGACACTTGTCCTAGGATTCCTTATCGATAAGGGGACCGCGGGAAACAGCGGCCCAAACCCTAATACTTGGTTTTATTGTATAATAATAGTCGTGGTTCGTGACAGTACCCTACTTCTGGGCCACCCCCTAATATGGGCCACTTTCCTCACCAAAAATAACAAAATGTTACGAGGTTTGCCGTCTAGATCACGTGGAAGTGCTCTAGGCTCTCGAGGTAGTTTATAACTAGGTGTCAAGCAGGGACTTAAGTAATGATAATAATGCAATTCGTAACTAATAGTAAAGTATACTAAATGATTGATCTTGATCTTGAGCACGAAGCTCTATACAAAGGGAATCCATCTTGATTATATAGATCTTCGTATTCCAACATTGGAGCGATGGAGCTGGGGAGCGAGATTCGAATCTCGCTCCTTCGCTCCCTCGCTCCCTCACTCCCTCACAAGACTATTCTTGTGATCCTATAACACGTGATAATAGTTTATAATGTTACAACGTAACAGTACTAGACTTAACATATATATATGTGATGAGCACTCAGTCCTATATCCCACAACTAAAGCAATGAGTATTCATATATATAATGATGATGGGTAGCAACTTTGCTGAACCCTACATAGAGAATATATCCCTCACGAGCTTAATTAAGCTGGAAAAGTTCTTGTAGAATTCCGAATCGATTGAGAACTATCATCAACGCAACATCCATTTCCTATAGCTACACAGCGCCTGCTACCTGTTACGAACGGTATTCAGCTACGACTAAAACCCGTATCACATGACTAAACAAGAGGTCACGTGGTACCACTCGTCCCACCGATTTAAATCGAGGGGAACGGTGGGACATACGGCATGAAGGTCTATATAATCAAGATGGATTTCCTTTGTATAGAGCTTCGTGCTCAAGATCAAGATCAATCATTTAGTATACTCTACTATTAGTTACGAATTGCATTATTATCATTACTTAAGTCCCTGCTTGACGCCTAGTTATAAACCACCTCGAGAGCCTAGAGCACTTCCACATGATCTAGACGGCAAACCTCGTAACACTACCCCCAAAAAAGACAGACCACATATAAAAAGAGGAATTCCGAAAAATGGTAATTAACTGAGTCTAACTCTTCAAGCCAGGGCTATTCATAAAATACTTACTTACTTACAGTAAGTAAGTAGATCTTCCCATTCCCTCAAAAATCAAACTCACACCTCCGCTCCAAGCATCGTCGCCGCCATCACCTTCATCTCTCGAAACCAGACAGACCACATCAAAAATACACTTCAGAAAACAAACCACATCCAAAACCACACCCCCGCAAAAATCCCATCAAAAAAACCATCTAAATCCCTCCCAACTCACCCCCATAAAAAATAAAAAATAAAACTCACGAAAAAACCATCCAAAAGCAAAAATTCAATGAAGGGAATTGAGCCCAACGCGGGGGTCGAACCCGCAACCTTGTGATAGACCATCAGATTTTACAATCATAAGAGTCACACGCTCTACCGATTGAGCTAGCCGGGCAGGCTATTATATTTCACATAGAAAGAGCTGTTTGCTCTATTTGTTGTGGAGGAGTGCTTATTTTGTTTCATTAATTACTAAAGATAAGGTGGGGGGTAAGAGAAAAATTTTCATGGTGGGTTGTGGGTCTGGGTGTCAATGGAGTACATACTAGGTTGTACGGACTTGGAGTTGGCTGGTGGTGCTGACTGGCTGGTTAGGTTAGGAGAGTCATGCAGATATCCGAATTCCGAAGTTGACCCTGCCACTGGGTGCACTTCACTGGAAGTACTACCGACGATGAGCTAGAGACTTTCCTATGCTCTGGGGCGTCAGTGGTACTCGAGTAGTTTAGTCTGGTGGCATATTTGGCATGAATTTTGAAATTGATGCTTTAAATAGGTATGTATATATGTATATTGTACTCTGTACTGGTATAGCGCACAAGCTAAATGCTACCGTATGCTCTTTTCTTCATCTTCCTCACTCCATCAATAAATCCAAGCCAAATGTATCTCCCATAGCAGTACCAATACAACTCATCTTTCTACAATGATATGATCAACACATCATGGAAAGTAGATAGTCAACTCGAGTGGTTATACAATTCCATAAGCTCTGCAAGCAAGTGGTAGCCAAAATCGGCGCGATATTGTAGCAGCTAAAAGTTAAAATCATCGTCGTCATCATCATCACTGTCGTTAATATACCTCTTCTCCTTAGGCTTTAGCTTTACAACATCTTTGATCTCCTCATTGACCAGATCTCCTATCTCGCAACTCTCCTTTAGAATTTCCCTGGCTTCTTCCTCATCAACTTTCATATCTTCCTTGATCAATAAAACTGTAAGTTCGGGTACGATAACCGATTCCACAAATGCCGTCGGACCTCTTGCTGAAATAAGACGGTCGATAGGTGCTCTCTCCTTTAATTTTGGCGTGAACTTGTGCATAATATTTTCCGACATGAGGCGTAAACCTCGAGAACCATAATAACCTGGCGTGAGATTCGTAGTGGTTTTCATTAAATTTCGATCTTTCCCAGTTCTGATCTTCTCATCCAATTTGTCTCGAGAATGACAAGATGCACCACTAATTAACCTCTTGATGAATGCATGATGGTTGGCAATTCGAGAATCTAAAGTTGTCCAATCAATATCGGGGTAACCCTTAACCTTCCAATTTGATCGCGCGCTCTTTCGTTGATGAGATAAACAGAATTTCTCTTGCTTTCGAGTATTCATCTCGCCAAAGGCTTCCAAATCTTCAGCAGCCACAGCTTCGTTACACATGGGACAACGAGGTCCTGTGTGATCGTCAAGGTCTGAACTATCTTCCCTCCCAAGATTAGTGATGCCAAATAAGGCGTCCGGGTTTACTTTCTTCGCCAGTTCTTCCGCTCCATCCAATATAGCATCATCGTATAGTTGAAGTTTTTTTGATTTTCTTGATGGAAGTGTGGAATTTGACGGCTTTGACTTGCTGGATAAATCTAGATCAGAGAAATCATCATCACTGAAATCCGGGACAACAAGACCACCTCTGGCTGGACTTTGTATTTTCGTGGGGGAATCTATTGTATAGTCTTGTAGTTTTCGCTTCCCATCATCGCTGGCCAGACTTGGAGAACTACTTCCATAATTTTTGAAAACTTTTACCGGTGATGCCTTCCTCCCATACTTGGTGGCCTTCTTAGGTCCGGCCCTTTTCCCCGTAAAATTGTTGGCACCAGCTATTTACCGTTAGTTTATGCAATTCAATGGTGTAATTGACATACGTTTGGGAGGTTTGTGCTCTTTGTGCGTTTGTATATATGATTTACGCTTTTTACTGCTACTCTGCATGTTGCCGAATATATCCACATCTTTATTATGCGAGAAGTCGTTTTCTCCCTTCTTCCTCTTGACACCCTTAGTGGAATTTGACTCGGACGGCTTTGTGCTTGTGGATTTTCCATCGAGAACAGGGGATGCAGTGGTGACTTGACTTGATTTTTGATTTTTTGATCCAAATGATGTCTTTGTCATATCTGCGCTGATTTTCGATGGGGAATCCTCATCGGAAGAGTCGACGATATACCTCGCACCATCATCCGAATCATCTGGAAGTCTAGAAATGCCCTCATCCTCAATCTCAATTGGATCTGTATTCTTCATGGTAGAAGAAGCCGGTAGCCCTGGTTCATTCTCCTTGTTCGACCCTTTATGTTCTCGCTTCCGCAATTTGTCGTTGACGTCGCCAGAAGTTCCAGCATTGTTTTCACGGTTCTTGCTTCCTGCCTCAGTTGGCATTTCGAGGCGTTCTTCCTTCCTTGGTGGATTGATTGATTGCAAGAGACTATGACGATAATTTCTAGTAAGCCCAGCACGCCGCGGTTGTGCTTTCCTACTGTCATCAAGATCCAATTTTGTGGGCTGCATCTCGAAGATCGCGTCCACCAGTCGTGGTATGGTATCGTATGGTAAAGTAAAGTAAGGGTCTTTGAGATGAGATGGATAACGTGGATTTAGGGGAAAGACATTCGCTATCCAGATGCAACAAGTGAAAGTAAAAGTAAAAGTTGTATTTCCATTTTGCTTTAGTTCTTCAAAACATAAATTCAATTGATTGTATATTGTAGGAAATAATTGAAATTATCTATAATAAATAACCTTTGTGCCATATATTTCTACAGCTAAACATGATGCTATGATACGCTCGATAAGGTTGTGCGGGCGCTATCACAGGAGTCTTTACAAGCTCTAATGTAGAAATGGCCCAAGCTTGATATCCCTGTTTACCCTGTTTACCCTGTTTATGCGGGACTTGTTGTCAGCCCGGTCAATTGATAAGTGGTCCTAACCTTATTATTGATTGCACCAAATGTTTGGGACTTGCCTCAATACTCCGTCGAAAATATACAGACAAAAATTTCAAAGATGGCTGCCCTCAATAAAAAATATGCGGAGTTGCCAGATTTGGTATGTTTCCTGTGCCAAGGTCCTTATAAGAGTTTCAACATCTGACCAAAATATTCAAGGATTCAGCACCAGATATTTACGAAACCCCTGAGTTAACAGAGGACAATTCAACAGCTCCTGTAAGTTACTTCAAATTAAACCCTGCCCCTGATTCACCCTAACATTTTTTAGACTGGCAGAGCTCGTTCCCAATCAACGTCTTCTTCGTATGACGACTTCGATGAGGATGACGAGGAGTTGGGAGGGATTTCCCGTTCGCGATTACACCCCGACGAAGCCCGTTCGCATTTCTCCCCTGCACAGATAGATGCACGCGATGTAGACTTTTCAGACAGAGTCGCAGCAAAAAGGAAATCATATAAAGCTTCTTCGAGAAGACAGAGGAAAAGACAAGACGGAACCGAAGAATTTGGCGACTTTAGTGATGATGAGGATGGGGAAAGCTTGGAAAGAAAGCTTGCAAGGTTAAGACGTGAAATTGAGGAAGTCAAAGAAGAATATGAAAAGAGAAATCTAGAGAAGAAGGACACGGAAGAATACGGAGAGTCAATTGATGGAGATGATATTGCTTCGTTAAGTAAATTATTGGATGGAATATCCGCAAATCAAGGGGACCAATTTACAAGTGCTGGAGCAAGATTGGCGAAAGATTTAGGAACGGGTATCAAGGCAAATGGGCCACCACAAACTTCACAGGGGACGGGAGAACCCTCTACATATACTGTTACGTATGCACCTACATACCAACAGAGTCATGCTTTGGCTAAAGCGGCAGATTTCGATGCACGATTGGCACTTCTAGAGAAGGTTCTTGGACTCAACTCGACTATGGACTCTACTAGTAACTCAATAGCCGTTCTACCAACTCTCGATATTCTCGAAAGACAGGTCTCAATCCTTACCGAGTCTACGCCATCATCTCTTGACAGCATAAGCCGAAGAGTACGAACATTGACACAAGAAGCAGAAAAGCTCGAGGAATCTCGAAAGTCGGCCAAAGCTGCACAAGAATCGTTAAGATCAGCTGGAGGGGAAGTTGCACCTGAGGACGGAGAAGACGCGGAACAAATTTCGAAGATAAATGCGCTTTATGGGACTTTGCCTACCATCGAAAACATCGCGCCTCTTCTACCATCCTTACTGGACAGACTGCGATCATTACGAGTTATCCATGCAGATGCGGCTACAGCCAGTGAGAACTTGGACAGAGTGGAGCAAAAACAAGCCGAAATGACAAACGATATCAAGAAATGGCAAGAGGGCTTAGAGAAAGTTGAGGAAGCAATCAAACGAGGAGAGACAGCCATTGGAGGAAATATGAAAGTTGTAGAAGGCTGGGTGAAAGATCTTGAAGATAAGATGTCTAAGTTATAAATTTATAAATAGTTAGAAGTGTAAAAGTGTCAGCCTTGTTCATTGCTGCTAGCTCACGTAGGTTAGGCTCTAGCTTCGTCCGCAAGATACCCAATCAAAAATATGCATCAATTCCCACTATCTACCCCGGATGTAGCCTTCTACACTCTCCATACCTGAGTAGGTACTCATGATTGGAATATTGGAACGGAACATTGGCGCATAGCAACATTGAAATCCACTGTTGATGAAACTCATGTTGCTCAAAGATGTTCCGAGCGGTTATTACATGTACTTGCGTATTCATCGTTTATGGAAATTACCCTTGTAGAGAAGGCTGAGTACGCGGAACCTTATGTGTAAGATATAATTGGTATTAAAATTAACTTCTATTTACCCCCTTTGCACCTTCCATTTCTGTTACAACTTACACTGCACATTTTCACTCTGTTTTCTATCCGAATGTTACGATTGAAGTATCTCAGAAAAAGCAAATACGGAAGTGGTATGTGAGACCTTTCCAATTCCAAAATCGCTCAGTAAGTTCATTGAATTCCTCATCCCTTTCCTCATGAAAAGCAATTCTATATACGTGTACGAAGGAAACATATACAAGTGTACTTTACCAACTGGTATACGAGACGAATTTCTTATTCTGTACTCGATCCGTATGCGCACCTGCATATAAACAAAAATGACAATCACAAATATTGATGATGATGCGGCAGATTCGCATTCGCATTTCGACAAGAAAGAGGTAGAAGAGAAGCAGAAGCGCATCTACTTCAAGAGAGGGGACACAGCTACCAAAACTTTTACCGGTATCTTTGACGAGAGACAACATCATACTGAAGAATTCGAATTCGAGGAACGACGAGGACGCTCGAAAAATAGGGTTCGTACTCGTGTGGTAGAGGTTCTGGGTGAGAGTGGTGAAGGGGTTCTTAGAGGAGGGGATCTTGATTTCGAGGGGTACTTTGAAAGTAAAGCGGATATGGCTTCATGGAGTGGGCAACCAGCAATTAAGGGGAGTACGGAGCAGATGCGCATGGCATTGTTGACGTTTTCTTTGGTTGGATTGCAGTAGGTTTTCTCTGAAAGGAATGGAGAACAATTGCATTGACTAATTAATTATGCAGATTTACTTGGGGCATTGAAATGACCTGTAAGTCGAATGCTGCTACAGCTGATGGGGAATGCTGACAGATTGACCTGATAGATTGCACACCATATTTACTTTCACTGGGTCTTACGAAATCGAAGACTTCTTTAGTATGGGTTGCGGGACCTTTATCTGGATTGATTATGGCACCGCTTGTGGGGGCAATGGCAGATCGATCGCGCTCAAAATGGGGTAGAAGGAGGCCATATATGGTGGGGGCTTCTATCCTTGTCGCATTATGCTTGTTGGTTCTAGGATGGACAAAGGAAATCGTATCGCATTTTGTTGAAGAAGGGGATTTTAATAAGAGCTGTACCATACTTTTGGCCGTGTTGGCGATTTATGCCGTTGACTTCGCTATCAATGCTGGTGAGTTGATATTTTAATTTGGTTGTGGTGCAAATGTTAACGAAGAATAGTTCAATGGAGTTGCCGAAGTCTAATCGTAGATACATTACCTATACAGAAACAACAAGCGGGATCATCATGGGGTGAGTTTGTTCTTATTTTTAGCTATCCAAACATTGACACTTTTCAGCCAGCAGAATGGCTGCCCTGGGACACTTGGTCGGGTATGCTATTGGTACAGTTGATCTTGTCGCTTGGTTTGGTCCTTCGATGGGTGATACTCAATTCAAGAAACTCATTCTTATTGCGGCATTTGCACTTATATTTTGCGTGGGTGTCACATCCTGGGCCGTGACGGAACGTGTCTTAATATCTAGCAAAGACTCTGACAGTCAAGCTGGACTATTCAAGATCACCCGACAAATATATAGAACAACAATGTCAGTTCCGCCCAAAATACAGGCTATCTTATGGTGTCAATTTTGGAGTTGGATTGGATGGTTTCCGTTCCTATTTTATGGTACCACATTTGTTGGCGAAACATACTTCAGATATGATGCTCCACATGAGATCAAAGAGTCTAAAGATGCTTTGGGTGATATTGGAAGAATTGGAAGCATGTCTCTTGTTGTATTCTCTTTCGTTTCATCTTTCGGATCATTCCTTTTACCTCTTTTGATAAAGTCGCCGGATGAAGATAATTTCACTCAGCGACCACCAGCAAGCATTGCTCGATTTGTTCAGGCTTACAACAAACATAAGCCAGATCTTCTTGGAGCTTGGTTTGTTGGACATTTGATGTTCTCATCAGCTATGTTCTTAGCACCTTTTGCGTCCTCGTTTCGATTTGCGACGTCATTAATTGCGTTTTGTGGATTGTAAGTTTTTTGCGTTCTTGACATTTACTTCCTTTCATCAACTAATAGCTCCTAGACCATGGTCTGTCGCATCTTGGGCACCGTATGCATTTCTTGGTGTCGAAGTAAACAAAATGAGTGGATTACCCTCCTATAGTCGTCTCTCCACCACCGAACGTGATATCGAGCTTGAGTCACCCACCTCTCTCCCATCACCATCTTTACTCCGTCTCGAACATGGCGCCTCCGGAGAAAAGGAAGATGTTGCATCCACTGGCGAACTTTCCGGAATCTACTTTGGGATTCTAAATATTTACACTACAATTCCGCAATTTATAGGAACTTTCATTAGTATGATTGTTTTCAGTATATTGGAACCAGGGAAAAGTCCAGAATTAGCTCAAAACGCAAAGGAAGGGGAACATCACGGAACGGAGGGTCCAAATGCTATCAGTGTTTGTTTGTTCATCGGGGCAATCAGTACTATTGGAGCGGCTTATGCGACAAAGAAGTTGAGGGATTTGCAGTAAGAAAGTTAATGGTACGTGTGAATGGTGATTGTAAGATAATGGTGAAAGTCATTGGATTGAGATGATATTCGAATTTGCGGGTAGCATTGCATGGCGTTTTTGGAGAAGATTGGGTGTATGGACGAGGGTAGCCCAAATTTTCTTGTGTCTTTCTTTTGCAAGGCGTTGGGGTTAGATGGATGGATATTTGAAGGACTGTTGTAAAATAAATCTCTTTCCTTTGTTGCTTGTTGAAATGCTGTAAGAGTGGTAGAGTTAAATAGATAGTCTGACGAAATTCCATATATGACTGGTAATCTTACTTTTATTCCTGCGTAGTGAGTTATCGATTGTATATTGAGTTTGGGCGTCAAGGGGTGATATGGCTGGTATTTTGAAAAGTGCGAGATGTTTAATGTGACGCCTCACACCTCCGGGTCACGTGGCATGCCCCGTTTGTATTTAATCATAGGAAAACTCTCTACTCTTGTTTTCCTTCTTCTTTTCTCCTTAGCTTAGTATTTTCTAATACAAGATACTTTACCCAGTATTCTTGAGTGTGACATTTAATGCTGATGGTGTATGATGGAACGCTGGAATGGTATTATCTGAAGCCTTCTTAGTAGGTAATCGTATCTCCAGGTTGTACGTAAGATAACTCTTTGCAAGATTATAAATTTCTAATGGGAATATTGACTGCTATTGAGAGCTTAGATGGGTGTTTATAAGATCTTACATTTTCTCCAGAATCTGAATTGACAAAGAAGATGGTAATTAATGCATTATTACTGAAATTCATCGGGGAAGCGGAGTGCCGTTGAAAGCGAGATATCTTTTAAATCTTTTAAATCTTTTTGACCTCTAAAAACTATAAATGATTTATAAATCTAGTAATCTTTTTTTAGATTATTTTTAATCCAGACTACTTTTTCTTATCAAAAATAATAAAAATTAATATTTATAACTTGTTAATTGTTACTACGGCTATCATCAAACGCCGCATCACATGACTAATTTATGGTAACGTGACCTTAAGTCACGTTACAGACCGCTGAGGAGCGCTGGCGGTCCTGACTAGCTATAGGCACGAAGGTCTATATAATCAAGATGGATTTCCTTTGTGTAGAGATTCGTGCTCAAGATCAATTATTTAGTATACTCTACTATTAGTTACGAATTGCATATCATTATTGTCATTACTTAAGTGTTACGTCCAAAACGATTAGTATGTCACATGACCATAAAACATGTGATGGAACGGTGAGGAACGAACGTTCCTAGGAACAACCAGGAACGCTCGTTCCCAGGAACGACGATTCCTAGTTAACCATAGGCACGAAGGACTATATAATCAAGATGGATTTCTTTTGTATAGAGCTTCGTGCTCAAGATCAATCATTTAGTATACTCTACTATTAGTTACGAATTGCATATCATTATTGTCATTACTTCAAGTCCCTGCTTGACGCCTAGTGTGACGGAAATCCCTGCTTTCCTCCCACCTTTATTATATAAGAAACCTCAGGTACATTAACCATGTCCACACATGATACGATTACTCGAGATTAGTATGTGATTTAGGTGACCTGAGGATCAGATCCGGACAAGTACTAGGTATCAATGGTTATCGGTAAAGTAAGATCATTGGAGGAATAAATATGACTTCTTTTTGCCTAGCTATTGCGGCTAGGCTATTCATTTGTGTATATATAGAGTAGCTATCCCCATCTACAGGTGCTCTTCACCTGTAGATTCTAAGTTAAATACAATTGCTGGTCTATAAACACCCTTTTGGTCACACCTAGTTATAAACCTACTTCGAGAGCCTAGAGCACTTCCACGTGATCTAGACGGCAAACCTCGTAACATTAAGTCCCTGCTTGACGCCTAGTTATAAACCACCTCGAGATCCTAGAGCACTTCCACGTGATCTAGACGGCAAACCTCGTAACATTAATTTATAGATATAATCTTTTGAAAATCTCAATCAATAAAATCATTAAAAATCCAAAATTTATAAAATCTGTTAATAATTATACAATAAATCTATAATTGAAATTTCATTAAGTTGTATTTATTTTATTACAAAGTTATTAATTAATAGTGAAACTGATGGTTTTCGATGTAAAAGGGTGATCCAGAAAGGAGATGACCGAAAAAGGGGGTGTAACGATACTCTACTGGAGGCAGCGGCTGCCTTAGGTTCGTCGGTTGGTAGTTATGGGTTAAGGCTTTATCACTGGTATTCACTTGGAAGTGAAGTCGTTACTAGATCAAGTAGAATGTAGGTAAACTAATTGATAACTAAGTTGAGCACGAAGCTCCTATTCTTTATGAAACTTATTCTAACTATATACTGAACAAATAAAGGGAGCCTCTAGGAGCTTCCTGGCTCCTCAGGGCTCCATCACGTGATCCCTACTTGCCTCAGGATACTAATCCTAGGACTCAGGATGGGCTAGGATAATTGTCCTGGGACAATTATCATCCTAGGACATTCTATTCTAGGACAAATATTATCCTAGCCCATCCTGAGTCCTAGGACACTTGTCCTAGGATTCCTAGGTTCCTTATCGATAAGGAACCCTCCCGTAAACCGCGGTTGAATCACATTCCCCCTGTATTCGGCAGCTAAATCACCGACATCTATAATACTACCATAACCTAAACCGTGATTCGTGACAGGGGGATGGTATAAAAGTAGGATACTAGACTTACAATATACATGCACAACCCAAAAGTCTATCAATCCTACATCCAAAATTTAACGCTGAGGACAAATAACCATCAACCAAAAGCAAAAATGGAATCATGGAGAAATTGAAGCTCCCTAGCCGGTTCGAACGACTGACCTGACGATAGTAGCTAAGAAACTACTGCAATCGTCCGCTCTACCACTGAGCTAAGGAAGCGATTCTAATGAAGTAAGGAAGCTATGATTGTTCTTGTTATGTTGTCCGAAAGCAAATTTGGCATTATATACTAGACTTACTTGATGAGGTGGGAGATGACTCAGGTGAGGAGTGGGGAGTGGAGCGGAGTGGAGTTTGGAGCTTTGAGATTTGAGGTTTGTGTTGATAATGGAAATTGATGTGGAGTTGGATGTAAGAGAGCAAGGAAAGGAAATAAGTCTGATGATAATAGGTGTACCTCATATATCATGTGATGAAGGACCGCTGGCGCAACGGTAGCGCGTTCGACTCCAGATCGAAAGGTTATCCGTTCAAATCGGGTGTGGTTCAATACCTCCGTTAATCATTAGTTTACACTTTTGTAGGTTTGGAAGTCTGGAGGGCTGCTCTCGGAGGACAGTGTGAATTGTGTTTTGGGGGTTTGAGGAATGAGGGATGAGGGTTTCTTCTTGGTGGGTTGGTGGGTATGGTACTTGGTGGTCTAATTAGGTGCTGCACACATATACGAGGCTACCTTTTGGTTTATCGTTATAGTTTCTCCTGGCTAATTCACTAAAAATTCTAAAGTACCCGTGTCTACTCGAGTATAACAGTATAATAATTCAAAATCACCATCAAACTGTAGAAAGTCAGAAAGATTACTGTCAACTTGTCGAATTGTCCATTTAGATTTACGGAGTAGAACCATCACAACTAAGTGGGTGAATGAAGGGGTTAGCCGAGACGAGCTGGGGTTAAACGACCCTTAACCCCACAATTGAAACTTTTCCTAGAATGCCAGCCAATGTGTCATCTTGGATCGTATTGTCCCCCACCATTTTTTGCATTTAATCAAGTAAATTCGAGGAATGGATTAGAAGGTTGAGAATATAATTTCGAATTCAAGCTGATATAACCATCAAATATCCCTCGTGGCGCAATTGGCTAGCGCGTTCGACTGTTACTTGAAGAAATTCAAACTCGGACTTATCGAGAGGTTGGTGGTTCGAGCCCACCCGAGGGAGATCTGATTTTTGTTTTTGTTGTGTTGAATTTTGGTTCATTTTTGCAAGTGTCGAGGAAGTGAAACTCGACCAATAAGGTTAGATAGATGGAACGTCCATACATAGTATTTTGACCCCCACGTAATAGGGGATTCCTGCATTTGCATTCTCAGATTCTGCGAACCTCGAGGGCTAGAAAATAGTTAGGTAGGTAGTAAGAGGCATCCGAATGGAAATAAAAATGTCATGTTAGGTGGCTTGACGTGACGGGAAGTACTTTGCACATTCGAAAAAGATAAGAGGTGAATATATTAAACGATTTGATGGGAGATGATTGAATCGAGGATGTCATGATCATGGGAAGACGGGATATGAACTTCTTCGTGTCTATGTTGTTGCCGGTAGACTAATAGCGTCTGGCTTTTACACATCATTCAAACGCCTAGTCGGCGGATAGCGGGTAAATATAGGGATCAAGTCACATTTCGGATCAAGTGAATCAGATCAAGTGGAAGACCACGTATTTGATGTTATTTTCTGTTGGTGCCCAAAGACTTAGGGCCGTTTCGTTATCTCGTAAGAGCCCTGAAGGGAAAAAGTCATCAATATAGTGAGAATCACAATTGAAGTGGATGAAGACATCTGTTATTGCCCAAAGGGTTGCGGAATTAAAGCATTTCAAAATTTTAAGCATTAGTATTAAACAAAGAATTTCAAAGGCAATAAATATACCAATTGATAATTCGTGGTTGACGAGTTCAGAACCAAGTAGGTATGAATTCCAGGAAGAGCTAATCAATAATTATGGGTTTCATCTGATGAGACTTCAAGAATTTGAGTAAGGCTCGTCTTTGATATAGTCATGATATACCAGTGGTAACATTTGCTCATTTTGCTTTTAATACTGTTGTGATATAGTCATATCTTCACTGCAAAGAAATTCACATCAATCTGTGCTGAAACACAATTTAGGAACCGGTATATTAAAGTAGCTATGCTATAAATATCACCATATGTCTGCATGCGTTTTTGAATGATCTCGGAATAATAGGCTGTCAGAGCATCGTTTTCTAACAGGGACTCGATCGTCTATTGACAATAATAACAGATATTCCTAAATAATTTAAATCCATTCAACAATATTTTAGCAGATAATTGAGGTGTTTCAAACCTGTTGAGCAATGAATCTGTAGAAGAAAACATATTTATTTTCAGGAGGGATGCCCAAGATATCTTCCAAGTTCAATCAGAGTGAAACGCGGTCAAATTCAAGACCAACCTCTTGATTTCAATCAATTTATTTGAAGACCCTCAGGTTGGCCTCTCGGATGTAGTTCTGGCTTGGTCCCTGAGATCTGGTGTAGGAACTCTTCATGCCTATAGCTCAGTGAGAGATATTGCAGTTCGGGAGAAAGCTCTTTGAATGTCCATATTTGTTCTGTAAATATTTCAAAATATACTTATCCCCATAATTACAGATTAATAAGAACGAATGTCGGTATCGGGTCAGAAAATATCCCAAAATATGCTTAATTATACCAACAAAAATTCTTTCTTCGTCAAAAATCACTCGATCCTATTCAATCAAGTTGTACTCTCATGCGTGAAACTTATTTACCTTGTTCTTCATATAAAATCGAATGTCCCAGTCTACTTCGAATTTATAGCTAGTGGCCATCCGGAAAGAAACGAAGTCATCTAATTAAAAAGCTTCTCACAGATCTGTACATCTCTCCCACTCAAAGAACGACCTTACGTCGAGTTTCTGAGTCGACCCAAATCTGAGGTTCTGCAATATCGCTCTTTAACTTTCTTTCTAAAAGGCATTCGTTCATACATACATATATACTAATTACCCCTACCTACCACCAGTTTTGTAAAATTAAGTTATCATTTGAGAAATTGAAGCACTCAGATTCCGAGCTGGGCTGATCTACAACTTAACATGATACAAAAATTCGTTATTGATGAGTGTACAGACCTTGGAATGATGTCCGAGCATTGAAGTATGATAATTGTCGCCAAACACCATTACTGTGGTCGCTACAGAAATCATAATATCATTAGATAATTAAATATTCAAAAGTGCTTCAATAATATATGAATGAATGAGTATCTGACACCCATCTCAGATAATGGCATGAGTAATGAATATATCTCGGGATTTGACACAAAAAGAAAACACATGAGCCACGCTCCCAATTCCCTTCAGCCAGAGATACGCATTTATCATGTTATTCTCCATTCTCCATTCAAACTTTCAGTAATGGACCTCATACAATTCGCGCATATATACCCATTGCCCTACTGTTTCTCATCCACATTCCATCTCCTGATTTGTCTAATGATGCTTAAAAATAAAAAGGTCCAATACACGAGGATTAACGTGCAGATAGACGTATGCCCCAAAGGGAAAAAGAGACTCTACATATATTCAACCCTTATGATTGGTCCAGCTTAGGTTTGTGCCTTCCATATATGGTGACGCAGGGTAAGTCGTTTCTTATGAAACTGACAGAGCTCTATACTTATGAGTTTATATTAGCCTCGATATCATCGCTGGTTCAAGCGTATGCCTTCTCAAACCTCAGTGGATTCAATGCTCAGAGGACAAGCTCTCCGCCGAGCTCATAGAACTAGCCAAAAGAAGAATTTTACTACACACAATAAGATACTTGATCCGAGATCCCTTCGAAAAGGTAATTTCACACATCGAACCCCGTGTGTGCTCATTTCTCACTCCGGATTGCTCCGGATTGCTCCTGAACTTCCGTATGCTTACAGATGACGGCAAATTTGAGGGCCCAGAAACAAAAGGAAATGCCAGCACACGCCTCATTTGCTTCAAGTCCATTGTCAGATGCTATCATTGATGTAAGTGTCTTGTAGGTATTATGTCCTGCAAGTAGACTTCAGATCAATGATCGTCCTGATGTTACTTCGTATTTCTGTCCACCATGTCTTTCGCCTAGGGATGTCGTGGATCTAATTATTGAAACACCGAATGGTACTGATTAAAGAGTGTTTCAACTGAACAAGATTGATCCGCTTTGAACCTGATACCGGCCTTATAAGAATGCTTGGAGTCATTCCCATTACGGGCTCGGTGGTCATAGCAAGCTGTATTTCCGTATCGTTAGTTGGACACGTAGGTGGAAGTAGCTGCATCCAGTTCTCTTGTTCTCCGACATCAGAACTTCAAAAGATGAATGAACTCAAAAGTGTTAGGGAGGACCACCAGATTTCACAGAGAGGTAGCATCAAGAATTAAGAAATAGCACCTTTCCAAACATTCACATCTCACATAATTTCTACATAACTAAAACCCATTTCATCTACAGCTATTGGGTTTCTTGAGACCAGAAAGAGCATCAGATTGAATTGATTGATTTTCTAGCTAAGCAGTTAAGCTGCGAGTATATATTCAAAAATGAGGGAATAAGGTTAGGTATTCAGCCTTCGGAATTAAAGTGCTTTGAAATCAAAATATTGAAAGCAAACAAACAGTATACCAAAAAGGAAAGAATGAATTAAAAGTTGAGTTTTGTTTGCTCCTTATATGCATCATGCAATATATATGCATATGCTGCCAAGATCCCAGGAGGTCAACAACAGCTGACTGCGCAGGGATAATTCTCCATACCTCGATCCATCCACCTTACTTGCCCCAACCCAGTTTCTCCTTACCCAAGGTCTGCAAAAATTGCAAAAGGAAACTGAATGGGCGTTGCCCGGGATTGAACCGGGGACCTCTTACATGAGAGAATCAATTGACGGCAACTGATAGATCCCTAAGCAAGAATTATACCACTAAACCACAACACCCGTTTAGTGTGTTGAGTCTGATGCACGTTTCATTATATATTCTCATCCACAAATGTGTCAGAAATCCATACAACTAGAGAGTTAATCAAATCTTTGAACGTGATTTGAAGGACGAAGGTGTCATTGACGTACCCAAGGCAAACTCTGTTGGTGTACTCTAGGATATCTTTGGTCCATGATGTAATCGTCTGATGCCATAAATCATCTGCAAATCTAGACTTTAGCATCTACCATAGATTGATACTTTTAACTTCCTCACATCCTGCATGAACACTCTCTTCCTATATCCAAGGGCTTCCAGGTGACATGTACATAGAAGAAGGATGCGGTAGAGATATAAGTAGGGGATAATCAACGTGAAAATTGAACTCTGCACTAGAAGGTTAGACTTGTTTCAAGCTATGACTTCAAAGTTCTCACGAAATAGTCTCCACTCCATGCAAATACTTTCATTGAAGGCCGGAATTATATACCCAAAGATTTATGGAGGCAGTATAAAACAGGCCTGATAGTTCAGTGGTAGAATTCTTGCTTTGGGTTGTCCAGTCCAAATTGTAAGAGGTCTCCGGTTCAATCCCGGATTAGGCCCTGATCAAAATTCTTCTTTTTGCATGCGAGATACGCTATGGCCGTCACTCACCCACCCCACTTGTGTACGAGCATATTTTGCGCCATAACTCTCGCCTGGAAAACTTTTCCGTCATGGAAACTTGGCAAGTGGACAAAAACTGGGAGCAAATCTTTCTACTTCGAAAGGAATCAGGATCTAGTAGATAGAAACTGTACTTTTACAATTTCTTTGGAGGCCTCAAAAAATAGCAAAACTCATACATCGAAATGACAAAATGATATTTCCGGTACGGGGAATTGAACCCCGGTCTCCCGCGACTTGATCGAAACTGTGAGGCTTCGCATGAGAGGCGGAAATGCTAGCCACTACACCATGCCGGATATGTTATTGTATTCGATAAATGAGAGGCTCTTTTGGATGTATAAGTAGCTTAAAGACGACGCTATGATCACTTCCAGAAGTTCCTGTTCAAACAGTTGTGGGTTCCATCCATCTTTTTAGAGCTGTGGGTCTCCGAACTAATGTAATAATCAATCTTTGCAAGGATGGTAAGTAAGTAAAGTAAGTATATCCGTAAATCATCCCGAGCATTTCAGATGTTAAAAGTCAAGTATAGTAAAATAAATTAGCAATGTCTTGTGCAATCACTGATTTATCAAGGCATCTTAAAAAAACTTGTATAGATTTATTTTTTAACAATCAATGGCTCGCATCTAGCTTCAAGTGATAAAGGTATCAAAAATGACGAAGTGATTATTGATCAAGGAGTAAGTAATTGACATAAAACATAAAACAAATACTCCAAAGAAAAGGAGACAAACAAGGCTTCTATTCCAAATCACAAGCTGAGTGAGATATGTATGTGTGGATGTATATATATATGTATCCTATTGAAAGTAGGCCAAAAAAAAAAAAAGCAAAAGAATTAAGTGAATGAAGGGAATTGAGCCCAACGCGGGGGTCGAACCCGCAACCTTGTGATATCAGAAGAACTCATAGATTTAGAATCGTAAGAGTCACACGCTCTACCGATTGAGCTAGCCGGGCAGGCTGTTGTAGAGCTATTTGCTCTATTTGTTGGAGGGAATCGGACTGTTTAAAGATTTATTTAATTTAAACTTTTGTTTGGTGGGGAACTAAAAAAATTTCTGACTAGCGCCGGAAACAACTTTTTCGCAAGCACCTCCGTCTTCCACTTAAACAAAACCTAACTAACCACCCAAAAGCTATCATTTTGGAGTGGAGTCCCTTGGAGATGTTTGCTATGATTTGTGGTTTGCCAGCATTGGGTAAATTTAGTTCCTTTGAGGATCTTCACTTGAAATTCTGAAGTACAAGTCCATTAACTATCCAGAATAAAAAGAAAACATCCAAACCATACGGTAAGTATTTGGGATTTTGGCAGCAGATGTATATTCAGTATGTCTTTCACTAAAGTCATCCGGCTCCACAAGCGGTTATGTGATAAGATGTTCACAGTGAAGTTACCAACGCTTCAGACACTTGATGGTGGCATGAAGGGCGAGACTTCGCCAATGTAGATATTCGAGATAGGTATTCGAGATAAAAAAATAATAACTATTTTGGCCTGCTCAATTTAAAATCTACTTTGTATTCACCCAACTATACGTTGTAACCGCGGAAAATTTAGGGCTTCTCCATGGCGAGTATAGGGTAATCTTTTAATGCGACATTCCTTCCACTTGTGTGAAGACTAGACCCCGGATTTACTTGCAAAAGATGGTGGTTATTCCAGATGTGTATCCTTATTGCTCCAATTAAGCCCCTTCCTTTTGGCGAAAAGCAACAAAACTACAAAACTGTAACAAATGTGCAAAAGGTGATTTCATGATTGGATTCGAACCAATAATACTCAGGGTAACTCCCTACGTAGGGCTCGAACCTACAGCCTCAAGATATATTCATGTGTAGATATAAATACTACTTAGAAGTCTTGCGCGCTACCATTGCGCCAGCAGGGAAATCTTATAAATTTCTTGTGGGACGAGCTCAAATATTTTATTTTATAGCCATTCTCGATCATTGTCACCCCCATGGGACATAAAAGCATTCATTCGATGGCTTCAACTCGAAGAACTCATTACTGAAATTCATAAATTTGTAGTGCTCTGATCCTTTAGTGATAGGATCGCAATGTGGTTTGGAATTGTCCTGTGTATATTTATCAAGTTATATTCTTAGGCGACAATATTCCCAAAATCTTGATATGAAGCACACATCGGAGGATATCCCTTGGATAATTCACGAGTGACCCACTATCAGTTGCAATCTTCGAAAATTGACACAAAAAATGCATCCCCTCTCACTCCCTGACCACCGACCTTGAAATAGCGGAAAAAACAACAAAAATGCAAAACATATGACCAGACTGGGGCACGATCCCAGGACCTTGTCCGTATTTTAACAACTGTTGATTGTTAAGGACACGTGATAACCAACTACACCATCCGGCCTATTTTGATGTTGACAGAAGTGTTAATCAAAAATTATAATCGAACTTGCTAAAGCGTGGGGATGGAAAGTGGAAATTTCATGGTTTATGTGGACCATCCGAGTTCCACAAGTTGCCAGTAATATACGTTTGCATGTGGCAGGACGAGAAAAAAGGACGACTATGAATTGTGAGAAACATCCAGTGTGATCTTGTGAGTATTGGAACCAACTTCCCCCTCAAAATTGATCCCTTTTTATTCAGTATGCTTCCAGTTGGTTTTGGCATTCTTGTGGATAAGATATGGACAGGGACCCACCAAAGTGCTTGATGTGGGGTTATCGCCATCATTAAGGAGCAACTGAACAGATAGATCATGATGAAGTGGTAAGCTTCGAGAAACGGCATGACACTTGTATACCTCTCTCCTCCCTCAATCAAGAAGCTTGTATCAAAGTACAATGCCGCTATTCCATGCGCTTTGAAATGAGCTCAATCCCGGAAACATCCATCCGCCTGTTGTTGACGACCGCATTGTAGTAGTACAGCTTGCTAATCGAACGAAAATTGGAAGCCATGATGAAGTACCATACAATTAAGTTATGTATCTTGTTGCGGAGGTCTATCATCCCAATCTTCCTGTAACATGAGTAGATTCGACGTGTTGGTTGTTGTCACCTAGAATATTAATACCGACAAACGATAATGCCACGTCTTAAGATCATTAATGCCCAGTGCACCTATACAAGCATGCAGGTAATGATGACAAGAATACGATAATAAGAAGTTTGGGCATAATGAATCAATAAAAGTGAGGAAGTCAATTGAAATATGATGTTTCAATGTCCAGGTGTTTATTATTATAATATATCAATGATGAAATGAGTCGAGATGTCAATGTGTCATGTTGGTCCGTGCTCAAACCTATTTGGCAGGGCAACATCTGGCCAGCGAGGTCGAGGAAAGAAGTGGGATGCTACCAAATGTAACCATCCAAAATATATACATATTTATATTTTGAAAGTGACAATCAATCTGAAAGTTCACAATAGAAGCATATAGCCAACAGAACCTTAATTATCATATATCGCTGTGCTATTCCTCCAAAATTTAGAACAGGTTTCATGATCAATAGCTGTCATTGTTCAGATTTTACGTCCCATCTCGTGAGAGTGTGAATCTAGCATCTAACTCACAATCGTTTAACCTTCAGAGCCCCAAGCAGAATATTCCAGTGCCGAGGCGCCATCATAGAAGAGTTGTGCCATGTAGGAACTTGCAACCGTATTACTGTCCAAAATGGTAGTTCCGTCAGGTGTGCTAACTGGGAGAGCAAAGAGTCCAGGTCAGTCACGCTTCGCGCATAAGAATTCCACTGACTAGGTAGTATTCTCTTTCACCATATGAATTGTGGACATTGCGTGATGGACAAGTCGATTTTGCAATCAAATTGGCATTAGTACATGTCCAACCAGAGTAGGCATTAGTGCCAACGCAAAGAAAGAAGACATCATCGGCAGATGTTGTGGTGAGCTGTAAGTACTAGTCATCTGGGCGAAAAGGTTACCACCGTTATCGATGATGAGCTAAAAGTCATTGAGTACTGCCGTAAAGAGATACAGAGAGATTTGTAATATTATTCACTCCAAAAGTTTAAACAATAATTAATGTAAACTTTTTATTGTTAGGTAATCTAATCCGGACTTTCAATAAGTCTAGTACCCCACTTCTCGGCCACCTTTTCATACCAAAAACAGCGAAAATCAATCTCTATAACTTTCTTATTTGTGAATCTAATATCTTGAAAATTTAAATATAAAAGTATTACTTATATAATAGTAAATGCTGAAAATTTCAGATTTTTTACGATTTTATTGATTGAGATATTAATGGTTTAAATTTTGATTTTCAATTTGTATAGGATTGTTATGATGGCGTAACATAGCCCGCATCATGTGACCAATTAGTTAACATGAACATGTGACTAGTGTCACCTAATCCGAAAGCCGACCGACTTCGTAGGAATCGATCGGCCCTGAGAATCGATCGGCCCTTCAAGAGTCGATCGACTTTCGGAACACGAAGGTCTATATAATCAAGATGGATTTCCTTTGTGTAGAGATTCATGCTCAAGATCAATCATTTAGTATACTCTACTATTAGTTACGAATTGTATATCATTATTGTCATTACTTAAGTCCCTGCTTAACGCCTACTTATAAATTACCTCGAGAGTCTAGAGCACTTCCACATGATCTAGACGGCAAACCTCATAACATCTAAATAGTAAACCTTGTAACAAAAAGTTATTTAAGATTTTAATAATTTTTTAAATTTATATATAAATCCGATAAAAATTAAAAACTCAATAGTTTTGTGACGGAAATCCCTGCTTTCCTCCCACCTTTATTATATAAGAAACCTCAGGTACATTAACCATGTCCACACATGATACGATTACTCGAGATTAGTATGCGATTTAGGTGACCTGAGGATCAGATCCGGACAAGTACTAGGTATCAATGGTTATCGGTAAAGTAAGATCATTGGAGGAATAAATATGACTTCTTTTTGCCTAGCTATTGCGGCTAGGCTATTCATTTGTGTATATATAGAGTAGCTATCCCCATCTACAGGTGCTCTTCACCTGTAGATTCTAAGTTAAATACAATTGCTGGTCTATAAACACCCTTTTGGTCACAAGTTTAAACTTTTAGATTTCAATGAAATCAAGTACTAAAAATCTGAAATTTTCAGAATTTATTAATAATTATATAATTGTTACGAGGTTTGCCGTCTAGATCACGTGGAAGTGCTCTAGGCTCTCGAGGTAATTTATAAGTAGGCGTCAAGCAGGAACTTAAGTAATGACAATAATGATATACAATTCGTAACTAATAGTAGAGTATACTAAATGATTGATCTTGATCTTGAACACAAAGCCTTATACAAAGGGAATCCATCTTGATTATATAAACCTTCGTATTCCAACATTGAAGCGATGGAAACTGGGGAGCGAGATTCGAATCTCGCTCCTTCGCTCCCTCGCTCCCTCACAAGACTATTCATATGATCCTATAACACGTGATAATAGTTTATAATGTTACAATGTAACAATAATCAATCTATACTTCAAATTTATCAAAAAATATTCATTAATTATAAAGTTATTAATAGTTGAAAATGACGATTTTTGGTGTAAAAAGGTGGCCGGGAAGTGGGGTACTAGACTTATCAGTAATTCCTCAATAGTTTATTTATTTAATTAAATAGAATCACAGACTAACTGTCTAAACGGTCATCCAGATGGAGTACGGGAAGATTATGGGACACATTGGCGGCAACGAGCTTTAATAGTTGTAACTGTTCCCTCTAAATGTCTAATGCCAAGCCTAAAACTCCTCGAGTTAGCAACCCAGTTGCTGATGATTCTTTCTAGAGGGCTTCTTAATCCGACACCGACATTACAATAGTCAAGGTAGGACCTTTCACTATCGACGAAACGTGGATATAGAGTGCAACTGCAGAGCATAAATGCAGGCAATGGGTAAGACTCCTGGATGACTGTCTGTACCTGTCATGGGATACTTGGGGCTTTTGAGACAAGTTTGTGCTTGACTGATGCCGTAGATTCCAGGTTTAGCACAGGTCAAAGTACCACTAATCGACATCGTGGCGGCTGAGTAAGTGACGACTACAGGAAGAATTAAGAATGATAAATAGTTAGGAATTATTAAAATCTTACTTTTGTGCTTGCTGTGATAGCTTTTGCTCCATAATATCCCGAACGACACTTAAGAAGCTTTAAGCCTGAGCAGCACAGGAGGGGCCGTGGAGACAGACAGTGTGAGAGCAAAAGCTGTTAGGTAACAGTGCTAATTCTGCACTGTGACAATATCATACTTACCGAATGTATATATCAGGACGATGTGCTCCTTTTAACCTCCATGGGAGTCCAGTAAATAAGAGAATGTGATGGCTGCTGCTGAAATCTACATAATAGACATCATAGGCTGCCCACTTGTACTTGATAACTCCACTCGCAAATGAGTTATTCCAATAAGTCACAGTGCCACTAGATCTCTAGAGTGACCTGCAGAAAAATCTAGGTCGACACCCTGTCTGCCGATGTATTCAGATTCGAAAAAGTTCATCGCAGAAGTCTCGGCACAATATTACATGTGAAGATATAAAACTTTTGAGATGATATAGAGATAGCTAATGACTGTTGCTCATGCTGTCAAAAAATTGAGGGCTCAAGCTTTAAGGTTGTGGTCCCAAGGGCCATTCGTGGCCACCCGTGGCCACTACTTAGAAGGAAGTACCTTTGGAGGAACTAGCATTGTTCAAGGGAATCTAAGTGCTCAGTACATCAATTTTCTAGAATGAAACTTCCGCGTACTTCGAACAAAGTAGGGACTGTGCGTTGGTAGAGTGATAGTTGCATGGGTGCAGTGACCCCAGAAGGGAATGAATAGGATACACAAGACGCCCCACAAAACACGGCATTGTTAGGCCTGCTCAAACCCTTAGTACATATTAAATAAAACTGAGCAGAGCTAGTCAGGAACAAAAGATGAAAAAGGTACAAACACGGAAAAAAGGGTAATAACTGATAATGATTGGCTCAGTGCGCGGCATTTACTGCAGCGGTTGCATCGATGAGACGCGGGAGAGGCCAACATGATTGGATTTCGAGCCATCAAGAAGATCTAGATTGTCCAACATGGGCAGAGAGAAAGACATGAAGTATGCATTGCTTTATCGGAAATTTTATGATTTACTTTCCCATTCATATAGCGGTCGCCGACCGCCGCAAGGTAGTTTCACAGGATTGCTCTGTGCTGATCGTCAACACTATTTGAAAGATCAAAGGTTTAAGGACCCAATAATCATTAGTTTTAGGGTTATCATCCATTTCATCTCATCATCAGATAGAAGCAAAGAACATTGACCTTTGAAGCATGAGAGCATCGAAGACATTAAGAAGATTTTTGAAGAGCAAGATCTAAGAAAAACCCCGTATCGAAAATTCAATGTCCGTGCATTAAACCCTCAGTGTAGCGAAAAAGGTGACCGGAATTATGATATCAACCTAAAATTGGAATTTCGCTCGAAAACAATTTAATTATAAATATCTAGATTATGGATTCACAGGAATTAAATTCGACATTTCTTTGATTGGCTATTTCACTTTTATATATCTATTAGAAGGTTTGGAGTGTAAAATAGGATAGTAGAATGGGCTCGCTTACGGATAGCGAGGAGTCCCATAAACGCACCAAGTAGAATTTTTTGTGTGGTAATATATTGTTGAACAAGGTAGCCTCCACAACAAATAGAGCAAACAGCCCTATAACAGCCTGCCCGGCTAGCTCAATCGGTAGAGCGTGTGACTCTTATCCATTGAAAAATGTTCTAGATCAATCACAAGGTTGCGGGTTCGACCCCCGCGTTGGGCTCAATTCCCTTCAGCAGGTTCTTTTTTGCACTGTTTTGTCAATTATGTCACCTGATCAATAATGTGTTCCCTCCTCCCCTCATAGGATGAAAATCTAGCTCAGGTTTTCAGGATAGTTTTGCTGTTTTTAGCCATATGCATCAAGAATAGTCATCTTTCTTGAACTAACATCAACAACATACATACATATATGATCAACATTGACAATCTAAATGGACCTTCTTTCTGATGGACGGACCTAGCCATGTTGTGTTTTCTACAATTTCCTTTTCTTTGCTGTAATACAAGAATAGTTGGAAACATTGTGCGCCAATCCGAGTACCGTATGTAGTATAACCTCAAGAACTATCTACTCGCGTTACATAGAATTAGATTCCGATTCTACCAAGACTTTTCAATGTATATGTGAAGCATTTCCCTTTTACCGGGCAGCCGGTTAACGAATCACTGAGCATTTGTGAAGCCAAGATCCCATTATTGGCCAATCCAATATACGCAACAATAACATTCACTATCTTGGTGATACCCTCGATCCCTTTCTTGTTTCGTTCCACAATGGAATTGAACCGCGTAAGCTAATCCAATAAGGGGAAGGACGTGTCGCTTATCTACGGCTTCTATCGTGATAAACATCTTTTCCCCCAAAATTTAACCTTCATTAAATACCAAGCGATACCGGCATTTTTGGTTTCCCCTCTACAACATCCTGAATCTCTGACATCGCGAAAGATGGACCATTACCTTTCTGACCTTACGATTACATGATAATTTCGATGATCTTCAGGTACATATGGTAATATCTGGTGCCATATGATAGTCACATAGTCACATTGTTATCTCTCTTATTTAACTCTACGTCGTCTTCCGTCTTCCGTCTCCACATCCTTTTCTTGTAAGTCATTTCTTACCAGTACTTACGAAGGAGGGCACGCCCTTCGAGATTGACATTGGTTGAACAACTGTCTCAACCCTTGTATACTACATATCAACAACGGGAAGTCGCATCAAGTATAAGCTCACCGTATTTCTCAGCCTTTTTCTGAAAGGTCCTGTCTTTATCACTTCTATCTTTCTTTCTATTTACTTCTCATCCTTCTTCTACAAGTCATCAAGGTCAGATAGGAGAAAATGGCCCCTCCAACAGCAATTGATGTCGAGGGTGTCGTCGACACCGAATCCGTAGTCATTCCCGATCCACTTACTGTCAATGGGGTTTCTGCAAGACGTGCAAAGGCTGGGAAATTTACGGCTGGCGTAGCAGCATTTACAACTAGTGATCACTTCAAAAGCCCTGTTGGTATACCCTATCCGAAGGAGCTGGTCATGTCTAATGAGTCATAGTCAACATGGAAACCAAAAGCAAAACGATTTGATCGTAAGTCGTTCTTCCACAATGGTTGTCTACTTTTACTGACTACTTGCAGACCGCATCTCTCTTGAGAGTAGATCAAGAAAGCCATCGAACTTGAAAAGTGCTGCCAGATATTTGGGCCCTGGAATGATTTCTCTTGGTGGAGGTCTACCATGCCCTGAATATTTCCCAATCGAAGAAATATCCATCAAGGTTCCTACAATACCTCACTTCTCGGAAAAACAAACAAAAGAATCTGGAACTATCATAACTGCTGGAAAGTATGATGTGTCAGAAGGCAAGGGAGCATACGATTTGTCTATCGCACTCAACTATGGACAAGGTACAGGATCTGCACAGATGCTTCGATGGGTGACAGAGCATACCGAAATTGTTTGCAATCCACCTTATGCAGATTGGGGTTGTACTCTTACTGTAGGAAGTACATCAGCTTTGGAGCAGGCATATCGCATCTTCTGTGAAAGGGGTGACTACGTGTTATCCGAAGAATATACTTTTGCTTCTGCTGTAGAGACTGCAGCCCCTCTGGGTATAAAATTCTTGGGTGTCAAAATGGATGCTGAAGGTCTTTTGCCAGAAGTCTTGGATGAGATTTTGAGCAACTGGGATGAAAAGGCAAGAGGTGCTAGAAAGCCATTCGTTCTTTACACCGTACCTTCCGGACAAAACCCTACAGGCGCAACACAAAGCACCAAAAGACGACATGCAATTTACAAGGTTGCCCAAAAGCACGATGTATACATTTTAGAAGATGAACCTTACTATTTTCTTCAAATGCAACCGTACACCGGTCCAGATGCTCCTGATGTTCCACCACCGGCTAACAATGAGGAATTTTTAAAGGCTCTCATACCAACTTATTTAAGCATCGATACTGATGGAAGAGTTATGCGAATGGATTCTTTCTCTAAAGTCATTGCACCTGGGACAAGAGTTGGGTGGATCACCGCTTCCGAACAAATTGTCGAGAGATTCATCAGGTCCAACGAGAACTCTAACCAAAACCCAAGTGGAATCTCCCAAATGGTTCTTTTCAAACTTCTAGAAGAAAACTGGGGACATGGTGGTTACCTTCAATGGCTCATCAATCTTCGATTGGAATATACTAAGCGTCGAAACGTTATTCTTGCCGCTTGTGAAAAATACTTGCCCAAGGAGATTGTAAGCTGGAATCCGCCAACTGCTGGCATGTTCGTAAGTATCTCATGGATTCAGTAGAGATATGACTTCACTAACAAAATCTAGCTGTGGCTCCAAGTAGATTGGCATAAACACCCATCTGCCAAAACCAAGTCAATTGGAGATATCGAACAAGAAATTTTCCTCGCTGGTATCGGTCAAGGTGTTCTCATTTGTCCAGGTAGTTGGTTCACAGCTGAGAAGAGTGGCTTTGTACCAGTAGATATGTTTTTCCGCGCCACATTCGCTGCTGCATCGGAAGAGAAGATGACAGAGGCGATTGAGAGATTTGGCGTGGCTGTTAGAAATAGCTTCGGCGTTGAGTAAGGGTGGCATTTTGATTGCATAGTTGCGAGGCGTTGAAACAGGATATCAGATTGGGTTAGACAACTGTTGCAAGATAAACATTATGATCTCATGCCAGATTTTTTGAACTCTTGAAAGTTCTAACGAATTGTGATGCTTTTACCGTATTTTGGCACTTAGTTGTTCCAGATGATCTGGCTATCAAGCGCAACGTAATATGCCGCGGCGGTGATGCTCAGAGGAAGTCAATCTGGAACTTCCACCTCTCCCCCCCACTATACAGTAGTCTATCTCCGCTGTCCAGTATTTATTAAATAGATAGAACTCCCAGTATTGATGGTTCATGGAGTGTGGCTTCGCATATACCATTTCTACCTTGGGACGAACCATCCTTTAAGGAGATAAGTCGTGCACGATGTATCCTCAAAATGGGTATTCAAGGTGTGTAACCGGCAAGGCACCAAATAATGGCAAGGGCCTTTCAGAAGCGATGATGATATAATTCTAGCCACTGCTGTCAGCCATTTGATTGTGCAATTTTCGTCGATATTTCTTTTTCTTTTCTTTTGTTCCGGCACATTTCTTATGCTTGATTCTGATTCTTGAATGTTGAATTTGGACCTGGTGGGAATATGAGTATCATGAAGGTTGGGGAATCTTGTTTTAATGATTTTTAGGGCTGGAGGCGGTAGAAGCGGGTATAACAGGCCTGAGTGCTAGAGGTATCATAATTCCACTTCAAACCATACCATATGATGGCAAGAAAGATGTATCTTTTCAACAAGCATGAGTGATTTCTGGCTAGTCCACCTCAGATATCTCTAAATATTACTAGCGATTCAACTGGATATCATACCAAAGTAGAAGTAGATAAATTTGGCTGTGGAGAAATCATATGCATAGATTCCGAAATGCTTTCGTACTTGCCGGATATTCCTTTGCAAAAAGTCACTGATTTTGCAATGGGATATTCCATATCGAATCATCCCCATTCGGTCTCTTTACTTTTATTCCTTTGGTGGATGATGAATTTTTACCTGAGCGATACTTAAAAATGATGAGTGAGGCGGTTTTGGGAATGGCGATTTGCAATTCGCTCAACAAATGCCAGACAACTAAAAGTCTTCCTATGATGTTTGAATGGACAAAAGATGACGGTGCAATGAATGTTAACCCTAGACATCTCATCCAGGCCGAGGAAGATATGGTTTCCTCCATTAAATCGTGTGCATGGTATAACTACAGAAAAATACTTTGATCTATTTTACCTATACCTAGCTTCAGATTTTGATGAAGAACTTAGCAATTATATGTCACAACACCCCCGCCCCCCAAAAAGGATCCTAATATTTCAATTCATTACTTCCGAATTCCACGCATTTTAAGAAACATACATACTTTTCACCTGTTCATCAATCGACTCTGGATACCATATGGTTAAACATACACAAAAGAGGATAGACTGTAGTCTCAGGGAAATCAGGCTTTGCGATCCTAACCAGAGCGCTTTAAATAACTCTACTATTCAAAGATGTCAATGTCAGCCAGCGGCCAAGTACTCCTTACTACAATGATGAGTACGGGATAGTGCATGAAGATTTTTTTCGCGAAACCTTCAAACGGAGGTCATCTGTATTTCCAGGTGCGAATATCTCATTTGAGATTACTCGACTTCTTCCTTATTCTTGAGATCGGAATTATGGTTCTTTCGACTCGGTGAGTATGAGGGGGGAGCTGCAATGTAGATTCTCGATAAGTGGATCAATAAACAAATCAAGTAAATGATGCTTCATTATAAAGGTACTCCTACACAAATATGCTAAAAGCCATGATAACCACGTGGACCTTTCCATTCGGATAATGAAAGAGTCTTTCCGCTAGAAACAGTCATTATGATCTTGGAAAGCTGGAAAACCATTCGGTGAACTGACCCCTCCATCATCCACGAATTTACACCAAAATAAACATCAAGTTCCTCAAGCTCCAGATAATAAACATAATGTGATATCTCAGCACAACTATTGAAACGAGAGATGAAGACGAATTCAGCTTCGCTTTGGATATTTGTAGCAGATGGTAGAATAATTACAGCGAGACACTTGGCAATTTTAATTTCTGTTTCGTTAATATTTGTAGAGTGAGGAAATTTCAGTTGTAAAAGTATGGAACCGAGTCTTGGTGTATATCATGAGATAGCTGAGATGAGATGAGCGCTTCCATCAACCAGTTAACATCCATGCCTCATGAACGTATCCCGAAGTAACAATAAAAGCATGTAGATGCCATACCATCGTAACCATAACCATAACCATAATAACAGCCATCAGTATCCTAACCCTCCATCTTCCAAGTTCCACTTTGCTTGTCCAAAAATCCCACGTGCACGCCCTGCCCAGGCTGCAATACAATGTCTGCTTTCAGTCTCGGGTTTCCTCCATCAACTGCATGCATAAACCCCTGTAAACCATCAAAGTTCTGTAGGATTCTAACAATCGTATACCCCATTTCCGTGAGCGCAAATTGTTGACCAATACAGATTCGAGGACCACCATTGAAAGGAATGTACTGCCAAGGTTTTGGCTGCCATGTTAACCAACGATCGGGGTTGAAAGACATGACATCTGGAGTAAGATCTTCGCGGCGTTGCATAATGAGAGTAGAGTAGCCAATTGGGGTGTCTTTGAGAATCCCCACGGGAGAAAGGCCATCGGGACCGCCACCGACAGGTAGGGTGGTATCTTTCAGGGCGAGACGGACGTTAAAGGGAACAACAGGATAAAGGCGAAGAGTCTCGTGCATGACATTCTACGGTGGTAAGTAAGAGATTTATGACAAACGAATGGAAACTTACCTGAAGATATTTCATATCTTTCAAATGTTCATAAGTTGGAGCTTCCTCGAGACCAACTTTTGAAATAATTTCCTCACGCAGTTTCTTGAAAACTTCAGGATGACGAGCTAACTCGTAGAAAGTCCACGATAGAGTGGAAGCTGTTGTGTCGCGACCGGCAAGTAAGACTGCTACAAGTTGATCTCGAAGGACATTTCTATCGCGGGTGTAGGAGGCTAACGCATGTAGAAATGTATAACCTTCCTCTGTTTTCGTTTTAGTTGCTAATTCCTCAGGAGGAAGTCGAAGGGCGTCCTCAATGAAGGGCGTAACAAATTCGTTGATAACCTTGAGACCTTTGTAGAATGACTTCCTTGGAATCAATGCATTCGTAGGCCTAGTTGGCGGATTAGCGCTCGTCTTTTAATAAAAGAGGAAGATGAGATATCATACCCAGCCCTGGCAATCATACTTTGTACTCTCTGAACTTCCGCAAAAGCATCTGCAAATTCCCCTGGTCTCTCTAAACTTTCTACACTGCGTCCCAACAAAAAATCCGTCGCAGCATCTAGAGTATATCTGAAGAACAAATCACTAACATCAATCTCCTCACCCTGAGTACCATCCCATTTTTTACCTTCCACTTTGATCTTCTGGATTAAGATTTGTATGTGTCTCTCGAAAGTGTTCAAATCACTAACGCGATCCTTTATGAACTGTGGACGTATCAACTGACGAGAATCATGCCACTGATCAAGATCAGTGGTGAAGATGCTATCACCAAGGAAGTCTTTCCAATCCTTATGAAATGGTTCTCCTTTCCCATAATCGGTGAATTGAGTCGCAAGTATAGCTTTAATATTTTCCGGCTCCGCCGTGAAAAGAGTGCGTTGTCCTCCCGGATATGCCTCGACTGTATAACGTTTATCCTTGTGGCCGTCGAAGAAGGCTAGCCATGCGTCGAGATTTCTGTCGTTTAAACTATAGTTGATTGAGCGCACGATGAGGTCAAGATCTGGATATCGTCAGCAAGCTTTTCAGCCAAAGGAAAATCATGGTCTTGATATGTACCAAATGGAACCCATGCTTTCACTCTTCTCGTATGACCCCCAAGCGATCTAATCTTCAGCTCTTTCTGAATCAACCGAGTAACCTTGATCAAGGTAAATATCACGACAAACGCGGCGATGAGAAACTTTGTTGATATGCCTTCCAACATGATTGAGTCGTTGATATTATGTTATGTGACCATAAGATTGAATTGATGAATGGAGAACAAGACGAACGTGAGTTAAAGCTCGAAAGCGCAAGTTGTTCTCACCCTCTTATACTTATCATGACTTCCTCGGACTGTGATCACGGTCATGTTAGTCTTTGTTGTACTTTATTATTGCGGAAGAATGCATGAGCGCTCGGATGAAAAGTGCTTAACCTACCCAGTTACCTAGGCGTTTGTTGTAACGTCCAATGTCCAATGTCCAGTGTCCAGTGTCCAGTGTCGCATCGCATCGCAAACAGTAACCTCCGATCAAAGGTGGGGTTAAAATTCTGGATATGATGAATATGATGAGGAGGAATTCCCTTGTTTTCCCCTCATCTTCCCTTGTGATCCTTCGCCTGTGCTCGAATTGGAAACGCTGGCGTAAGAGATTCCTTGGATAAATTCATGCATTTGTGTAATATTTTCATATGTAATCTGGTTAAGAATGACGACCGAGGATTCACATGTAAAATGGGAAAATAATAGGAATTATTGGGAAAACAAAAAGAACAAAGAGACAAGAGAGCAAATCCGGGGTAAAGTTAAAAGATGCATTCCCGAGACCCCGTCCTCGTCTACTAGTCCCCTACATGGTATCACGTTATCGTGCAAACCAGTGGGAGCCAATGGAAAGATAGCGGGGCTGAAAGTACCAACCTAGTATTTTATTTAGTCTGATGATGCTATGTCCAAAGCTGCATCGCAAATTAAAACTATTATTCAACCTTCTATTTATCAATTCATATAAACAAACAATAATCAATAAATAATAACATTTTTGATAATGATCTACACATTTACATTCTTAGACCCTCATTCGCTATATAAGACAGCTTAATCCAAGTCCATCGAAACCTTTGAAGCGGTATAGAAATACCTACAGTCTAATCTGTATACACATCTACCTGCTTAGAGATCTTGATTTTAATTCGGTCCTGGTGTACAACTTGTAAAGGTACTATCTACTACTGATTATCGTTCCGACGTTTCACCCACTAATCCATGCACACACACGATAAATCTTCAATAAAATACGATGAATCATTGCTGTGTGACCTCCATCACAATCTATGTATGTACCTACAAAGGAGATTTCAAGTAGATATCAACCTACACATTAATATCCAATGCCTAAACTCCATGCTAATGCAACGGTACCTCGCCCATCTCTACAGCCTCAAATCAATTATCCCATCTTGCCCATATTAAATTACAATGAACACTCGGTTGAGTCCGATTGCGTGCAGAAAATCATTTGTACAGGTCCCGATCGGATTCCCATGGTTCTCAAGTGCTCATTGAATTCTGGCAATCTACTGCCTGCGTCGATTTGACTTCTATTCTGTCCAGTTACTGGATCCTTGGCTCCTGACCACAAGACTTCCGCGGCCGCAGCTCCTCGTGGCCATACCATATCGTCAATGTTGATGGCGTCGGTTTGCTCGGACCAGATGTGGAATTCTCCGCCAACAACCAAGTGAGTTGAGTTTTCCGGGACTCCGGCGAGAGGATCATAAGAGTAGACTAGACGCCAATTCTTGGTAGGAGAACAGTAATCGAGGTAGGGGTAGTAAGCTTGGGAGGATGCTCCTGGTTGGAAGTTGAGCCATTGTCCTTTGCCGCAATCGAGATACTGAGTTTGTTAGCAGGTGAGCTGAAAGATGCGTCAGAAATTGTACATACCCAAAAGTTATAGTTGCCAGCAATAGCTTTATGTCCAGCACCGACGATCTGAGCGACTGAGGCATCACTGAGCCATGATTGAATGAGAACATCTGGTCCCAAGGTGAGGTTCCATGTTGTGAGCATTTCTTCCCAAACCATTGGTGTAAGTCCAGCAGCTCTGACTTGTTGGTGGTTTCTGTCCACGAATGCCTGGATTAATGGTCGAAGAACCTCTGTATCATTTGACTGAACCGTAGGATCCAGCAAATAAGTATTAACATTGACTTCGTCTCCACCAGTGTGGAAGTACGATGAATATGGGGAGACTCGAGGAAGAAGATCATTTAACAGTGTCTCCAGGAATGCTGGTACGGCGGAGTCATTAAGTCTCAACGATCCACAAGGAGGTTCAGCACAGTAGGTATCCCAGGGTTCGGCGTTGAAAGCGGCCAAGAGCTCAGGATGAGAAAATCCAATTGAGCTTGTATGACCAGGCATGTCAATTTCTAAAATGACCTCGAGGCCAAGATTAGTTCCATATTCTTGGATCTCCTTTAAGTCTTGGGGGGTATATGACAATCCGGTTTGGTAAGCACCCAACTTGGACAACTCAGGAAGTGCTGGAATATCCAAAGGCCATGACTGAGCATCAGTGATGTGAAGATGAATAACATTGCATTTGCTGTAATGCAAGGCCAACATCGTTCTCTTGATATCTTCCACGGGATACCAATTTCTAGATATATCCATGTTCATCCCACGATGGGCAAACTTTGGTGCATCATAAATTGTCACAGGAGCTAGTTTCGTGTAGACGCCGGCCTTAGCAACGGAATGTGTGTAGAAAAGTTGTGTGAACGTTGTCAGTGCATGAAGTATGCCGATAGACGAGGGGGCGCTGATGGTGGCCTTTCCGTCAGTAGTGATGGTGAGGTTATAAGATTCGTCTACTTGGCCATCCGTAGGTTTAAAGGTGGAGGAATTATCGTGTCCGGTCTGGGCGATGTAGAGTTCGGTAATGTAGGTCTTGTTTGAAGTGGCCGAGGGCTCAACTTGGGACAAGGTATTTCGTGCATAGAATTTCCATGGTGTCAAACCCTGGTAGAAGATCTTGGTCATGGCACGAGTTACAGCACTGGAAACAATAGTTTTGCTATTTGTAACATTCCCAGCCCCATCAACAGAATATCCTGTAGACTGTACCGCCAAAACTTTCTCAGCATTCATATCAAACTAAAATTTGGGGGGAATAATCGTACAAGGCCGCCATCATATGTAACCTTAACATTCCGATCCAACCACAAAACACCAGTACCATTCGTGTACGAGACGGGTTGAGGCCAAATAGCCAGGGCAGAGGAAACCAAAGCAGATATTAGAAATGTCGAAGACAGCATATTGAGAAGTGCCAGTCTAGGATTGTAGATGTAGATTTAGATGTAACGAGAACAGAGACAATGAAAAAAACAGATGGGGAGAATAGTTTATATAGCTTCGTGAAAAAGAGCGTGCAAAGTGCTTCAACCAATCACTTAATTGGTGTACAGCAGTGTGGCTCAGAATAAACGAATATTCTGCAGTATTAGTTATGGTAGACTCACCAGGATTCCGGCGTGCCGCAGGAATATGAACCCAGGGATGGCACTGCGCAAAGCTCAGAATAGAGTTCAGCGCAATCAAATTGATTTTTCCCAAGACTTAGTTATGACGATAAATAAATTATGCAGGTAGCCCAATCCAATGTCCCAACTGGTCGTCCTGTTGTAGTAATAATTGACACTAGGTGCGGAGAACTCGACGCGAGACTACCAATCCAGCTGCCGTAACGTTACCATTAACAGCTTGAGAAGCCGGGGAGGAAAAGTACGACGTGATGGAGTAGTTCTCCCGTATGCAGCAGTACGCAGATAGTAGTGGGTGGCAGTATGAGAGTAGTAGAGACATGCCCCCATTAGTTTGTTATCTGATAATGTCGCTTTCAGTCGGATTGATGCATCTGCGCGAGACAACGTACGCAGTATAAGGATAGATATGAGTGGATATGAGTGGATATGGATGGATATGGATGGATTTGAATGGATTCTGGTTGTGGATTAGGGTATGGATAAGGGTCAAGGGTTGAGATTTGGGGTCGAAATTGTGATGTGCATTTGAGCGAAAGGGAAGTCCAGTTTGCTTACCTCAGAATCCGAATTACACACATTAGATATGCAGTACTCAGCAGATTATTGGTAGGTCAAGACCGTCAAGGTCTAGTATCTACTAGGTGCTCTGTACTCTCTGTATAGAGGAACTAGAAATTTACAACATAATCACAACCGTTTGAATTACTAAAAGTGGATTCGAGATCAATCCTGATTTTCTAGGATTGGTCGTAATCTCTCTGATGCGGCGCCATTGGAGCTTTATGGAACCGATGGTTAAAAATGGTATCTAAGCATGAAAAAGGGATGGATTGATCATGAATTACGAAATAACATGTCAGCATTTGGAAAGCAGTGAGATTTGTTGGAGCTGATGCAACATGTATGAAATTCAGTGCTGTTTATATTCCCCACAAAACAGTAAGACAATATAAATGTGTCTTAAGTTTTGATATATTAATTGAAATATCGAAAGAATAATATCTATCTGTGTAAACTCATATAAGAGCTCGCGCTAAACCATTTTAAGAAGTCGACACTGGACAGATGAGGGCTCGGAATCTTCTAATACTTTTTCAATCTCTTTTCTTATTAATTTTTACAAATTTGTTATAAATCGAATCACATTTACTTTTCACAATTGTATAAAAATCTAATACTTTATAATATCGTTTGTATATATAGAAATAAGGATTACTATTCAAGAGATATTGCTACTTCTCATTTACGAACTTTTTGACATTCAACGATCTTATAATAAATACATCCTCGGTAGTTTCGTGATTACTTTGCTCTAAAAGGGGCTCAGTGTGACTTCTGATATGTGAGTTTCACTTTATACGGTATTCGATGGTGGCTTTGGCTGGTGAGTGCAAAGTTAAGTCAAGTTTCCATCGATGGTTAGAATGCAAGTCGCCTCCCCCGCTTTCAGGAGCTTCGCCAAGGTGCAAATCTATGAGACCAGATGACTGACCAATATGTAAAGGAGTTTTAAATCCCCTTTTGACTCATAGAGAACAATATATAAAGTAAATGTGAAATAGGTTGGTGGCATTTTTGTTGGCATTTTTGTTACTATGCTGTACTCGAGTATATGACAAGGACTGACAATCCTAGCTATGAATGAATCCTTCGCTGAAGTGAGGGCACGTTATCACGTGATTGTGATCCACCGGTACAGCACGTGAATGCTTAGCACATCACAATTTATAACTAACTTCATGCGGCTCAGAAAATGTGTCATCCTTAGGCAAATATTGTGTTCGCCAGGGCTCTTTAAGCTTCTTGGTCTTTCGAGATCTTTATTCTATCAAACTCATACCATCTTTTTTTCACGGTTACAACAATACCAAAGGAATATAAACAGTCGCACAGACATCATAAGCAGCGTCTCAATCAATCACTTATTGCGACCCATCAAGATTACCGTAGCTCACTGTCGTTCTCATTCCAGTCGTGAGCTTCAGCAGCTCAAGTATTTGCAGGCCTGACCTTTGATAAACAAAGAAATCAACACAATCCAATATGTCGGTCGAAGTTGTCTTAGATTCGCCTCTGGCACATGCACTCAATGCTTCCATCCAGCCAAAACTTGTAGAAGTAGGATGGAGTACTGGTGGAGCTGATGACTCTGCGCTTTCCGAATATATTATCCTCATGTTGGTGAACGGGAAAACTCAAGAGCAAATCGCTGCGGAATTATCGGGCGATCTTTTGAATCTTGGGGATGATGACCCTGGTGCGAGAGATTTTTCTCAATGGCTGTTTGACCAGGTTGGATCATTAAATTCACAAAATGGCGGTGGAGGATTTCCTGATACTGGGGCAGAGACTGGGCAAGCTCAGTTTGGAGACTCAAATGTGTCTCAGGATGCGGATATGAATGATGCTTCAGAGGCGGGCGATGTAAACGTGTATGTAATCACTCTTTTGATCAGTTTAAAATTCAGAAATATACTCTCGAGACCAAAAACTAACTTGCTACAGACCAACTGGCCCTAAGTCAATGCGAAATGGAAGTGGTGGTATCACTCGTCCACGGGATAAACGCATGCTGAATCATTTGACGAAGGCGATGGATCGCACGCATGATGCCGCGCTCCACCGAGTACGACCTCAGTCGGGAAATGAACGAATAAACACACATGCGCGAGTACCCCCGACAGGGCCAAGAGGACCCGTAAATATTCGAGGCGCTGCCCGTATGCAAAACGGGCGTGGGCATGGCGGCATGGGAGGTATGCCCGTGCAACATGGTGCGGCGCAAAATGTTATGAGCATGTCTCCACACCAACAACTCGAACTTTATGCTATGCTTGAGCAGCAATCAAGAATGATGGCGCAAATGTTCACTCCACAACAACAGCAGATGATGTCACGAGGAGGTAATGGTATGGGCTCAGGATTTCCCGGACAAGGCAGGCCTCTACATGAACGAATGCAACATCCTAACCGATCCCAAAACAATGGATTCCAGAAACGTCACGACCAACAACCACAATCTCAAAATGACAGCTCGATGGATGTCGAGATGTCTTCTATTGATAAGGTCGATAGTCTTCCTGCAGATACTATATGCAGGTACAACTTGTCTTGCACAAACAAAGATTGCAAGTTTGCACATCAGTCTCCGGCAGCTCCTCCAGGAACGGCTATTGATGTTGCGGATGTTTGTAGTTTCGGTGCCGCTTGCAAGAATCGAAAATGCGTTGGGCGACATCCATCCCCGGCCCAAAAGACTGCGCACCAAACCACCCAAGACTGCATATACTTTCCAAATTGTAAAAATGCCAACTGCCCCTTCCGGCATCCAACAATGCCGTTATGTCGAAACGGTGCAGATTGCACAACACCGGACTGTAAATTTACACACGTCAAGACTATGTGCAAGTTTAACCCTTGCTTAAATCCGACATGTCCATTCAAGCATGAGCCAGGTCAGAAGAGAGGAAAGTTTGATGACAAGGTATGGGTGGCGGATGGCACGAAAGAGCACGTTAGTGAGCGGAAGTTTGTGGATGAGGACGGGAATGAGGAATTGATTGTACCCGGAGGAGCAGCATCGACAGACACAGGAGCTGAAAAAAATGGTGATGCAGAGGTTGTGGAGTAGAGGGGGTAAAAGATTTTTTATGGATTTCAGGCGGAGGAAATTGATTTCAAGAAAAAAATTGTACAACACGGGTGTATATGGAGTGGGAGGGAGACTATAGTCTGGCGTTTTATGGATAAGAGGATCGTGACTGGATTCTCGGATATATCATGATTGGGGGCCATCATAATGAATAGCTGGTCACAGCCAAAGCAATTTTTAGGTAGAATGGATTGTTGTATCTCTCGGCACCCCCAGAGCTGAAAAGGCTTTTGGGGCTTAAGCCAAACCCGAAAGTTCCCTTGCGTCTACACTAACTTGTGATGGTGAATTTGTGATGTGTCTTTCCAATCAATTTGAGTCTCTTTCAAAAGCCTACCGGTACTTTGTAACTGGTGTTGATCATGCTCCCCATAGCATAAATGGAAAACCAAATTTTCTC
>NW_001820822.1:1148225-1192843 GCF_000146945.2 Sclerotinia sclerotiorum 1980 UF-70
TGATACGGAAGCATAGCACTTTGCGGGGGAGGGGCAGGTTGGCAGGGTGGTTGGTAGCTTAGAGCTTGGGCTTCGAGTGTCAGTGTCAGGGTCGGTGCCACTGTCAATGTAAGCGAAACTGCGCTGCAGTTCATCCGATCATCAGTAATAATTTCATGCTGCTACTACACAGCATCCACAAATAGAAATAATGAGGATGCGTCTGCATCTGCATATGCCTCTGCCTCTGCCTGAGTCTCCTTTACTGAGTCCTGTTAGGCGATGCTATAATACTCCTCAATGTCAAGCTGTACGCTTATGTCGGCGGACACTATTCGGATCTTATCCCAGAGCATATAGCTCTGAAGCGCGGCCACAATTATGCCTGCGCGAACGATCTTATCCTCTGCGGAAATACTACAGTAGCCATGTCTCGCCAAATACACCAACGGGAAGGTCTGCGGGAGTCACATCAGAAGACAAAAATACAGAAGAATGGAAGGAATCCAGTGTCGCGGTACTGGGCGGAGGAATTACGGGTCTCGCAACAGCGTACTATCTCACCCAGATGGCACCGCACTTAAAAGTTACATTATACGAGGGCAGTGAAAGATTAGGAGGCTGGCTACGAACAAAACGTATTGATGTGGGAGATGGTGAAGTCGTCTTCGAACAAGGCCCGAGGACTTTGAGACCGAACACTCCTGCAGGATTTGTTACCTTGAACTTGGTAAGATCCTGTTTCAACTATTTATTTCCGGTCAACCTAATTGAATCCATAGATTAGAGATCTTGGTCTGACTGAACAAGTGATTAAAACCGACAAAACGTCTGCCGCTGCCTTGAATCGCTTCATCTATTATCCGGATCGCCTTGTGTGCATGCCTGAGCCTAGCCAAGGAACTTACGCTATTGCCTGGAAGCTGTTAACAGAACCAGTTTTCAAAGGATTCTACAAAATGCTATTCGAATATAAGAGACCGAGAAGACCAAGAGAATTAGATGATGAATCTGTGGGATCCTTCCTGGCCAGAAGAACAGGGACCACAGATATTCCAAATAATTTGGTGTCGGCCGTATTTCATGGTATCTATGCCGGTGATATCTACAAGTTGAGTGCGAAGAGTATAACCTCTGCACAGTGGGGAATGGAAGGCGCATATGGAAGTATCACTGCAGGAATATCTCAAATGGGAAAATTTCAGAATGCGATACCTGAAGATGTGGACATGGAGAATGAAGAAAAGAGTCTTTTCACGGACAATGAGAGGGCAATTGTAGAAGGTACAAGTGTATATACATTCCGTAGAGGAATTGGCACACTTTCTGAAGCACTAGAGTCTTCTTTGCGGAGCAACCCTAATGTCGAAATCAAGCTGGGTGAGAATGTTGGAAAAATAGAGTACGATGATCAAAAAGAAGGTATTAAGGTATATATGTATATTACTCCTATTTTGGAATGACTGCTAAATTACCTAGGTCTACACAACGCAGACCGGTGAACCACCTACTTTCCACTCTTACGTTATCTCTACCTTGTCAGGTCGCACTCTCTCTACCTTAACCACAGCTTCAGATGACTCTTTCCTCACTTCACTCGCAGAAACAGAGGCCGTGACGGTCATGGTTGTGAATCTTTACTACCGCGATGAAGACCTTCTCCCCGAACGTGGCTTTGGATATCTAATCCCACGGTCCATTCCTTATGATCAAAATCCAGAATTTGCTCTTGGTGTGGTGTTTGATTCAGACGCAACAGTTGGGCAGGATACTGTTCCAGGTACCAAAGTTACCGTTATGTTGGGTGGCCATTGGTGGGACGACTTTGAAACATATCCCGATGAGGAAGAGGGTATTTCTATGGCAAAAGCCGTCCTCCAACGACACCTGAAAATCGATCAAGATCCGGAAATGGCACATGCATCTTTGCAGAAAGACTGCATTCCTCAATATACTGTGGGTCATGAAAAAAGGCTCAAGCAAGCGCATTATGAGTTGTTGAGTGCATACAAAGGAAGACTGGCAGTAGCTGGAAATTCGTACACTGGAGTCGGTGTAAATGATTGCATCAAGGCTGCCAAAGTCGTAGCAAGTGATGTTGCACGCGGTAATGATGTTACAGGATTAGAGAGGTTCACCGAACCAAAATGGTGGGAGAAATCGATTCGATGAAATGACTCCGACAAGGATCTCCAAGCAATTGACGAAATAACATTGTGGAGTAAGTTGAGACGTGTCTCCCGCGGCTTTGTACCTGGTAGCTACCTGAAGTATTTACTAGATTAGAAGAAAACGAAAGAGCAAAATCATGAGTATACTTCTCTGTAATTGTGTCAGACACTGTGAATTGTCGATGACGATTACTGCCTGAAGTATCCCTGTCTCTCGTCAACAACCTCTAATACACAATAATTCCACTTTGCTTTCTGAACAATCAATCCGAGTGGAGGATAGTATTTGCTATTACTGGTAAGAGGGTTTCTGCGCGACCCGATTTGTTGCACTCGTCCGCCTTCTATACCGACACAGCAAACGAGAAACTTCCGTCATTTGCATTCGATCATGAAGATTCCAGTACTTTTTACATTTTTGGCACCTCATAAATTCTAATTCTTTATAGTCTCCACGAGGTTTGTCTTTGAGAGAAGCTATGGAAATGAAATGATGCAGAAAGGTTTTCATCTTCGTCACCTTAACAAGCGAAGCCTCTTTTCCACTGACCGACGTCTTCGAATTCTTCGATAAGTTATGAAAAACATTTCTCCACATCATTGTGTTCAAAATATTGCTGTTCTCAAAATACTATTATCAATTTAGTTTCATATTCTTCGTTTTGCTACGCTGTATAGAAGACACCCTCTTTTTTTTTGACCCCAATTTTGCAAGTGTTTTTTGAATATTGTCCCGTGTGATTGCTTCCGGATATTTTGGATGATGAATAGTTATTAGGATTACATTTTAGTCCTTGATACGCAGTTACTTTATCAAATATATTTGTCATTGGGACGTTGGACCTGCGAATTTTAAGGTAGCAATTCGTGAAAGGAAGATGTAGCAGTTAAGCATTTCTTCTTGAAGACTCGTAGATTTGGTGTTAAAATATTGCTTTAGCCCAATATACATTCTGACACGAATACAAGCTCATTTGTTAAACTCGGTATAAACATTTAAAATACACCTTCGATTTGATCTATCTAATCTCAGAGACTAAGAGTTTGAGGCACGCGTAGTCAGTTAAACACAGCAGAGCTATCTGTGATGTAATGACACAATAAGCATTACTAGGGGATAAGTATCAAGTATGTTCTCAACAGCAAAACAAACAGCACCGCATTCCAGACAATTCATTGACCAATCAGATGTACACCGAAAGTGAATCCTCCAGATGAGTGATATATAGTACCACGAAAGCGAACATTACGACCAATGAGTCTACCAGTCCAAGGAAAAAGAAGCAAAAGCACATACTCCGTCCCTATCATCAATGCGATTGCCATAGAAGAGGGCAAGAGATTGCTTGATCTGACTAGTCTGCTAATGTGGGAAATTCTCTCTCTTTCTCAGCTCTCGCAAGTCTTGCAGCTAAAACGCGCTTTCTTCTTGCATTTCTCATTTGTGCCATCTCGTGGTGAAGGCTTCTTGGCAAGCCGTAGTAATGAATATCCCACTATCCTTGGATTAGCCTTCATTAAAGCTTCCTTATCTTCAAGCTTGAGACCTACCGCTTCACTCGCATTTAAATGCGCAGCCTCACTATCCCAGTACAGTTCTTTAAAACCTTCTGTATCAGCGGGAGTACCCGCCATTTGAACGATAGGGTGAATAGCAACTTCGTCTGCGTCCACAAGGTCGACATTATCCCATAAGTCTAGGGCCTCCGGAATAATTCCTGCAACCTGGTGGAGCTGCCATGACTGTGTTTGCCTACAAAGAGGACATCTAAAATCTGGGTTTCCTGGGTTATCCCACTAAAAATGCGATGTTAGCGTTCACCCATTTCTCTAGAAAAGGGGGGGTAAATATGAAGATCACTTACTGCCTCACGACCACAATCGTAATGCACCATATGATCACAGAAAAAGCGCAACCACAGCTCTCTAGGTGCGTAGTCTTCCAGGCAATATAAGCAATTACCAAAATAAGCACCAGCGTATTTACATGGGTCATGACTGGGAAGTGGGTGAATGGGGAAAACGTTTGCAAACAAATTTGCTTCAGACTCTGGATCGGCCACTATTCCTGCTCTCATATTTGATGCTTCTAATTCGTCATCGAGCTCTGTGGGTACGCATTTGAGTAATTCAATAGTGTTGTAAAAGTCGTCAATGAGTTCACGCCAGGAATCCGTCGTAACGGTATCGAACACCCAATATAGTTGTTTCCTTTCGATATCAGCAGCTGCCTTGAAAGACGAAATATGAAAGGCTACGATGTAACTTACCATGGCCGTTTCTTGGACCAATCTCGTAAGAGCAGAAAGTTGCGCCTGTTTACATTAACCTGCGAGACCTTTCTCGCTAGTGCCCTCACGTATCGTTCTTGTGCAGCATCGGGCAGACGAGATTTTATAACATTAGGGTCGTAACCCCTTTGAGATAACATTTTCGTCAACTCCCAGTATTCATCTTCAGCAAGGATGCGATTATCGATAAGATGATCTTCGACATAGTACCTATTGTTCTTGTCCTCAAAGTCGGTAGCACGATCAAGTAATTGTGACCACAAGAGCATATGCGAAAGTGGATTATTAACTTTGCCTAGTGGATCGGGTCGTAAGACCGGGGTGATCTATTTGACTTCCGGTCAGTGGCATTCATTATCATCGGATAGTAATTACGATACTTACCTGATTCCACGACGCGCTTACACGATCAGAATCTATGTTGAAATCTGATACACTATAAGGTCTTTGAGCGCCTGGTTTTGGAACAGCATACTCGCCAAACTCAGTTGCTAGTGCTTTCAAGAATAGGGTCAGAGTCTGCAATGTAGTTTCGAACCCTAAAAGTGCTTCAAGAATATCTCTGCTATCAGAAGGGGCGCCACGGATCTCCTCCTCCAACTGTGCTCTAGCAATAACGAGAATGTTTTTAAGCTGATCTACTCCACGAGGCAGCGATCCCAAGCTTAAAGACCGAAAGTGGAGCAATCTTACCCATGCCCTATGTAGTGCCCAGGCTGCCCTTACTCGAGGTTCGCTTATATTTGAACCATCCGGCAATGCGACTTGGCCCTCCAGGTGAGCATTGTGCTCATCGAGGAATCTCAGAATTTTCATCAAATAGCCATTGAGACGAAACGTCGCATTAAGGTGCTTCCAGAGTCTCGGTGAATCTGGATTTTTCGCGAGCGCATCCACCATGGCATGGAATTGTTGAAGCTTCAATGAGGTTTCGTCTTTTTGCGCCGTCCACAGAGGATAGTCCGCCTTGTGGCCTTCAAATCGACTTTTATGGAGCCATGCACCATCGTTGGTCGTTAAATCATCAAAATAACGCTCTATGAATTTATCGCCAACATTGGCGGCGGCTACTAGTCCCAAAAGTCCTATAGTATCTCTTGGGGACCCCTTGCCAAGTATGTCTTTGCCAGAAAACCAAGATTCTTTTGTTGATATCGCATAGCTTTGTGCTTTTTGTCTGTGTGAACCTTCACCAGAGAGAATCAAAATTTTCTCCAACTCTGCCTCCCCTGTGGCATAATCTTGTCCTTTCCTGATGTAGTCGTAGCCATCGTCGTTGGTGGCTTTTTCGGTGATGAATTTGAGTCTGCTTCTTCTGATCTTTAGACACTCATCCCATTCCAGTTGAGCGTTAGCCACGCGGTCTGCCCGATCTATATACTCTCCCGGCGGAGGCATCTTGATATTTGCAGGTAGAAATTGTTCAGGAGAAGAAATGAGAGCTGTCAAGTTTCTGTAATTTCAGGTATGAGACAATATTCTCTACGCATGCGACTATTGACAAAGTTTGATATTGAAGCTCTTTGTCTGCCTTTGACTTCGTTCATGCTTGATCCGCGAAACCATGAAAGAATAGGTGCCCGGATGCGGGAAGCCAGAGCTTAAAGGTAAATACTTGAACATATTAATGTGAAGTTTCTGTTCTGATAAGCAAAGCCTTATTGTTCATTGATCAATGGGGCTGTTGAGATACTATAATCATTCCGCTTTTGTTCCTAGAAAGAGATTGAAAAGCGAAGGAAGAAAGGGGATGGGTAACAGGGAACTTCCAATGACCAAAATCACGTGACACCCACACGATCAGAGTTCAAAGAATGCCCAGCCAGGCACAAGACATTCTCAGTGTTGCTCCTCAAAATCTCTTTACAGTTACATATTAGTTGTACATGGTAGCTTTCCGCGATACTTTAGAATATGTTTCCTACCATGGCTTCTTATTACACATCGATCACTCTTCCGCATTCTCAACCTCAGAATCCGCCTAAAGTTTTTAGTGTGACTGTCATCTATTACTCTCCATATTTCTCTGCCATTCATTCACTGAGTATTTTGTTGTGATTTGATTCTGTCTGCACCAGTAATCGCTGCGTAACAGGTTTACTGTCGCACCTTTTGTCTTTGCTGGCATTGTATGAAACCACACATATCTCTTGTCCTCATCTGGTTTTATTGCATACAACTTCATCCTTGGACATGTACTTTCTTTGGTCGAGCAATTGTCGAGCAATATATTCCTCACATAAAATCTCTTAGCATTTCATCGATACTTTGACTTCAGATAAATGAAGTGTTCACATAACCGAATATACTAGTGTATGAAAAATGAGTATTCTTTGCTCCATATCAGGACTGGCACTAAGTCACATCCCTTTCATCCTCCCCAGGAGTCCAAGCGCTCCGAAAGGCTGCCTGTTATTTGGTACTATCCCTATGCACAGTAACTTTCATTTGCACAATCTATCCAATGAACTCTCATTGGCGCACTACTGTTAAATTACCATAGTGCATGATCCAGCTTGAGACCAGCTGCTGGTCTCAAGCTAGCAAAAAGCCAAAAGGTGGGCTGTAAGTGCTAGATGAATATTGCCGTACAAGCATTAGATGTGCAACATAAGCATCTGACATTAGTCATTCACAGTCCTAATTGTCATTGCTTTCTGGATGTTGAATGCTGTATAAGCTGAAAGGAATCCAACATCTCAAGGGGCAATCTCCTGTATCTAGAGAAAGAAAGTGGAGTTACGTATCTTGCAGATAACTTAGGTGCTAGATATCTTGTTGATAGACCTAAAATTCACTCCTCTATGTCTCAATTATATATCCGATCAGATCATAAGAGCATGGTTGCTTACATTCATGGATTACCCCTTTTTCCCTTTCGCGTAATAGACAATGTTAAAACATGCTCCCATTGACTTTTCCATACCTTTTTCCATTTTCCCTCGCAAACTAGGACCGCTATCCATCTCCCACTCCCTGCACCCTATATCCTCCCTTGTTTTCCTCGATTAATCAAACCCCTTTTCTAAGATACAAAACAGAACGAGTCCTTCTCAGATTTCTAAGGAGATCTCTTTTCATTGCTCACAGTCACTAGACTCCTCTTTCATTAAACTGTTATCTTTCATTTTAGTATACCCCTCCGCACGCTAAATTAAGTGGATTTTTCTCTCGAGATTCACAATATGCAAATTAGTCCTGAGATCCAAACTTTGTCATGTACCGTAACCATTCACAATGGCCCCTCTGTTTGACTGAATAAACTCATCTCAATTTACTAGAACATACATATCATGGAATTTTTTTTTACAGGGGACATGATGACATGTATGCTCTAACAATCATGGAGATCCAAGGCAGAGAGATATATATACAGTCATGGTTATCCATCCTTGTCCTCATCATTAGAACCTAGATTCTTCTTCATCAATATCCATTATTAACTTGCTCCCTTTTATGTGCATTCACACAGCCAGCTCTCTCTCAGAGGAATATTCCCGTTAGAGTTTAAATAACCGATCCCATCCATTATCAAACCGTAATATATCACATAGACTCCATTTTCCTTCTAATCCAAATCTATTCATAAACCCATATAGCGTATTGATTTTCGGCCAAACCCACAAACCCCCAACGGCTGCGGCCACTATGCCGAACACTGTAGGCAAGACTTTTCGGCCATTTGCAGCATCGTTTGTGCTTTTTACTTTCCCGCCGATGACACCTGGAGCATTCATACCGAGGCCTCCTTGGCCAATCCCAGTCGTACAAGCCGCTGTTCCTGTTACCAGAAACCCTTACTGATTGTAGCTTTTTGTCGTGCTGCATCTTACAAAAACCGTGCTCGTTACAGCAAATCCTCTTGAATCCCAGCCCGTGATCGTTTCAAGGCCATCTCCTGATTGCAGCGAAAAAGAAGAAGGCGAAGGGCCCGCATAATAGGAGGGGGTTGATCCTGCGGATGTCTAGTAGTCAAATCAGTATTTGAGGAGCATAGGAAATATGAGAGGGCGACACATACTTATAGGTGAAGCACTCACAGGGACAATTTTCCCAGTAGAGGATATTTCCCAACCTGAGGGAATGCTTGGCCCAGTACTCCACGTCACTTCTGATACGGTTCGCGTCCCGGCAACCCAAGGCCACCCAGTTCGGGTGGCCGAGTTACCATTATTAATACCGGCTGGAATAGTTGGGGAGCTGGATGTGACAGCTGCAGCACCAGCAGTTTGTACAACTGAAGCTGAGGCTGGCACATTTCCATTTACTGATCCGCCTACAGCTTCAATTGATGTCCAGCTTCCAGATTCGTCTCCGTATCTATATTGTGTACCGGTGGAATAATCACTGACGTCAATCGACTGGACAACCATAGTAAAAGGTCCATCAGAGTAATCGGTTGGACCACGCGCCCATGAAATTGTACCCGGGGCATTCGATGAATCTCCTCCAGACCATGCACCGAACTTGATTTGCATTGGTGATTGCGGGTACTGATCGGCGTCGGCTGTGGCTGGTGTAAGAACTCTGACGACGGTAGAACCTACCGACCAAACGAGCTGTTCTGAAGTCCATTCGATAGTATAAGTGACGAATTCACCTTGGTTATTTGGAGCGGGATTGAAAGCTCCACGATTGTAATCTGTGACCTTGCCTTTGCCGAAATAATTCGTCTGTACTTCGGTATCATCCGCTCCAAGCCATTCCATATCAATTTCATCCAAGTCGTCTGATTGCAGTACCAATGTGCTAACAATACCGGCACCAGGAGCTGCCTTCATTGTGATCTGCACCTTTCCAAACATGATGTAGAAGATACTGGAAAGGGTCGGTGCATCGCCTGATTTGGATACTGTGAAGGACGCGCCATTGGAGCCATATGTGATATCACCGGAGCCAGTGAAGGCATCTACTGATCCAGAAGTGAAGTCGACAGCAATAGACTTTCCCAAGGCAGTATCCGCGGGACAACTGGCTGGTGTGAGGTTAGTTGAGACTTTTCACCAAAGTAAGGAGATGAGGCCACTCACTGGTGAATAATGGATTACAAGAACTGTAAGTCTGTGCAAAGGTTGTTTTAGCAGACAATAATGCTGTTGCAGCGGTGAGAATAAGTTTGGGAAACATCTCCAAGATTAGACGAGACGAAAGGCGAGTTGCAGAAGGACAATTATTACTGTCCCACAACAGCTTAGATCAGTGATCGATCTATTTGAAGGCTGGAGACGATTGCCAAGAAGAGCTCCGAATTGTCGCTGAAGGGTAGCTACCGTTGTGCGTTCAAAATGTTGTCAAATGAAGGGAAAAATATATATGGGTAAGTAGGTACCTTTCAACGGAAGTGAATGTGGAAATATACCGTTTCATGCAGCTAGCTACCTACATACTGGTGTGGGTATATGAGGCTGCAAGATATATTATATTTGTCCCAGCCACCTCATTATCGTGTTGTACATTTTGATGCATCAGAGACCTATAAACAAGGATTCAATTTTAGCTCCAGAAGAAAAGTGGTATAGCAAAACTCCGAATGGATATTGAAAACATTCGTCATCGTATCGTTTAAGAGAAAGAGCAGAAGGAAGAGGAGGAAAGAGAAGAAAAAGAAGAAAAGAAATTAATAAAGAGGTTGGATGGTGGACCGAAAAGTATATGATGCACCGATACTGGTTGGGTTGGTTATTCTCTTGAAAAGTTAAGTCTCATATCTATCTGTCTATCTGTCTATCTGTCTATCGGTCTATCGGTCTATCTGTCTATCGGTCTATCTCTCTACCTCTCTATCTATCTATCTACTACTATCTATCTACTACGATACTACCAAGATCTTGCATTGAAGCTCAGCCTCGTGTTGATTGGCTTGATCTACTAGCGTCGGTGAGTCGGAACTTAACAAAATATTTAATGTTGTGGAGTTCCCCTCGAGTACTCCGTAGGTAGGTGGGCGGACAAATAAATCATAGACCAATCAATCAATGCTCCTGCCAGAAAGATTAATAAAACGAACAGAAAGACGGTGGCAGCGACGACCTTTTAATCCTGTACTGATTAAATTATTCGTTTTTGTATGACGAACCCGAACACAAGAATGAGTGCCGAGGTCGATACAAACATCCCGAAGGAGAATGTCCCAGAGGAGGTTGTTGAAGCAAAAACTACAACTACAACTACAACCATGGAGCCAGAACCATTGATCGTCGAGGACCTAAAATCCACAACAATAGAGTCAACACCGGTAAAGATTGGAGATCCAACGTCAAATGAACAAATAGCGCGTGAAGAACCAAAACCTACAATTACGGAGCCATCAACAACTAAATCAGTGGCCGCAGAACCCACTACGGAACAACACCAAGAGACGGCCGTCAAGCTAGAATCTGTTAAAGAAGCCGATGCGGAAGCTGCCGCCAGAGTAGAATCTACAGAAGATGCCGATGGGGAGAAAGCGCTCTCAACCTCCCAACCCTCAGTCTCGTTCGACAAGACTACTAAAACACATGATGGCTCCCCCTTGTCTAAATTCTTCTCAGAATTGCCGGAAATCCTCAAAGTAGCTGGGCACAATGAGATGTGGGGCATTATACTTGATCCATCGGAAGATCACGTTCAAACAAGTATAGTACTCGAGAAATTCTTGCGAGCGAACACAAAAGATGTTACTAAAGCCAAAGCTCAATTGACCGAGGCTCTAAAGTGGCGAAAGGCTATGCAACCACAAAAGCTCTTGGTGGATACTGAGTTTGATAAAGTCAAGTTCGGTAAATTGGGATATGTAACGTCCTATCCTACTAGCGAAGGCGGCAAAGAAGTCATCACATGGAACATCTACGGGGCAGTGAAGGATACCAAGAAGACTTTCAGTGACGTGCCTGAGTGAGTAACCTATGAGCTGTGGTGTTGACATTGTATTGATCTTGCGACTTAGATTTCTGAGATGGAGAGCAGCTCTTATGGAACTGTCCATCAGAGAGTTAGATCTTGCCTCAGCAACAGAAAAGATTCCCGAAAACGGTCCTGATCCATATCGTATGATCCAGGTCCACGATTATCTCAATGTCAGTTTCCTACGAATGGACCCAGGTATCCGTGCTGCATCCAAAGAGACAATCCAGACATTCAGCATGGCCTATCCTGAGCTATTGAAAGAAAAGTTCTTCGTAAATGTTCCCATGGTCATGGGTTGGGTATTCACAGCTATGAAGATCTTTTTGAGCGCCGACACGATCAAAAAATTCCATCCTCTCAGCTATGGTTCCGATCTTGGTGCTGAAATTCCTGGTATTGCCGAGAAGTTGCCCAAGGAATACGGAGGAAAGGGTGAAGAATTGGAAAGTGGTTTTACAGTTAAATACTCTGGGGATGATGTTCCAAAGTCTGACTAGAAGAGTCAAAATGGCGGCAGGATCCTTAACGTCTTTTGAAAGTTGTAATATCGTGGGTGCAAGGAGGCCGGGGGCATTATCTAAGGAGAGATTCTTCGTTGTAATTTGTAATTTGGAGCGTCCATATATCCATTGCTTTTATTCTTGCTTTTTGAAGTTGGGGAACTTCACATGATACCATGTAATAGCTGGGCAGATATAATGTTTATATTTCATAGGAGAGCTGGGTAAATCATAATATAATGTTTATATATCATATACTTTGACTTGGTATAAATGTTTGAGAGGTCTACCTGGATACTTGGGTATATATACATTGCCAATCTATAGTAGCTTCTCCATCAGCGAACAGAGTAAAATTATCACTATTTCATTGTGTCATTTTGTAAAGGTTAACACCCAAACCCTTTATCTTGCAAATATTAAAGCATGTAGTATTTGTTTCATTTGTGGCTTGATTCTATGCATCCAGCTCTCGCTCATGGGGGAAGGATTGCTTCGAGGACTGCGGATGAAGAGGTATTCAACGTAGGTCATATTATTGAATATTTCATTCTATCGCCTTTAGTGGTGCAACAGACAAGATTGTATGTCTTTTTTTTTCGCATTCTCATAGCCATTGCGAATATTAAGTTACATATATATATACACATCTATATGCCCACCTAGGTATATATGTGGTGTTTATTACGGCGTCGGGCCTACAAAGTCTAGCACTACTCAGCCATATTTAACCTGGTAGGAAGAGAAGAAATTGGTCAGAGTCATTAGAACTTTATACTCGAGCAGATATAAAGATGTGATTAAATTTATGAGATTCTAACATTGTTATACTCACAGGGTGAATCATCTCGATGACTTTTTGTCCTTGAAGACTAATGCGCATGAGGCCATTCTGTATGTACTCGAAGTGTATAACCAAACAATAATGATGATAGTAATAATATTAAACATCGAGTACTCAAAGTTATCAAGGATCAGAATCCGAGGAAATCTAGACAAACAATAATAAATATCGAGTATTCATGATAAAGTTATCAGACATCAGAATCCCATCCCATCATCAATCAATCGTCAGCCAAAAACCAAACGTCATTACTGGGTTACTTCATTGTGACCACAAGCGATTCTCAACCCACATTCAAGAATCCACTCAAGCTTGCATTGGCAATTTGGAAAGAACGACGCAAAGAGTAATAGCTACCTAGTACCTACCTACCTAGTACCTACCGACCTACCTGCTTTTAACTAGAATACTTTTACTGTTTTACTATCTTACTATCTTACTTCCTTACTACCTAGATATTTACTACTTTCCCGCCGCGACTACCATCAAAAACACAACCCAACATTGAACGTTCCCATCTCGCACCACAGATTCAGAAGCCATTCTCCATTGAATCCATCCATTTCAAAGTGTACAAAACTTGCTGGACCATCGCTTTAAACACACACCCTCTCTTTCCTTCTCCTCATTTTGCTCGGCTCTGAACCGCCATATTTTTTTACTTTCTTCCTTCCTTCCTCTTTTCTTTCCTTTTCTTCTCTTGCATTTCTTTCCTATTTGTCTTGTACACCTGGGAAGGACATTGGAAAGTCTGGCAGCTGGTTGTACTTTCTGTCTACCGCGACCATGGATCCTGTAAGCAAAGATTCTTGAGTGTTCCCCACCTCCACCCACCCCTCCCATGATTTCGATATCCCATATCTATTTCACCTAGCAAGCACTGCCTGCGCCAAAATTGCTCCTCGTACTGATTTCTACTGACGCAAGCAGTCTTTCGATCAGGACATACAGTCACCCGAGAATATGATTGTCGATCCTGACGAGTATGTCGACCCGTCGGATAACGAGAAGGATGATATTGCCATCATAGATCCGGATGAACCAAGGCCAACGCCTGCTGATGATTGTACGAGCAATCAACCATGGAAGGTTCAGGACACTGAGCTAACGTGTGCATAATAGATGAAGCTATGGCAGAGCTGGTATTGCCACCTTTAGATCAACAGCCTCCGATATTAGAGACGGTTCACAATACTTGGGAGATTAAAAACTGGCATGGACTTGCCAAAAGGGAACATGGTCCTATTTTTGAGGCTGGAGGATATCCATGGTAACCATCTGGAATACACAATGCAAATGCGCAATGAGTGCTGATCAGGTTAGGCGTATCCTAATGTTTCCCTATGGGAATAATACCGATAACGTGTCCTTCTACTTGGAGCATGGATTTGAAGACGGAAAGCCTCCGGACGATTTTGTTTGTTGCTTACAATTCGGCCTCGTTTTATGGAACAAGAATGATCCAACACTCTACACTCATCATACGGCACATCATCGATTTACCAAAGATGAAGGGGACTGGGGCTTTACGCGATTCCATGAAACCCGCAAGCTTTTCCACCATGTATGGCCCGGCTCTAGTCCTCCAAGGGTTCTGGTTGAGAATGGAGAAGCAAATATAACGGCGTATGTAAGAGTAGTCGAAGACGAAACTGGCGTTTTATGGCATAACTTCGCCAACTACGATTCGAAGAAAGAAACTGGATTTGTTGGGTTGAAAAATCAGGGAGCGACCTGTTATTTAAACTCGCTCATTCAGTCCCTGTATTTTACTAATGCTTTCCGAAAGGTGCGTATTGTGGACTGGCTACCATGAAAAAAAATATATATATTTATTAACACCCGATAGGCAGTATATCAAATTCCGACGCAGGACGAGGACACCACGACAAACAGCGCATATACTTTACAACGTCTTTTCTATCAGCTGCAATCCTCCTCCACGGCCGTGAGTACTAACGAGCTCACCAAGTCCTTTGGCTGGGATACGAAACAGATTTTTGAACAGCAAGATGTCCAAGAGCTTTCTAGGAAATTGATGGAGCGCATGGAAATAAAGATGAAGGGAACTGCCGCTGAAAACGTCCTTCCTAAATTGTTCTGTGGAAAAGTGCGAACGTACATCTCCTGCATTAATGTCGACTACGAATCTCGCAGAGTAGAAGACTTTTGGGATGTCCAGTTGAATGTTAGCGGCAACAAGAACATCGAAGAGAGTTTCCAGGATTATATTCAGGTTGAGACCATGGATGGCGACAACCAGTATTTCGCAGGTGAAAATTTCAAACTCCAAGATGCGAAGAAAGGCGTCATTTTCGAATCGTTTCCCGAAGTTCTGCATTTGCAGCTCAAAAGATTCGAGTATGACATTGAGAGAGACTCCATGATGAAGGTTAATGATCGTTATGAGTTTCCAGAAACTTTTGATGCCGCACCATATCTATCGGATGATGCCGACAAATCGGAATCTTGGGTATATAAGTTGCACGGGGTCCTTGTACACAGCGGAGACCTCAATGCAGGGCATTATTATGCATTCATCAAGCCGGAAAAAGATGGATGGTTTTACAAATACGATGATGACAAAGTAACCAAAGCCACGATGCGAGAAGTCCTGGAGGACAATTATGGAGGGGAGATGCCCCTACTGAACGGTCAAGTTTTGGACGCTTCGCAAAAGCCTATCATACGACATAACAGCGCATACATGCTTGTTTATATTCGTGAAGCAAGGCTCGATGAGGTGTTGTTCCCTGTCACCAATGCCGATACACCGGCTCATCTTCGTAAGTTACGACATCCTATCCTGCTTGAAGCTCAACTAATGTCGACCAGAAAGAAAACTTGAAGAGGAGGCTGCTTTCAAAGAAGCCCGACGGAAGGAACGTGAAGAACAACACCTGTATCTTACCGTCAGAGTGATCACCAGTGAAACGTATGCAGCTCATGGTGGGCATGATCTCACTATGTTTGACCGGAGTCATGAGGAGGATCCTGCGGCTGCTAAATCCTACAAACTCCTCAAAAAGTGCACGATTAAAGAGCTTATCGATGTAATTGGTCAGGATACTGGAGTTGACCCAAGAAGGTTACGAGTCTGGTTTATGGTCAACCGCCAAAATAAAACAACAAGACCGGACACGCCTGTCATGGACTTCAATCAAACCATTGAAGATGCGCATTTGAAATTAGCCGGTAGTAAAACACAAGAGTTACGACTGTGGGCTGAAACAGCAGAAACAGTCGACTCCAACGGTGATGCAGTGTGGGCAACGCATCAGTTGGCAAAAGAAGGATCGTCCCCTAACAGATCTGATGAAATTGTCATATTTCTTAAATGGTTCAATGTTGATGCCCAGTCTCTAGTTGGGTGCGGTCACATTTATATCAGTAATCAAAGGAGAGTTGAGGAATTAGCTCCGTTCATTCTAAGACGCATGGGATGGCCAGAGGATACCAAACTGAAACTATACGAGGTAAGATTCGTGATACTGAACATTTTATTATCTGTTCCTGACATGACAATAGGAGATAAAACCTGACATGATTGAACCTATGAAAGCGAAACAATCACTTAAGGCAGCAGAACTCCAGGATGGCGATATCGTCTGCTTCCAAAAAGCTTTGGAAAAGAGTTCTGAAAGCGGAACTGGCCGAGGTGGAAGCCCTGAGTGAGTGTCTCGATCGGTATATAAGAAAAGGTACAAGAAAGCTAACTGCAGCTGTAGCAGTAATCTCTCAAAATCGACCACCTCCATAGGCCATTCCTCGGAAACCCCTTCCAACGGCTCGGTTCCGCGCTACCAGCCTGTTAAAACATCTGATATCATAGAAGATGCCCGACAGTACTACGATTTCCTGCGTCATAGAAGGCTCATTACATTCCACTGCCATCCAACTAAAGGTAGCAAAGAATTTAATTCCGAAAATTGCGAGTCATTTACCCTGGTACTCAGTGCAAAGCATACTTATGATCAGGTGGCCGCGAAGGTAGGAGAGAAGCTGGATGTTGATCCGAATTATATCAGATTCTGGACCATCGCTCAAAATACGGGCAATCCCAAAACAGCGATCAGGCGGATGTCAAATCAAACTTTACACACTATGGTCAGTACTAGTTACGCTACGTTTGCTGGCGCTACTATAAGAGCAGACGCTTTATATTTCGAGGTTCTTGATATTAGCCTGGCTGAGCTAGATACCAAGAAATCTATGAAGGTTAGCTGGATCAGCGAGGGTGTCACAAAAGAGGTAAGCGTATTGCGCCGATTTTTTTTCACTATTTTGAGGTATTAACTGATTACAGGAACAACTCGACATACTTGTGCCTAAAACTGGAACTGTGGATGACATAATTTCATCCGTGATCAAGAAAGCCCAATTGGAAGACGAAGAAAAAGGTGGTCCGATCCGAGCATACGAAATACACAGCAACAAGATTCACAAAGAGCTTCCTCGTGGTTACCCAGTCAAGGATATCACGGAGTACATTAACATTATGCTAGAGCGGATACCGGAAGAAGAATTAGCGCAACCTAACGGAAGTCAATATATCTATGCATTTCATTTTCAGAGCGAGCCAAGTAAAGTGCATTCCATCCCATTTAAATTCCTCATCGTTCAAGTAAGTCTTTTTCTCTATTTAATAAGGTGTCTCACAGCTGACAACCATCAGAATGAAATATTTTCCGACACCAAAAAGCGATTGGAAAAACGGACGGGGATAAAAGGCAAAAACCTCGATAAGATAAAATTTGCTGTCGTGAAGAGGAGCTCTTACACAAAACCCACATATTTAAATGATGGTAAAGTTGTGACCCATAAGAGACTTATATGACTGTACTAAGCATCTCACAGACGATACATTATGGGATATGCTTCGGGATGATGATGATCAGCTCGGCCTAGACCATATTGACAAAATTCGAAACGCAAGGACTGGCATGGGAGACTTATTTTTGAAGTAGATTTTGGCATTGCTTTTGTGAGGTTTTCTGCATGGCGCTATCGGTTGGTGGGAAAATAGGCAACGGTCTTATGTAGACAATGGGGCATGATAGGGAAGTCAATTTCTTCTGTGCAACATAATCAGTCGCCAAAAAACTTCATTTTAGCGATTAGATGATCGAGGACGATGGAAAGACCATGGTGCCTTTGATGCAGACATTCTTCTAGTATGACGTTAGCTACTTTGTAACCTAAATAATCAGCGGCCAGATGCTTATTCCACTAAGATCTTCCAAATAGCCTTCCAAAACAGACTTAAAATTATACAACAGTGACATGAGTTGATTGAAAAAGACGCAGCAACCCCTGATATGATGGGTGTAAGGGAGGAGCTAACTCGCTAGATCTAATGACCCGAGGATCACCCGACTGCCAGATAGCAACAATCTCCAAAAAGCGCGTTCAGTAAAAGGTTCACCACCATCACAACCACACAACAGACCATGAAGCCGTCTTTAATTTGGTGCGGCCTTTTGGCATGCATTTCTCCTCTTGTATCTGCGACTGCACTCACATATAAGCTTAGCGCCAATGAAAAGGCATGCTTTTACTCCAATGTTGACAAACAAGGAGCCAAAATAGCTTTCTACTTCGCTGTACGATGCATCTCACTTCCGATATTCGCATAAACGTCTCTGACATATTATATCTTACAGGTTCAAGCTGGAGGCTCTTTTGATGTGGATTATGAGGTCGTGGGTCCAAATGAGAGAGTTATCATGAAGGAAGAAAAGGAGCGACAGGGCGATTTCGTCTTCACAGCCACGGAGGTGGGAGAATACAGATTTTGCTTCAACAATCAAATGAGTACATTCTCGGAAAAGTTTGTCGACTTTGAAATTGCTGTAGGTTTTGTCCTTCACGAGCTATCAACACAGGGCGGTACTGACTATCACTGTCATAGGTTGAGAATGAGCCTCGAGCTTCCATACCCTCAAAACAAGGCACAACTCCCGAGCAGACTTCCGCGCTGGAAGAGTCTATCTTCAAACTTTCGGGCCAGCTATCTACCATTACGAGAAACCAGAAATACTTCCGCACAAGAGAAAACAGAAACTTCAGCACAGTGAGGAGTACGGAAAGGAGGATCTTTAATTTCAGTGTGATTGAAAGCTTGATGATGATGTGTATGGCGGCCTTACAAGTCTTTATTGTTCGGTTCTTCTTCCAGGTGCGTACTGTTAGCTTCCATATACCTCTACATGTTCTAACGGGAGGGATTAGGGAGCCAGGAAAGGCTATGTGTGAACGAATTCGGTATGGGAAGGGAGCGAAGATGATTGAAATGTGTTCGATTCCCGAGCGCGTCTCTGTACTATACACTTAACAAAATGATGCTCAACATGCTCAAATTTGAGTTAATTAAACGTGTTACTCCATCTCCGTGTTCATCACAACCATGGCATGGATAAAATTGATTATGCATGTTCTCCAAAAGCTCATACAATCATAAGTGATACAAACACACGACAGTCAGATAATGAAATGATTCACTTTTTCATGAAGCAATATAAAGATATAAAAATGTAAGAATTATAACAATGTAATATACCAGCTGCTCTAATTAGATACTTGTCTTGTCAATTCATCGAGTTGCATTCTCCTCTATAAATCATTTCATGACCTGCAGTTTGCCTGCCTCGGAGCTTAAGCTGCTGTGCTATGCTCCAAATACGCTAGTACTTCTTTAGTTAGCTTGACGTAACATGGATGAGAATCACGACAATTTGAACATTTATCGATTTCATGATACGCAGGCAAAAGCAACTTTAAAACTAATTCAATCTCGTGTTTCCATCCTCAAATCACTCCAAAACACCTGCATTCTAATTGTCTGCATAGCATCGCCTCAATGGCAACGTCTTTAACACGGGCATTGCCAAAACCCAAATACACAGGTGAAAAAGAGGAGATTCCACAGCATGCGCAGCAGAGAGGTCCTCGAATCTTGGGCGCAGGCGCTCTGGACGACACCCAAATTGTTTTAAAGGTTAGTCATTTGGATTTTTAGCAATGGGATACTTTTCTAACAAGACTTTGCAGAAGACTGGACCTCCACCATACGGTAATCGAACAGGATGGCGGCCCCGAGGACAGGAAGACTTTGGTGATGGGGGTGCTTTTCCAGAGATTCCCGTCGCACAGTATCCATTGGATATGGGACGTAAATCTACTTCATCAAATAATGCGCTAGCCCTTCAAGTTGATGGCGAGGGGAAGGTCAAGTACGATGCGATAGCACGACAAGGCCACAACGACAAACGAATAGTACACGCATCTTTCAAGGATCTTATACCCCTTCGGCAACGAGCTGATGCGGGAGATATTAATTTAGATAGACCGAGTGAGGAGGAAGTTGCAGCTTCTACAGAACGGACAAAGAATGCCTTGGCAACTCTGGTCAGTGGTGCGGTAGCTGCGCAGAAACCCAAGAACGTCAATGTTGGGGCGAGAAAAGATCCAACCTACGTCAGATATACGCCTGCGAATCAAATGGGCGATAATTCGAGGAAGAATGATCGAATTATGAAGATTGTGGAAAGGCAGCAGGACCCTATGGAACCTCCCAAATTCAAACATAAGAAAATTCCCCGTGGTCCTCCAAGTCCTCCGGCTCCAGTCATGCATTCGCCCCCTCGGAAATTAACAGCAGAGGATCAAGAAGCTTGGAAGATACCTCCGCCGGTCTCGAATTGGAAAAACCCCAAGGGCTACACGGTTCCACTTGACAAAAGATTAGCTGCAGATGGAAGGGGACTGCAGGATGTCACTATAAATGATAAATTTGCACAATTTGCAGAAGCTCTTTTCACGGCAGACAGACATGCGCGAGAGGAGGTCAAACAGAGAGCACTGATGCAGCAAAGGCTGGCAGAGAAGGAGAAGGCACAAAAAGAAGATCATCTGCGTATGTTAGCACAGAAGGCGCGAGAGGAGAGAGCCGGGGCCGGCGCTGGGTCCAGAAGACGAGACTCGAGGTCATCAAGGTCACGTTCAGGGAGCTACAGTGATTCTGATTCTGAGCGATCCAATAGCGATGACGAGGAACTCAGAGAGCGAGAAAAGATGCGTCAAGAAAAGCGCAGAGATGAAGAACGAAAATTACGACAGTCGCGCATGGGAACTGAAAGGAGAATTCAAATGATGGCACGAGAGCAGAATCGAGACATTTCGGAAAAGGTCGCCTTAGGCTTGGCAAAGCCTACTCAGTCAGCGGAAACCATGTTTGATTCCAGATTATTCAACCGGACGAGTGGCTTCGATAGTGGATTCAACGAGGATCAAGCATATGACAAACCCCTTTTCGCGGCTCAAGATGCTATCAGCAGTATTTATCGACCACGGCAAAATATGGATGATGACGATGATGAGGCGGCAGCTGAAGGTGAGATGGCGAAGATACAGAAAAGTAATAGATTTGGTGATGCCCTTGGTAAAGGGACCTTTAAAGGTGCAGCAGATGTTGAGGTAAGCAATGTCCTTCGCCATAACTGGGGGTGAAGCTAATATTAGGTGACAACAGGCGAGAGAGGGCCCGGTGCAGTTTGAGAAGGATACTGGGGACGTTTTCAACGTTGATGATTTCCTGAACAAGGTCGGTGAAAGCTCTAATAAAAGAGAGTACGGGTTACAGGAAGGCGAGGAAAGGTCACACAAACGGGCGAGAATGGATGAGGATGATGATTAGAGGGTTGACTGGTCACGTGAATCCATGGACGGAGTTGTATCTCTAGATAATCAGCAGGTTGGGGACATACTGCGTATAATGCATGCCAGGCGTTCACATTAAGAAACGGGCTTCCGGGTTATTGAATGGCGTACTATCTTGTGTGTCTTTACATAGCAAAGTGCTCATGTGTCTATCTGACCCAAATCATAACCGATGTTAGGTTGAAAACAGTTACATGTTGCATTATCCATATCCAAAGTACCAAATTACCTTGGCATGCAAAGTAGAAGCGTATATATGCATCGAAGGGAAAGGAGATATTTATCATTGCCTAGGTAATTAAAGATTATTCTTAAATATTGAGGCTTTGCTGTACACGTTTTTCCCTAGACTCATCGATCCATAAGCGGATATTGCATGCTAAAATGCTAAAATGTTACGACAACAGTGGGTTAGTTATCACCTAGGGATATCACTAATTAAGATTTTGTTCATTTTGATTACGCGGCTAGCTCTCGTCTCGGTGATAACAATGACTTTCCCTTACTAGTATTAAGATACACGATCAACAAGTTCTTTGATCCCCGATAACCTTTTTTCTGCCCTATGGTATTCGTGCCTGCCCAGCTTATGTTTCAAAGTTGCCGTAGGTAAAATGATTTGACGAATGGCAGAACCAAAGCGGTGAAACCAAACTATACGATTGACAGGCTGAAACAAATCATCTTCGTCTTCTCTAACATCATGAACATGAAACCCCAACGACAGCGCCAGCGCCAGGGTGGCATAACCGTGAATGGTGGGTGAATGTAGGTCTAAAGAGCATTCCGTGGTTTTCCGCTTGGTTACGACCACAGTCATGTCATGTCGCATGTCACATGTCACGTTTGAGATCAATCGACTTTCATTTCAATTGCATACTAGATATTCCAAAGGTTGAGTGATGTTCTTCTTTCTTTCCCAAATCGAATCATCTACGTCGGAATTATCCTTCCCTAAGCTATGCAACTAGCTGTTACTCGATGACCTTACATTCGTTCGCATGTGTCCGCGTCAACCCATGTTTACACGAAGAGAGTCGTCAGCCTGCATATCCACCAACACTTACTATCCTTTCCCTTCTAGGTACCTGATTACTAGCAAAGCGTGGACAGGCTAATTAAGCTCAAGTCCAGAGTGGAGAGACCTACTAGGTCGGCATACTGCGAGTGTTTTTCAATTCTTTCTGTCTCCATTCATTCTTGGGGTTGGTTAGATAAGATAAAAATAAGCTGCTCAGGCAAGGTATATACGAGAGTGTTACCGTCCTCAATCAACCACAGCTCGTAATTTTGTAAGTCACCTATGCCAGTCACGCACATCGAAATGAAATAGCTTTTGATTGCTTTCCCTTAAAACGATACACTCACTCAAAACTCGCATTTGGATTCGAGGGACCGTTGAGAATAGAAGGGACATAAGCATTCATTGGATAGAAATTCTATACCATTGCAGAGATGAGAAACCCGAATACACCGAGGGGCCCGCCACCCAAATATGAACTTGATGATCCAAGTTCTTTGGCACCACGGTGGTGGGATGTGAGGGCGTGGAGTAAGAAACGATGGGCCATTGTTGGCGTGGGACTTGTTGTGTTGTTCATCATCGTGGTGGTGGTTGCCGTGGAAGCTTCAAAGAAGAATGCTTATCCAAACTACTCACAACTGAGTTATTCGCTGAAGGATACTTGTAAGTTGTCTTTTCTCGCCGTGTGTTTCGTGGAGGACAACTTCCGATGTGGGACATTTTTAAGACGTTCAGAGAAGCAAGGCTTCTTTCATTAGTACCAAGGGCAGTAGTAATACTTCCACACTTGCCTCCAGGATTGTGTAAACAAAGATGCACCGACATGATCGTATTCTTGCGTGTTTGCTAACATCTACTTAAGACTCGGGAACTGACTTTTTCGATAAATTCGATTACTTCAATACCTACGATCCATCAGCGGGTTTCGTTCATTATGTTGACTCCGCAGTAGCTGCTCAATACAATCTGACCTATGCTTCATCAAGTTCTGCTGTTGTCAGAGTCGACACATCTGTCACAGCTGACAGCATCCCAAATGCATCTACTGGTCGCTTCTCGGTGCGAATTGAGTCCAAGACACAATACACTGACGGTCTATTCATCTTCGATATCGTCCACACACCCATTGGCTGCGGGACATGGCCTGCACTCTGGCTAAGTGATCCAAACAACTGGCCTGCGAATGGAGAGATCGATATCATGGAGGCTGTCAACGTTGTAAGCTCCACCAAGAATCAAATGACCCTCCATACCACGTCCGGATGCTCCATGGATGTCAAGCGTAAAGAAACTGGGAAGGCCATTCAATCTTCATGCTTGAATAGCACGAATGGAAATGCTGGGTGTGGTGTACATGATTCTTCTGGGACATTCGGCGCGGATTTTAACTCAAATGGTGGTGGTGTTATGGCGATGGAACTACGTACCGCGGGTATACGGATGTGGCAATTTGGGCGAGATGCTATTCCAAGCGATATCTCATCTGGTGCTCCGGACCCATCGACCTGGTCGGAGGCAACTGCGGACTTTCCCAGCACGGATTGTAACATTGGCAACCACTTCAGAAATCAAAGCATTATTGTCAACATCGATTTGTGTGGAAATTGGGCAGGCACCCAGAGTGTATATGATATCGATTGTAGGGTTCTTGTGATCTCCTTGTCAATCTTCCGACACTAATCAAGTAATAGGTCCCGGTACTTGCACTGATTACGTTGCTAACAACGCGACGGCCTTTACAAATGCATATTGGGAATTCAATAACTTTACTGTATATCAAGCTTCGTGATCTTGAAATATTTTTCCAACTTTGGATGAAAATCATGGGAGCGCACTAATATCAAGGGTTGGTTGAGATAGACTTTTTCTGGAAAGGTGTTGATTTTGCAAAAGACTCCGGATGGGATGATCGTGATGGGAATAAAAATGGATGGGACCCTACCAGCAAACATAGTGGTCAGAGGTGCCTTGGATGTTATGAAGCGATGATGCGATGATACTGCCTTCATATTAAAGTTCACATTGGGAAAATGGAATTTCGTTGACGCCCAGGGCGTAATGGCAGGTTGCCTTTGTTTTAGGAAATCCCTTATAAAAGATTATTATAATGTCAAGCCACCTGCCTGATACCCTCGATAGTATACACATTAGATAAATCTTTCACTCATTATCCGTCTCGCGAGATGTTCCAGAAATTTGAAAAGGAGAAATAGAAACAGAAATATCCCGAGGCTTCAGATTGTAGTGCAAGGCCAAAAATCAGCCTCGCCAAAAAAATTCTCGGCGGATTACACTACAAGGAAAGTTCATCTTTATCTTCAATTCCTTCCGTGACGAAGAACATCACAATTACTCTCGTTCAAAATGAATGGACCAGCATTCAATCCCCCAGGAGGGGGCCAGCAAATGGTTGACCCATCGACCGCTGCTGCTGTTAAAAATGTACGTTTGCTCTTCAGTCACAGTCAGCGTTTCTTTGGCAGACAAGAGCCTTGCTACTGGACCCCGTTTGATAGATTGAACGAGTACTAATCATGGTTATAGATGCAAATGATAATGGAGTCCTGCCCAGGCAAGACAGTCGTCTCTGGTGTAATGGGATTCGCCCTCGGTGGCGCCTTTGGTCTCTTCATGGCATCCGTATGTTCCTCGCCGTGTCCCTCCTCAGGCATCTTCAATGACTAAACTTCACCCACAGATGCAATACGACACCCCGATCCACACGTCCGCCGCCGCCGCAGAAATTACCTCTCTCCCACTGCGCGAACAACTCAAGCGTGGTCTCAAAGATATGGGATCCCGCTCCTATTCCTCGGCCAAAAATTTCGGCAAAGTAGGCGCTATTTTCGCAGGCACGGAATGTTGTGTTGAAGGGTTTAGAGCAAAGAACGATTTGAAAAATGGTGTTATCGCGGGATGTATTACTGGAGGAGTATTGGCGGCGCCGGCGGGACCACAAGCTGCGGCCGTAGGGTGTGCGGGGTTTGCAGCTTTTAGTTTAGCGATTGACAGCTATATGAGGAGGCCGAGTGACGGGGATTGAAAGGGTGCTTCGATAGATGTGGGCCGGGGATTGGGACTTTTACAAGAGGAACGGTGGGCTTAGATGTATAATATGCTGTGAACAGCTTACGCATTGGATTGGAGTTTATGGGCAAGCTTGGATAGGCTTTGCGTGGTTATGTTGATATGTTTGTACTGTTATGACCTTGGGATCAATGATTTATTTCACTCTAGCGCTCTGGTTTTGGCTTTGGAATTATGTGACTGTTTGAGTATCTTATCATTGTTTCCTGGGACAGCGTGCACGTTCACGGAAATTTGGCTGACCTATAGACTTTAGACGAGGGAGTAAGCAGAGAAAATTCGGCACGAGAACACATTTGGGATTGAGTTTAGGTATCTTCATGTATTCTATTCTTATGCATCAGCATTCTCTTCTTCTTTTGCGACAAGCAATCGAGCTTTGTCCATACTTATGATCCAAACATCTACAAGACGTCAGACTCTCGACCATAATCCGTCAAGATTTCTAGGTATCTATCTTGAATGAATCAAGTATCTATAAACTACTAGACTATACTCAATCGACTAATGATGCTTCCCGGCAAATGTTCCCATCAATGTAGTATGGGAAATGAGGCAGCAGATATAGCTCGTACGAATGTCTGAGCTGCTACCGCACTAGCTGCGCTAGAGGCAGAGGTATCAATGAGGTAGTTGAGCGCGCCTTGGAAAATGGTGAAAAAACCAAATCCCATGAACATGAGCCCAATGCAAGGAGACTCCTAGTAGATGTTTGATAGGGATGTCCAACCGAAGACGAAGAGACCTGCAGCGAAGAATATACTGCCGATCATCATTGGTGGAAGATGATCTTTGGGGACTGGTTGATTTTCGTTTGCTTCAAATCTGTAGGTGTAGAATTTATCGTTGCCGTGGTGTGTCTTTTAGTAGATATGGTGGGCGAAGTCGTCAGGAAGACTTACATGGTATTTGCAGTGCCGCTGAAGATTGTGCCTAGCAGAAGTGCAAGAAAAGGGAGCCTGTTTTAATGAAGACGTCAGCAGAAGATCTGATTAGCAAAGATTATCCGCCTGAGGGGCTAACTCACTCCGATGTCACCGGTCGATAACCACCTCCCGGTCCAAACTGTACAGGCACCGCGGCTAGATACCTAGAAGTCCATTAGTACGTACTTACAGGTGGCCCTCGACTCTCACTTACAAATAGAGGATACCATAAGCAAACGAATACAAAACCATGAGAAAACAAATAGGGGTTACCAGTAAACGAAAGCGTCGCATCAAAAATTTATTTGCCATTTCGCCAAGACTGGAACTTTGCTCTTTGTTTCTGGAATGCAGCGCCCAGTTTCCAATATCTTGACGAAGGCGATGAGCTTTAGCGACCAGCAGCGCGTCCGAGTACGTTTCGCTGAGGAAGAGGGCGCCAGCTAGTACCACTACCATCTGCATTATATCGGAAACCTTGTATGTATGAATCAGAGATAGAGGGCGTGGCTGAGAGGGTTATGGACCTACATATTCTGCCCCATCTCCATTCCAATTAGTTTCATGTGGTTGCTCCTCCTGCAATGGGACCCATGGTTGGAGCTTGAAGCGGTGAGAAACAGTATCTTAATAAAATGCGTGCATTCACCTCTAATAATAGCAAATGCATATCCAACTATAGCTGTTCCTCGCGATTGTGGTGCCCAAATATCAATCAGGACGCCGCCAGTATTAGTAACCTATCTCCTGAGGTCAGAAGAGTTTAAGATTTCTGGTATTAAGTTTCTTACAAGTGCAGATCCGAAAATGCCAGCAAAGAAACGAGTCCAGAGCAGCGTCTGGATGTCTTTCGCTGTGGTGGAAGCGAAGTAAAAGCATGTCGAGATGAAAACTGCTTGATATGTTAGCCTTGGCTCACAATGGCAGGGGATTGAAATGCCAATTGGGCTCTCAATTGCTAAGGTTTCTCCTCGCATGATAAATTTTCTTACCTGCGGTTAAAACTGCGGCCTTTCTACCATAACTAGATGGTCACCAGTCTTGGTGCTAAAGGAGGCAAATTGTTGTTAATAGGGAGTAAGTGGCACAACACCCGAGGTTTCGCAGCCGACTTCTGGTACTCACATTTCAGATAGAGGAGCCCATGGCAGGGGACCTAAATCACAGATACCAGTCAGCTTCATTATTAATTTTGTAACAGCGAATGGAGATACCTCACCAAATCTAAATTTGAGTAACAAGAAACTTACACCCGTCAAATTTACCTGTTTATCGTCAATATTATTTCAGTTCAAATGGACAGTATCCATGAAACACAAACTTCAGGCGCAACGTCAAACTCTGTCGCTACTTATTCAATGGCAGGACTGTATACACAACTTCCCCATGTCGAAGTCATAGTGAACAGACCACAGACAAGTGTAGTGATTAGCTTCTTTCGGAAGGGCCAGTTCAGAAGTCGATAGTGAGAATTACATCAATATAACTAGCTCCTTGATTTCGTGGGCAAGAACGGACTTACGGGGCCATTAGGGCCATCGAAATCAACAAATTCAGCTTCTGTGGTCTTCAGATGTGAGTTCGGGGGTGTGGGGATAAATTTCTGTTTGATGGCCAGATGGGTGAGAGATTGAGGGCGAGTGATGCGAGCTGGAACAGATTGAACATCAGCAATAGACTGCTTCTCGGTTTCCTGTCTTTCAAGGTCGAGTACGAGTACATTTTCGAACTAACCAGTCCCTGAGGCTGAGGTAGATTTTGAGGTGGGAGTGGAAGTGGGAGTGGAAATTTGCGCCATCTCAGTTGCAAGAGAGTGAGTGAGTGAAAAGCAATGAATCAGGATATAAGGAATAGGAGAAGATCTAATTTAAATCATGAGTAGGCTTGGTCAGGGAGTGTAACCAAATTTATTAGGATTGAAGAGGTTATACTCAAGGAAATAGTGGAGTGGTATATATTGTTTACCCTGTATGTGCAACAGATAGGAAAGAGCTGTACGTGCAACCGGAGAGGTATAGAAATGGCGATGGGCCAATTCAAAAATGAACAAAAGGCCTCCCTATCTATTACTATTGCTACTATTATTACTAATACCTTACTACCTTACTATCTTTTAGTAGGGCTCAATCTCAAAAAAAAAAAATACTAGGTGTAGTACCAACCTACGAGCTATTCAACATCCAGTCTCCATCTGACCCAGTACCGGAGCTTACAGGGTATTTTATCAGAATATTATCATTACCACGGAATACTTTAAATAGTCTCGCCAGATTAGATTAGAGAAGAAGACTGCTTGAAAACCAAGTAGCCCGATGAATGAATACCAAGCTCAAGCTTGTGAGGAGTACAGTTTTGTTGCATGATAACATAGAGAAGAGCAGACTAGAATGTCAAGATCAAGGTGAAAGGTTGCGTATTTGTATTACTTTTGTTAAGCATAGTTCCGATCCTCAAAACAAATTTCCACTTGAACATCTGCAACACTCAAAGCCAATGATAGCAGCACAAGAAAAGAGAAGAGAAGTATATCCTAGCTTTTCAACTCTTATTCACTCACAAATGTTCCTGTCTCGGTCTGTCCTCAAAATCAGTCCAGGCTTCGTCAAACCCAACATTTCTGGCCCACTGGATAAGTCAGTAAATTGTGCATCAATGTATGGGGTAAATGATAATTGAGGAGCGTACAGTTGCCCCGGTATCTTCAACGCTGTCAGCAATCATATTGCCTATTTTTAACCACATGAGATCCTTGATCTTTGCCCAATCTTCGCCTTCGTAGCCTTGATTGACAACCTGAGCATGAGCGACTGCTCTTACAAATTTGACGGCGTGCCCATCATCTTCAAATTCGAAGAGTCTCTGAAATATCCCGCCCCATGCCGCATCACCAGCTTCAAGATGCTTCGGGACATATCCCGAGATCTCTTCGAGAAGGAGTTGGGCCGAACGACGGGATGCGTACATGGCGAGATCAATACGTCCTTTCCACTCCAAGAGCCGGGTCTTCTGAGCTTCAGACAGAAAGTCCTGTTTGTTGAAGGATGTGAAGAAAATAGAACTGGTGACGCAATGCATATAGTAAAAGTCAAATTTCACCTGAAAGGATGAATGTCAATCAATGCTTATCTTCGAAGTATAGTATGACTCACTTGTTTTGGCGGGCGCTGGGCAGCGGCAGTGAAGTAAACAGCAGAATTCATCATTTGGGCTGTCTTGGCTTCAAGCTCGCCTTTCCCTACGGTCCACTGAGATGCGTATTTTACCATTTCATCTGGAGCTCTAGCCAAGATGCCATCTCGAATTTTATTACCGTCACTCCACTCGGCAGCAGTAGACAGCTTTTTATCAACTCTAATTTCCTCCAGGAGTTGTGGAATTGTCTTATTTCCAGGCTGAGCATTCTTCTCAACGTCTAAAAAATACTTAGTAATCCAGTCGTCGTGGACAGAAGCTTGTGCTAGTGCTTCTGCGATAATGGCTGGCTGGTTAAACTCAATACCGAAACCCAGATGGATAATAGGGTGAAGAAATCCTGGTGACTGTAAGCAACATTCTTTTTGGTAAGCAATCCCAATTTCACCTACCTGCAAACATCCTGCCGAGCATGTCGTCTGCTTTCGCGTCGCCAGCAAACACGTGCTCTTTCAAGACATCCTTCCATCCTTTCGACTCAATTTCTTGCTGCCAGAAAACCAGAAAGTCACGGTAGTAATCTTCTTTACCCAGATGGTTCTTGAAATTATCTGGCGTTGACATATCGATGGGAGGCTAAATTTGTCAGGCCCTCTGCAATTGAAGATTTGGCAATGAGATAACAAGACCAGTGTTTGAGAATATCAAGGCTCTTCAGACAGCAAGCTTGTCAAAGTATGGACTAACCTGATTCCCGGAGAGAACAAAGGGGCGCTGGTATGATGCATTATTCTTATAGTGTCGCTCAATGACGGATGCCGACGCACCAAGGCCATACAGAGTCAACAAGTGATGGACGATATGGTTGTGAAATCCTTCAGCATTGAAGAAAATGTGATGTTTCTATATGAAGGATCTGTTAACCCACATCTACAAAACAACGTCACAAGGGGAGAGCGTGATCCTACATAATGATTCTCTTGCAATAGCTCCGAGATTTTGGTGGCTGTTTCCGAGTTCTGGGACTTGAGTTTATACACTCCGGTGTCCTCAGTAGTCAAGTGGATGTGGTTTGCCGTAGCCATGTTAAAAAGTTGCCTCGTATGCGTTGATTGATATCGGACGGTGTTGGATTCCAATGATGATATTCCGCGGTCGACTCGTGGTTTAAATAGCAAATTGGCGAAGATTTGTGACCTTCCCCTGCACTCTGTGATCTGAGAGAGAATTGCTCTAGGCCTGACGAGCATCTAAGACCGATTAATTAAACTGTATGGAAACTGACTCCTACGAGAAACTTTCCGTTAGAATGACAACTCCTCGCAAGCTGATAGGTGTCTGGACTGAGTACTACAACTTGGAACCTCTCACTTCCCCGCACTACAACGAAGCAGGATGAGGAGTAGGATGACACAAAGAATTACCAATCAGGGTAACACAATTAGAAATCAACTCGGAGTTTCGCTTTTATGGAAATCTTCGCGAACCGAAGAAATAGCACTGGAGAACGAGTGGGAGATATGTTTTGAAGGTATGAATGGGAATATGGGAGTAGTGTGTGCCTAGAGGGATAATTGTCATATATTAGATAATTAGATATAAGCTCTTATTCTGCAAACTCTTTGTGATTGTTTATAAATTAATTTTACGCAGGAATTACCTAGACTATATCCTAGTTGTTTGTATTGAGGTAGGTGTGTTATGTTATGTTATATTATATTATTCTACCACGGCAAAACAGCTGCGGCAACCCCTCTTTCTAAATGACGTAAGGTGTATATATATATATATATATATATAGTAACCCCACCTAATAAAGTTCTAAACGTAAAACAAACATTCTTTCAACAGGTGGCATGTGTCACGTGATGGTCAACACATCCAAAATGTAACTGTACATGTTGTATTCTACTACTCTCATGTATGATTAAACTAAACTATTTCCACAACTTCCAGTTCAGGATAGTGGGATATCAATACATGCAGCTTTCTTATTATATATTATTTCCCTTCGTATTCCCTTCGTATCCGACCCTCTGTTTTCGGTCTGGTCTGGTGTGAATTAAGCTTGTTTTGAGTCTCCTTCACCTACCATGTCAACAGTTCAGCAAAAGGTAGCCACTTGGAGCTCAATCGCTTTGCGAATTGTGACTTATATCTTTCTTCGCATCATCCCTGGCCATGTAAGTAGGGATAGCTCCAAAATTCCAACATCGACCACTAACACTTGTTGCTAGCCATGGCCTCCCATCATTTACACTCTTTTTGCACTATACGTCCCCTCCTTCATTGCCAGCCATGTAACGCGGAACATATATACCGTGGTAGAAGATGATATCAAAATCATCATTACTGATACTGCGCACGAGGACCAGCCGCGAACACTTTCATCGACTGCTACACACTCTCAAGATAAATCGGGTTCAAACAAACGAAAGGATGTGGAGGGAGAAGTTGAGGTTAAGGAGACAGTCATGATAGATGGGGAATCACCGAGACCAATACATACACTTTTAACAGGCGCGCCTGATCCTGTATCGACCTTGCTCTCACTTTTGACATTTTTGATCAACGTGGGTTTTGTTCTGGCCACAATTGACCTAGTATATTATGCAAAAGTTTTTCATCCCAGCACAGAGCTATCATTCGCACGAATGGGCTACATGTAGGTTCACGCGTTTACTACACCCCCACCAAGAAAAACATGCGACAATTCCGTCTAGTCGTAGCATACTACTAAAATTCCAGTCTAGTATCTGGGATCATCTCGGTATGCTAGAGGTGTCTTTTGACATGCCACGCTAAACAGAGCCGCGTCTCCTGTTGTGTACTATTTCTAACTATTTGGAAGTGCCCCTACGGAAGCGAATTTACTCGTTCGAGAGCCAGATATCTCTAAGCTTCCCATATCCGTCACTTATCAGCTAGCAACTCCGGCAGCTGCTTACGAAAATCCGAAGCCACAACTCGCCGGAATGATACACACTCTATCAGAAGACACTGACTTCACTCAAGCTTTGAAGTTCTCATTGCCAAATCATCCTGAGAGGACTTACCAATGGACCACATCAAACAACCACACTGGCTTTTTCACTACTCCTCCCAAGCCTGGACATCTTCCTCAATCAGGGTCTTTCACATTTTTTACATCTAGTTGTATCAAACCTCGCTTTCCTTACAGACCTTTTGATCACGCTTTGGCAATTCCCGGCTTCAAGCATATGGCAGATGTCATTAAGAAAATCCCTGGAGGTTCCCAGTTTATGCTCTTTCTTGGCGACTTTATTTACATTGATGTTCCGAAGAGGTTTGGAGTGACTGTTGAAGATTACCGCCGCGAGTACAGACAGGTCTATAGCTCTCCGGATTGGCCAGCTGTTGGGCAAAATTTAAGTGAGTAATTCCTGAAATATTGCCATGTACAATCAAGGCTTAATTGTCTACTTTTTTGATGGCACATCGTGTCATTTCTGTGTCCCTCTATCTACGCAGTGACTTTAATTGCTAACTTGGAGCTTCTTGAGGCTGGATACACGTGCTCGACGATCATGAAATTGCCAATGATTGGGATAAGAAAACAACAGGGGTAAGTCAGGAAGCGCTCGTTCCCACACTTCAACCCCGAGTATCGGAAGTCTGGTTGTGGCTCAATATTCGGGCAAGTGCTGTTGTTTTTAGGCGCATACCTGCTGACCATAAAACTTCAAGATTTACGATGCAGCAGCTGATCCGTGGCATCATTATCAAACATCCGTCAACCCTCCTCGAGCTCGCCAGGCCGGAACTTATAATACACCTAGACATGGTGCTACGTACTTTGAGTTCACGCAAGGGCCCGCTTCATTCTTCTTAATGGACACTAGAACATACCGAGATTCTTCTTCTGATCTTCCTGCCAACAGCAGTGAGAAGTCCATGCTTGGTGCACAACAACTTGCTGATCTTCTTGAATTTCTTAAGAAACCTGAGCCAAAAGGTGTCAAGTGGAAGATCGTAGCATCTAGCATTCCATTCACGAAAAATTGGGTAAGTGTCATTCATTCTGCAATTCAACAGCCCTCAATTCTCAACTCTACTTACTTGTTTCTACTTATCCCTGATGTCATACACTTTCAGTAATTCTACTTTAAATCTCTTCTTCTTTAAGCAATTGTTAACTCACCAACGCTTCAGCGGGTCAATAGTATGGATACTTGGGCTGGTTACCTTTCCGAGCGCCAGATAATCCTCGAGGCCATGTGGGATATTGGCCTCCGTGGAGGCTGTGGGGTTGTGGTTATCAGTGGAGATAGACATGAATTTGCCGCAACCGCCTTTCCGCCTCCCTCGAATGGTCGTTGGCCAATCAGCGCAACCGTAAATGAGTTTTCTACGAGTCCTCTCAGTCAGTTCTATTTGCCGATTCATACTTATTGGCAATCTGACGAGGAGGATATTAAAATCAAGTAACATATATCTCGAAGGTTCCTATTGTGGGACATTTGCTAATGTTTCTATAGATACATCCCAGGTGGTAATTCAAAATTGGGAGCTATCACAATTGAAAATACAGCCAGCGACCAAAGCACTCTAAAATTTCGTCTCTATGTTGATGGCCAAGAGGTTTGGTCTTCCGTCCTCCTCTCACCACCAGCCATTTCTGGAGGTCGGTGGACTAAGGAAGCTCTTTGGGGATGATTCCTATAGTGACAACAAGCATGATGTGACTAATACCGGAGAACTATAAAATGGTATCAAAAATACCATGACTTTGGAGAAAATACGGCTGTCTAGATTATAACAGTAACGATTCAAATTCCAGCTTCTGGTATCTAGTGCTTGATGTTTTGTCAACGCCAGCTAGCTTGCTTTTACTGTTCTTTACACCACGGAACAATGATGGTATGAAGGTTTGCTTACCACAGTCACGAAGAACATTGTCTCAAGAAGTCTGCGCCTAGTGCAACATTGGGAATCATAGATTATTGATTCTTGCTTTACTATCATGTGTTGAAGTGGTCAATACAGGTATACAGTTTCTAGAAGTGTAGCTTTCCAAGCACTGCAGGACTTCATCTCTGGATTATAATACGAGATTCTGGACTGATTAGGAGAAACTATATGGGATGAAATCTAAAGATGGCCATATAAATATAAAGTGTTACATTTTGCGATACATATGCCGATTATGTCACAACCAAGTTCTGGGTACCTGTCAAATCGGTAAAGAGTTTTAGGTGTCAAATCAATAGAAATCTCACTTTGCTTGTGCTTGAAGTGAAAATTTGATCTCTATCGCATATGTAGCATATTTGCAACTTGCGTAGGTAGCTTTAGAATAGCTCTTTTGGATATGCAACAGTACATAGGATGACATTTACCCCTCTTTCCGTGCACTTTTCTGGACAAGTAAAATTTGCCATTGGGGTAGGCAAATTTCTTCTTTCTTGTTCCTTGGTCATATGATATTTGGGCATAGCGGCAGTGGATTGTTGAGGAGATTGATTCACTTTCATCTCATACATATCAATTCACTTCATTTCTCTAACTTAGAAAGCCAATGCTAGTTACATTGCCAGCCATTGAACTAGCCCACAAATTTCTTTAACCAATCCACTACTTTTCCTCTATTGGATTCCGTACGGTATCAACTCCAGAATCAAAGCAATAGAAGAAGTTGCTCATCGCAAGTACGACTCTCTTTCTCATTGACCGTATCCTATTCTTAGTCAGGTACGCTTACTTCTTGTCTTTGAAAACTCTTCCTCAGCCTCTAACGGTCTCGATCTATCTAGATTCTGAGCCGTCGCTCATCTACTGTAGGTACACGTACTGCACATAACTTAGAGGAAACACCTGAACATTTCTTGAACGCCCGAAAATCTCGTCAAAGGCGGTTCTGGCTGCAATAGATCCTTCCTTGTGCCATTATATGTGGACCAAGAGCATTACCGAATATCCCACCTCGAATGTACATTCTGATGTCACTCCATGTAATATCCTTTCGAGTTCTATACTAACGCGAGTTCTATTACAGACGTCTAGAAAAGACGCCATCAATCCTAGACACGCTTAAGTTTTCCTTCCAACACAACACAACCACTTCTGAAATATCATCTCAACCATTCGTCGTGCACAAGCAATAACATCATGGGGAACAAGAACGCTCGAGCAAAAAAGTCTGTTGACCTACCAAACTTAATCTTGCCATTCCCGTCCGCCGTGGGTGGCGAATCCAATGGATTTGCAGCCCTAAGCCCCAAAAGTCCTTTGGCATTTAAATCATTCCGCCAGGGAACATTGATAACCCCAAACTTCGAATCCTTGGGTAAAGGAGTAGCAAAGTCACTATCTGCAACCTCACCAGAGTTTGTCCCGGCCGTTCCTGTCAAGATTGCATCATATCCGAAGGTCCATGGGGATACTAGTTCGAAATCTTCGGCATTCGAGAAATCACAAAACCCACAGGACTTATCGGATCATGCACAACTGACAGGAACGACCCACCAGATCTATACCAAGGTTGGCCAGTTGGATGCTATAACTGAACTGCAAATGCGGATGGAGACTGGTACCGTCCCGGCCAATCGGATCCAGCTAAACTCCACGAATACTCACGGCCTTGATCTGACGACAGCGTTCCATCGAGTCCGAGATAGTATGGATGCTATCTCAATTTCCTCTGTGCAATCTACACCGAAGAAGACCGGATCAAGCCCCTTTGTCACTCCGACGAAGCTGAAGGAGACCCCACTTTCAACACCATCTCCCGTTGCATTTCTCACTGGCCCTAGGCCAGAGAAATCCCGTTTTGGTCGCGCAGATAAAAAGAAGAAGGACATCATAATCACCAAGCTTGGCGTCATTAGAAACCTCGCCCGTATTACCGAGCGCTTCACCGAGAGTGGATATCCGTATAAGCATGCAAGTGCCGATGAATTTCAACCTGATGTCTATGACGTGGCAGATACTGTTAGCAAGATGCCGGCGAAGGAGCGTGAGGAATTCTGGGCGAAGAATTGGATCGAAATTGAAGTTGATTTGCGTTCCAAGGAAGAAATGATTTCTGACAATGCTCAAGTGGAAGGAGAGGAGAAACCTCGCAAGGACTACGAAACGTTGCTCAAGTACATCGATAACCTCGGCCCAGACTTTACTGCCCATGCTAGGTACATGTTCGTCAACATTATTTTCCCCTCGATTCTTGATGCGGACCAATCTAAGATCAATTCTTCTGTCTTGGGCTGCCAACAGACCCATGAATTTCAGCATATTGAGAAACTCGTAGCTAAATTGCAACACTTCCCAAAAATCAAGCGTTTAGATGTCATTCTACAAACGCCTTCCAACACCAAGAAGCCGCTCTCGATTCCCCAGCTGAACTTGGTCCTTCCCTTCTACGACCTTGGGTTCACTGATTGGAACATTAAGTGGAAGACGAGTTTTATGACAAAAGCCGAGCCGGTTGGTGGATGGCCGATTCATTACCTCGACAAGGAGAGAAATCGGCTCTTGAGGGAAAGAGAGCGAGTCAAGAACGCAATTTTCGTTAGGAAGAGTCAGTTTGTTACATGAAGCTATTCATATAACTTGGTTCACTAAGCACAAGGAGCTCACAGGATTGAAATTAGTACCAGCCCTCTCAAACTGAGCTAGGTATACCTGGTTTCTGTTCGCGTTTTCCTATCTCACGCACAGCGGCACAGCGTTGCGATTGTTTTAGTGGATTAGAATTATTGAAGAGGGTTCCTACCAGACGGTTGATAATACAATCTAATTAAATTCGATACCACCATATTCACTTTGGGATAATCAGCGCTGTCGCAATGATACACTCTAATCATAACCACAAAGAGTTATGAATAGGCTAACTTTCTGATTTCGGGGCTTGAGGGTGCAAGGTGGGCCAGATAATACCATTTATTTCAAACATGACGAACAGGCCATACAAAATCAAATACCAACGTCTTTCAAAATGTCAAGCTCATATAGCAACCTCAGACAGAACGAACTCCTAGCAACATTGCACGTGACATATTTCAAAACTTCATTATACGCTGATGGATAACAAAACCCCAGCATAAAATACTCAAGAACTGCATGGAACATTATGTACAGAGAGAAAGTATGCCGAGCTAAAAAAAAATTGGCTTATTACTTGTTGCCATGAAGAAAAAGGTATCTCTTAAAATATTTGAAAAAGAACTCCGTCAGTGGTATATACAGCCTCATTCATGGTCTCGTTTGCGAAGTAATATGCGCATGTCAAAATTCCTGCCATATCATCAATCATGTTTCATGGAATGGCGTTCAGTTCCTCGCGCTGTCGTAGATATTTCTTTGCCAGTTCGTCTCCGCCAAGTGCACTTAGCTCCATCCAATGATAAGCAACACACATAGTAGCAGGATCACTCCTCTCTCTATCCCTCTCCGTCACCACACCTTCTTTGCCCTGATGCATCTCCATGACCTGTGCTTTAAAAGTTTCGCGAGGTTTGCTCAAGGGAGCAGTAATTCTTTCCACCAATTCAGGGTGAGTCAGATAAAATATGGCAAGTTCTCGCTCTGCCACCGGGTCCCCTTCTTTAGCCGTAATTGACCACATATTAGCAGCATCCTGCATGCTATATTTCATCAGTTCGCCGTTAAGGGACGATGAGTCTGGTACTGTGGTTGTTGTCTTCCGGGTTTGGGTGTAATGTACCACTATCTCATCTGCAATTTCTATGAGTGTGCGACAGACATCTTGTTTCAGGCCAAGTGCGGCAAGTCCAGCGTCCCAGAAAGCTTTCCCGCGTTCAGTTTTATCTAAAGTAGCAGCTGGGACAAATGAAGCAATGAATTGTAGATCGCGGAACAATGTCTTTGGCCTCATGTCTGCGTCGCGAAACAGGTCTTGCAAGACTTCGACAATCATATCCGTACTCGCGGCAGTTGGCACATTCGAGCTCGGATATCGATCAGTATTTCGGTTGGCTGGCGAAGGGTTATCTCCTTGATTGATTGTATGGGACCGACGCTCTTTGCAATTGTCAATCGCTTCTCCAAGTGTTTTTGCCCTTGGGGTGGTTGTTGTGGCATCGGTAGGCCCGAAGGCAGTATGGTGCGAAATTTCCGGGGATTGTGGGGAGGTGGGTACGGGTTCCTGTCGCACTCTAGGCCGCCTCGTGGTGGACGGTGTCAAGTATGCTATGATCAAATGCTCCAACTCGTACAGCGCGTTGAGCTTCGCGTAGGGATTAGGGTGAACAGAAAACATGCGCAATAGGCGCTGAAAAGCCATTCTGTAAGGAAACTCCAAATTATCTGACTCTTTTGCGGCTCTGATCGTACCCTTCCTAGGCCTTGTGCTGACAGAATCGCTAGTGGAAGAACTTCCCGTGGTAGAACGGTTTTCCGAAGCTCCAGTATCTGGGAGACTTTTGTTACTCGACGTGCAACCCTTTTCCGCTTTTTCGCCATGTGAGTCTTGGCGTTCTATTGGGGGTTGTTCTATCTTTTGAGCTCCGCGAAGATCCCCAAAACTCTTCTTTTTTTCAATTACACGTTTTCTATTCTTCCTCCTGGCTCTCCTATCTGCACGATCTTTTCTTTCGATACAGTCTTGACCTATAGAACCCGAAAACCAAGAATCTGTCTCACTCCCACGAGCAAAAACGAGGGTGCCAAGGTCGCTCAGTAGCAAGCTCGTCAAAGTCTGCTTCAAATCTGTCAAAAATCGCTGCTTAGCTGCGTTCATATGGTCATCCTTTAGCATGATAGTTTCATTGGTAGATGAGGCAGTATCTGGCCGATGACTGCTGACGCTCGTGGTTGGTGACTGAGCTCGGGTTTGAAGAGGCGACCAGAAAGTCGTTGCAGAATCTATTGTCAATACGGGACTTGCCATCCCAAAATAATCCTGTGAGTCCATAAGATCCCCTGGAGGATTTATCCGTAATGTGTTGAATCTTCCCGAGCTGAAACTTTGCTGGGAATTATTCCTGGTAGACATAGCCCGAAGATCATGGAACCCAGGACGATTGAAGTCTGTACTGCGTAGGCCACGGCGTGTGCTATCGGCATCAGTCAAGTCTTCCCCAGACAGGTTCAGAGACCCAAAACTGTTGAAAGAAAGATCGCCTTTTTGTTTTCCGCTGTCCAGAATCCGTTTATCTCTATTGTAAAGCTCACTAGACCAGAGAACAGGCCCTTCCATCAAATTATCTCCAACGAGTTTATTGATGCACGTTTCGATCTCCAAGCTGAATCTATGGATTCTTTCTTCGCCCTTGCAAAAGTTTTCGATACCAAACTGAGACAGCCACCTCAGAGTCTTCTCTGCTTGCTCGTCCGACAGCTTGTTTGGACCGCCTTGGTCCTCATTAGCAGCCATCATGTCCATTACTTGCGCCTCTGTCTTCAGAAGAAAATTATTTGCTACCGGCTTCGGAATATTGCGAGAGCGCGTGTTAGACTTATCCAAATGGGATCCTTTCTTTGGTGAAACCATGCACTTCAGAGCTATGGCAATGTTTCGAGTGCCCTCATAGGCTGCCGAATTCCGAACGTCGGTGACATACCACATTTTGTCACGGAGAGCTTTCAGACGTTTCATCATAGATTCAATTGTTGTATCGTGGCGTTCCTGTGACTGCTTAAGCCAAACCAACCAGGCGTCGTATTCTTCGATGGCACTGGTAGAGCGTCGGATGCAGTCCCTGGGTCCCCTAGAGAGAATAGTCAGGAGAGATGCAAAGCCATCCCTCTTCAGTGAAGCGGATGACATTTGATTGAGCTGTCTCAGAGTTTTCCAGTATAGATGAGCGTTAATAAAATCAGACTGTGCCTTGCATTGAGACTCAGCAGCTTCTAGCATAGAAATCAGAACGGAAGGAGCCTCGGTCTCTGTTTCAGCTCTCTGTCTTGCATGCTTAGTATCAACCGCTCTTGAAGATTTATCTGTTCTTGGAGATTGATCCTGAGTGCGATAGGGGTTCCTCGATTGTATCTGAGCTAGAGACTTTGGCTTGCTGTGATACTTCCTACGAGGAGTCTCCAGGATTGATGTGCGATTGCTGAAAGTCTTTGATTCACTTCTCGAATCAAGCGATTCCGGGATTTCATAATCTTCCACAAGTTTAAGAATGGAGCTTCTCAACTGATGATAGTCTTTATCAAGATCTGAACGAACTCCATTGTTATCCTCATCTGTGTCACTGCTAGAAGTAGCTTCTTCATCATCTTCGTCGTCATCATGGAGCATTTGAGTTGACAGACCCTGTCCGTCCGGTGTCATGAATAAAACAATCCATCGTTCGGCGCAAGGATGGCATGCGCCGGAGGTTGTATTGCTACCTAAAGCACGCGACATTTCTTGGAGAGCTTCCCGGAGCTCGAAACCATCGTCTTCATAATAACTAAGTCGTTGGTTTTGACGATTAGATGATACTGATATAGACGATGCTCGTTGTTGTGTGCTCGATGTCTCATTGAGCAGGGGCTCTCTTGATGTGGTTACATCACTAATCGTGGATGAGCCACTGTTACTCATTATTGAAGCACTGTCTAAACTTTCACGAATAGGCGGTTGCGGTATTTGCACTGATATGGCAGACATTCCTGAGACAGAAGAAGCCGCAGATCGCAAGCCACTGAGATGGGAGTCTTTCATGGAGAAACTTGATGCAGGCCGTCTTTCTGGAAACAATGCATTTACCATGGTCATTAGGTCAGCAGGTGCTAGAACAAGATAAGGATGCACCTCGGCTGTCTCCCTTAAAGAGGTAATAGACCTTGCGGGAAGCAGCTTTGCAATGGATTTTGACGGTCTTGCGGAACGGAAACGTGCCAAGATATTCTCTATGTGAGCTTTGATTGCTGGTGGCGGAGAGGACTTATTCCTGTTGATAGAGTTAGTAAAGTGGAATAGCAACTGGGAGAATAATAATACCAGGTCATATCAACGACAAGGCGCTGTGCACGCATCGCAACCTCTTTCAGTATTTTTTGCCTACCATATTCCGTAATGTGATATTCAGACATCATTCCGTATGACTATACGTGTCAGTGGGTGAAATATATAGACCAGGGCTTCAATATACCTCTGGATGGATTATTGCATTCAATAAAAAGACAGAGAATAACCATTTTGATACTAAAAATCTCCTGGTAGGTCCGTGTCTCTTGGGGTCGAGTTTTCGAAGTATGGCGTTACCAAGTTCGATTAAACCTTCTGGAATACCTCCAGCACCTGGATCGTCAATGATACCGAAAAGACCATGAATTGCTCCATCATAAAATTCATCTGCGGCTATAGAGTCCTTTGCATTCCGTGGCTCAACATGTATACGGGTACCAGCCTGATCCTCGGCTTTCTCCAATAGAAAAGCTCCATCCTCAAGGATTTTCATCAAATACCATTCCATATTGCCCCGTCCTGACCAATCCCTCATAGTGGTCCAGACATTCAAAACACTACAGATAAAGGGGTCCGTTCCGCTTTTGCTCTCAGTAATTAATCTGGCGCATGCTGTGGCCCACACATCTGTTCTCCTTAGGTCCTCTAGGGAATCGGGACCAGCCGAATTTGCAAAACAAGTATGAATCAAAGCAGATAAAGGATCATGACGCTGAAAAGAAAGTAAACGCTCAACTGCAGAGGGTATATGCGAAAAATTGCGATGGGCACTAGCTGTATGCCCCTTGGAACGGGTATGAAAGGGCAGAACAGAATCGATAGCTTCTAAACCTTGATGGAAACTTGTCAAGGCCGACAACTCCGTCGGCGTAAGGCTGGCTATACGACTAGCTAAATAATCCGAGTTTGTCCTGATTTGGGTCAAAAAATTAAGCAGGCACTCACGAGATCGTAGGGGAATCTCATGCATGAAGTTCAACATAGGTCCTGTATTCTCGGCACTGGATATACTTGACCGTCCATTGTCAAAATCAGGCTCCAATAAAGCGAAGCGCCGGGAGGCATCGCATGAGTTTCGAACATCATGTATGGCATTATAAAGGTTGGCAAAGTTTTTCTTCTCGTCAGCCCTAAAGTTATCAACCAAGGTTCTATGTGCCAATTCCCCACACCGCGCCAAACGGGCAGAAAGTGCTGTTGATACCAGGGATCTCTGTAAACGGATGCGTGAATGGACACGCTTCTTTTCCTGGTACGTGGACAATCTAACCAAATGGGCAAGCTCCTCTAGGCTCGTATTCTCAGTCATTGCGGTTATTGCACTTATGTGTGTGTTCATATACTGAGAAACATCCTGCAATAGAGGCTGAGGCATCTTCATTGGAGCTATAGATTGCTGATTATGCGGCTTTGGAGTAGATGATCTATCTACGGCACCCGAAGTGTCCTGAGAAGATGTGGGTGAGGGCGATGGCGAACGCGAAGAATCCTGGCCAGCATTCCATCTTTCATCCCCATCATTTGGCAGGTCCTTATAAGAAGTGATGGGTCTCTGTGGACTTCTCGACTGATATCGATGTAGTCGTGGTAAACCGTCGTTCTCTGGAGGAGAAGGGGTTGGGCTCCTGGACGATACATGAGTGATTGTTGGGGAAACAGCTAGCGATTCGGCGCATTAGCAATTTTCTCTAGGACGAAAAGAAAAATAATATAAGAGAACAATAAGATGTCGTATATCGCAGATACGAGACGTACGAGGTGAGGCATGCCCAGGCCCAGGGAGCGACGAGGATCGTTGCATTTGTATCATGTTGTCATCTCACTACACTGACATACTACCTCGAATCCTTCCTCACTGACGGAGTGCCATGGATTTTGAAGGAAAGAACTTAGATGTAATTGTCGATAAAGTGCGCAGTAAAGGAGCGATGGCGAAGTGAGAAGGAGTGTGCAAGGCCAGCAGGAAAGGCTGATGAAGGCTAGAGCCAGTCGTGGCAGCCAGGATGCGCGGGGCCACAATTATAGATAGTGATAAGGATCGGAATTGCTCGCAGTGTTAATAAAAGGTAGAAAGTAATAAATAGCAGAAACGACAATAACAATAAATATGATCAACGATGACGTTGACAATATTGTACGTAGTAAAATTTACGCTCTTTTCTTATCAAGAGGGAACATAGACAACTCTTCAGCTGAAAGTGTTCGTTATTGTAATGACGAATAGAGTATGAAAATGTTAAAGTGTATTGAGTGTGGTGAGCAAGGTTAAAAGTAAAAGGTATGTATAATCCGTAGATGGGGATGGGCACAGTACCCTACCCAGTGCAATACAGTGCAGGATGTACTACTATCATGTAAAGTTTGGTTGAGCTGGGTTTGATTCGGATTGGTGAAGGAGAACCTGGGTGAGCGGCGGGGATGAAGTAGGAGACTTGATAGGATGCAGAGGAGAGAGGGAAAGGAAAAGGACGATAGGGGGTGAGGGCAGGGAAGGGGAAAAAGAAGGAGAAAGAGAAGGGAAGGGGGGAGGGGAAGGGGAAGGGGAGAAAGTTGTTTACACTGGTATTAATTATGGTTGTATGAATGGCTAGATGTGAAATTGAAAATTGACAACAAATCGATGCTGTCGCATTCAAGAGAGCCAATCATATTCAATCCTGGACCCCTCCCACATTGGCCAACGCAGACATTCAAATAATAAAATTCGCGAGATTCTAGAACACATCTCTTTTCTTGTCTTCTAGTCTTTTATTCGGTCTTTTCATCTTCTTTCTTTTTTTGCCCCACTATTAATATCAGCCTCTCAAAAAGGAAGATATAATACTATAATCTTTTATTCTTTGAAAATATAAATGTAAAGTATCTATTGAATAATTAAATAAATTAATATGTTAAAGTGAATGGTTCCTGCGTAGCACGTGCACAGGGCACTAGTCCTATTAGGACTAGATTGAGAAGCTCTCTGTAAGAGAGCTTCGCACTTCCGTAGAACTTAAAAGAGAGATTAACCTACTAGACCAATATTACCTCAGTTCTGCCCTATCAGCTTCCCACTATTCCCTGTGTGAGGTCATTCCTTTTAACATAATACATATATATCTATATTTTAATAATAAATAAAAAATAATTTATTATTATAAAATATTAAAGAATATAATAAATCTAAATAATATAATTTATATA
>NW_001820823.1:0-53580 GCF_000146945.2 Sclerotinia sclerotiorum 1980 UF-70
AACATGCTTGTTGCCCGCCGAGATGGATGGATCTGGACGATTGGGGGCTAATTTGAGTTCCTTATCAAACGACTTTTCAACGATATCTCGAGCTCCAATGATTCGAGGGTCGTAAACGATTATGGATGTCCCATCAGTAGTACGGTTAATGCTTAACACGCCAGGTGGTGATTTGCCAAGCTTATTCTCCGAGAGGCTTGGTGACAAAATTTCTAGCTCATGGCCTTCCTGGGTAAATTTCCGGCATTCAAAGCCTGTTTCTTTTTGGAGCCGTACCACTGCTTCGTTAACAGACATCTGAGCCGAGCTGAAATAAAATTCTGCTCGTGATAAAACCAGGCTGGTTTTGATCTCAGAGACACCAGGAATGTTAGCGAGCGTACGTTCAAGCTTTGTCTCGCAACCAGTGCAGGTCATTCCCTGGATGCTTAGGACTACACGCTCCCTACTCAAATAACCTTTCTCCAAATCCATGTGGACATCAGGAGTTGGTGCCTGTAAAATTCTACTCTCTATCGAGTCTGAATCATCAGAGCGGCAATTGTTAGATGTTACCCCAGCTGTCGCCGAAACCAATGCTTCGCTGCAACATTTCTTCTCACATGAAGTAGACAGCCTTGATATCACCAATTTATCACAACTAGCGCCAGTGGAAGGACGACCTTTCTTGCATTCTTGTTCTGGTTGTTTTTTGTGTAGATCAGAAACGGCCACGCAACAGTAGCCATCACCTTTGCCACACTTTGAAGGTGTTTCAGATGATTGACGATGGCTAATAGTGTTGGCACTAGATCGAAGAGACATGCATGACGTATTATCTATCTTCGAACAGCATGATTCGAGGTTCAAGGCAAAAAGCGTACGACAAATGCATTCGAGAGCATCGAGAGTAGGTTGAAATCGGCTCTTCGCTGACTGCATGTGGCTCTGGCATGGTCCTTTCTTGTTTTTTGTAGATTGCTTAGATTTTGCACAACAATCATCTCCCTTATCTATGCTTTGTTAGCTAACAATACAATGAAGAGCGGGGATTTGAGGCTTACCATATGCCTTCTCGTCAGCAGTTGAAGTGCTCGGAAAGTCACCACGAGAACCACATGATTCATTGCACTCGCGATCGGCAATACGAATGATGCAGGATTCTTTGAAAATTAGTATTGTTATAAAAATGTTGCAGTTGACGTTGGCGTGAAGAAACTCACCATTACAGCAAGACTGCCCGAGGCTAGAAAAGCCATCGCATACAACGCAAGGACTGACTGTCTCTGAATGCGCCACCAGTGTTGAAAGTTGAGCTTGCTTTAGAGATCCAACTTCATTAACATTGCAACAACTGTCGTCGTCAATCTCTGGCTTTGATCTTGTAGGAGAGAGTTCAACGAGCTGCGACCCTGTTAACGCACACGACCCTGCCAATTTACCTGATTTGCCCTTACAACAGGATGAAGACATTTTGAGGGTGCGAGAGTCAAATTGTTGAGGAGTTGTTGGGATATATTCGATACTGTTACCGATGCGTTTGTTGTGCTTCAACTCAAAATATTGAGCTCCAGGGCCTGAAGGTAATCTTACTTTCTTGTGAACGTGCTTGGCAACGGAAGTCAATCCACCGACGGCGATGCTTGGCGAATCATTCAAATATGAAAAGAAAGGGCTAACATCCAGGGCAAGTGATTCACAGCCTGAAGTTGTGGTGATGAGATTAACTATTATTCAAGCAATCGTGACATTCTTCTGTTGATCGTTTGTGTTGTCTTATCACTGGTTTATCAGCAGGTGGATGCTGCCAGATTCCCCTTTAAAAGCACGCAATAAAACAAAACAGACTAAGCCATTAGATTCCGCTGATAAAATCGCTGTTTATTCTTCTTGGACGTCGCCCGAAGTAACATATCAATCACAAAGAATGAAATCAGAAAGGGACACAAAAGTGGATGACACGATCACATCATCTCAAACAATCACACCGTCTCAAGCAACAAATTCAACTTAGACACCAAAGGTCAATCGAAGAATTGGTAAATTCCGTCCAGTCTTTAACCTCAAGAGAAAGACGCAACATGAACCGGCCGAATTTCGAGGTCGGGAAGAAAAGAAAAGAGACAGAAGAAGGAAAAGGAGAAGATGACATCTACAGATAGTCGTACCGAATGATTTAAAATTCTCTTCCGCATTAGATTGGTCAGAGTAATTAAGACAACCATCTTGGAGTGACTTGGAGTGGTTTAGAACAGGAGGATGAAGAATGATGAATCTGGTATCGGTGTTCAGAGGATTTTAAGTGGGGCAATCATCATCCACCATGTACAGAACTAGCATTCGAGAGAGGGCAGATGAGTGAGGAAATCTTGAGTGAATTAAATATTCTCAAGGATGAAGCGATAAGAGTCAAGGAACAAGAGGCAAAGGATATCCTGTATTGTTAATACATATCAGCGTGAGAGACCTTGTGATAAACTCTCGAATCTATGACCGATGTCGAATCTTCAGGAACTCAGACAACGTGCAGCAATTTTTCAAACCAGATTGATCTGAGCATTTTTGAAGGGTGTTTGAAATACTTGGGCTTGGTTCCTACATTTAAGGCAACCATCAATGATATCAGTAACGCCATGATGACTTCCCATGAGAGAATTGTTGAATTGGGAAGAAATAACACAGCACATAAGATTTTATCAATCCACTATACTTATGGACTTTGATATGTTGAAGGAGATGGGAAGAAAAAGGGGAGCTTAATGATAGCTAATCATCATTCAAGGATCACCAGCACCGAAAAGAAAGGTATCGAATAAACCAGACTCCAGTCAAAGGAATTAACTCCTGGATCCCTTCTTCTTACTATGCTCCTCTACGTCAAACTTTGATGAGACCAAATCCTTCTAGCCACACCTTAGATAATCGGAAAGCCTCTTTGTATGTCCCTAGCTTGGACAATGAGAAAGCCTAACGCAGTCAATCGTGAGCATGTTTTCTGACCCGTAAAAAAATCGATTCTTCATGTTCTGGTTAGAGAATATGATCAAAATTTGCTCTTTGAATAAATTGGTTAAAGCAAGTTCATGCTTTATTGTTGGGGACCCAACTTATATCTTGTAGTTGGCTTTGCATAATGTCATCCTCATGAAGAAGATGGGGAATTCATTGGACTGGGTGATTCTCCAGCTCATATAATTCTACTAATGTTAATGGAATTAATAGAAAGTCCTATATTTACATTGATTGCGAAAATCATTTCAAGCTCATTAATCCCCTTCGAGAGTTGAGAGGGGATATGTTCATAGACATTGTTAGACTCAGATCTCATGAATCGATTGTCAAGTTCATCCTCTGACATCCTGGGAACTCGGTCTTCATATCTTCTCACAAACAAAACAAAATTGCTGTGATTTGAACTTGTTTTAGAGGTAAATAGTTGGGTCATTGGAAACATATATGGATACGAGGGGAGGATGATTTCGCGTTTTCAGAATGGTTTTGAGATGGAAGTGATGGAGACTTTGCATGATGGAGGGATATTAGAGGCCGAAGCAAGAGGAAAATGCCCAAAGAGTTGGTGCTTGTATAAGACGGAAATGAATGATGAAGATTACTTAGAGTACGTTTACTTGAATCATAAAAATGTATACAGGAAGCGATTGACTTATATCGCACGAGAGGTGGATATGATATGGATTGATTTAACAAAGGGTAACGATCTTCGAGTGAAGGCGGAGTTATGATCACTTTTGCATTTCAAAAATAATTGATTCTCATTTCTAGTGTTCAAACTGAAGCCTGAATTTTGTAAAGTCAAGTAGAAACCTTTCATTCAAACTTATTAGGTTTCCAGGATCACGGATGTTCAATTCTTAAAGACCAACAGAGCGATGTTGTTGGGTTTCTTGAGACTAGAAAGAGTATCAGATTGAATTGATTTATTCTCTAGCTAAGCAGTTAAGCTGCGAGTATATATTCAAAAAATGAAGGAATAAGGTTAGGTATTCAGCCTTCGGAATTAAAGTGCTTTGAAATCAAAATATTGAAAGCAAACAAACAGTATACCAAAAAGGAAAGAATGAATTAAAAGTTGAGTTTTGTTTGCTCCTTATATGCATATGTACTATATATGCATATGCTGCCAAGATCCCAGGAGGTCAACAGATGTTTATCAGCATCACAAGACCAATGGTTTTACTTGTCGGGGTAACCTTAATCTTCTTTCTTGCCTCTTCTGATTCTCCTTCGGACTTTCGCTTCTTGTCGTTTTTTGGGAACTGATGCAGGATCGATTGCAGCTTTATTTGAATCTTCCATGATAACATCTTCGGGTGCATCTGATGGTTCCAACTTTGATGATGTATCTTGCTCACCATCTTTCTCCAACTCTTTGGGTTCAATCATCTCATCGTCACCATCCCCGCCAGATTCATTAGGTTCCTTCATTTCCCCCTCGACGATGGGTGGATCTGGAAGTCTTGTAACATTTCCCACTCCATCAGTGGTAGTTGCACCAGATGAAATTTGAACTATTGAAACCAGTGAGCGTTTAAAATCCATTGTTAAAGTACAAAAAGGACTTACCATTTCCACCGGCCTTAGCTTGATCCAATCCTCTGAAAAAGTGTCTCAGTCTCATCAATTCTTCACCCAACTTGTTCTGACCTTGCCATTCTGATATAGGTGTCTTGGCGGTAGCTTTGACAGTCTTTATACCCGATGCCCAAACTCGATCATCTCTAGCTTCTATCAAAACTTTACTGCCAGTAGATATGAGCTCATTTCTAATATCCGCATTATGGTTAAACTTGAAATAGAGTGCGTCAGCCATGACATGTCTAGAGATCTGGTCCCATCTGGCAACGGGCAAATCTTTGATGGCGTTACCCAACTTCTTGGCTTCTAGACCGCTCCTAGTATGGGCAATCTGCATAAACTTTGACCTGTCCTTGACAACCCATGCTTTTACAGCCTGAAAGTATCTATTAATGATGTTAGCATAGAAGCAAAAAAAGGTACATAGAAGCTACTCACGCCTCTGCACAGGTGTAAGTAATCCCCTGATCATCTTTAAACTGCTCCATATAGAAGTTGCTCAAGTAGTTCTATGGGTCGCCAGGTTTATGCCCAGAGAACAACACTGTATTTTTTGGCACTTTATCACCTCCTGCGTACCACACCGTAACCGAATCCTTATTGGGAGCCATTACCTTTTCAAAAGTCTAGTTAGCGACGTGCATTCGTTGACGAACGTGAAGATTGTGGACGTACGTTTGCAGAGAGGATTTGAAGTAAATGGTGTGTGTCTTGAAAAGCCTAATTCTAATGTCAAATATTAGTAGGAGAGATAAAAGTAGTTTTTGCCAGCTTACCGAAGAGGGGGGAGGGGGCGGGGGATAGGTGTTGACCTCCTGGGATCTTGGCAGCATATGCATATATAGTACATATGCATATAAGGAGCAAACAAAACTCAACTTTTAATTCATTCTTTCCTTTTTGGTATACTGTTTGTTTGCTTTCAATATTTTGATTTCAAAGCACTTTAATTCCGAAGGCTGAATACCTAACCTTATTCCTTCATTTTTGAATATATACTCGCAGCTTAACTGCTTAGCTAGAGAATAAATCAATTCAATCTGATGCTCTTTCTGGTCTCAATAAACCCAATAGAATTAGTTTCTCTTATGGTGATAATCTTTTCCAAGTCTCCAACTTCTTGTGGCTTAAGCTCATCATTACCATCGACAGATACTGGAGAAACTTTGATTGATATAATATCTTTCTCAGAAAGATTAATATTGCTTAAAGTTCTATTTGATTCACTTAGAATATTATTTGTAGCATCTTCTGTGCAGAAAAGCCGCACGGTGACATTTGGTGAAGAATTCAGCTCTTGCAATTCATTATTGAACCAACTGATGGTGTCTAATCAAGATCAGTAAGTGACAATCCGGTGGAGATGATGAGATCAAACATATCTTCTTCTCGAACGACCCATATGAACTCAATAATAGTATCCAAAGTCGTTGTGTTCTTCGCAAGTTTATGCACAGTTTCAATAGCAGTGCCAAATGTAAAGGCACCACCTGAGCCACCAGCTATAAAAATAACTCCATCATAGCGTGAAAAATCTACCACTGATCCATAAGGACCATCAATCGAGGCGCGAAGTTTTACACCAGGATTCTTTATTGCCAAACTATGAAGGTCACTTGTAAACCCATCACAAGCAGCTACAACGAAAGTAGTCCCCTTAACATCATCAACCGAAGCAACAGTAAAAGGGTGAGTCTCGATTGCACGAATAGCTGGAATCCACAAGAAAGCGTGAGTTCCTGATTTGATGAACTTGGATGATCTATGCACCAAAACTTGAGTACCCCTATTTGGTAATGGGGTAAGAGTGACAAAATTTCCGAAGAAAAAGTAACTGAGGTAACTAAAACGTAGCAACCGATCAAAGAACCATACACCCGATGCAACAAATATCATGTATACAGTACGGTCAGAAATCTTTGGTCTATGCATGGCGACCGTGATGAGTGTGAGTAAATACATCACAACATGAACGATATACCAGATTTCGTACTGCATCTTGTAAATGAAAAGAGAAGTAATGAGAATTATTAGCATAGCAATTCCAGCAACTATACCGAAAATTTGGTCCTTTTCAAGTAATGTATCGTAAGAATTGGACTGTGCTTCAGCGACAACATAGAAAATGGCGTGAAGCGTAGACCAAAGAATGGTACCATATCCTGCGAGCTTGTGAAAGACTTTGAGACTTTCGTAAGAGTAATTGGTCAAAAATGCGAGGGGCGTATTCTTAAGTGCTAAGAAGGTAATAAATGTAATATGAGCTGTAGCAACCCTTTATGTGAATTAGCTACTACGTATACCCAAGACTAGGAGACTATGTGATGTCGTACTTACCAACCGAGTCGCTTTGCAAAATTATTGTATTCCGGCCAGCCCCCTACATCTTTAAAGGTAACGGCAAATATTGTTGCAGTATATACGAGGAAGATGATGAAGTGTCCAATGGATGTAAACCCCCAAATCTTTTGTAAAGAACTTTCTCTGATGCCCTATCAACGAGATATATATTAGAAAATGGTCTTTGATATCCGTCAACTGGTAAAACAGACCTTGTAATGGTAAGTAAAAGTCTAATAGGCTTAGGTTTGTTCCTTGGTGTATAACGAATATAAAAAAATCGAATCCATTTAGATAGAATTAAAATTGCCATAATTACGGCCATGGCAGCAGCGAAGTACTTAACGGAGTTGCGATTCCTCTTCCACCGTAGAATCTTCGCGGCGGCTTTGGCAGCTTTTGCTGCAGAACTGTTCTTCGGTTCAGTTTCGTTCATAATTGATTTCGGATGAGGGTACGACAAAAGTGGAAATGAAACAGAAGGCAAGGAAGAATTTGAGATGGCAACCACATTCAGTTATAGAAGAAGTAATATCCATAGGCCTTCGGAGATGTTCTCTGAAGTACAACTGTAGATGTGCTAGTCAAGGAGGTATCCTAGAAGTGCTCATTCTAGATTCGGTACTTGTAACTAGGATTAGGAGTTTTTCATCCATCAGTCATATTCTAATATTACTCGGTCAGAATTCTTTCAAAAACTGCGCAAATGAAAATATTTGAAGTATGAGATGCAAGCTAGATCTTCAATCAGATAAAACGGCATCACAAATAAGCTTTTCTAATATCTTATCAGATGTCGCTAAGATCAAACCAAGCGGACATTCTTCGTGTCCGAAGTAAACAGGGATCATGCTAAAAGTCTCGTTTCGGAGGCCAGTGACAGCCTTTCACACCATGGTTGGTTGAGCAATCTAAACTCAAATAGAAAGTTCGTCTAGTAGCCAATCATTCGATTTCATACCAAGCTTTTGAGGGGTTATTCTATGACCAATTTTCCTACTAGAAGGCAGAGAGAAAAAGCTAATTTCTCGCACTTTCGTGTTTTTCAAAAGCAAACAGTGCCAGCACTTATCCAAGCTTAATCCAATCCGACTTCTACAGGCAAGCAAAAGGTAAAGGTTGTAATTTAATCAACTGCTTTTCACTTGAAGGCGGAAAATCGTGGTAAGAAAAGTGGATCGATTCATCCTCGATGGTCAGTCACTTGAACATTTTTGAGAAGATGGGAGGATAATATGGGAGGTTATTGATCAATTAAATTGAGGTTGGAAATTCAATGTGTAGTTTAAAATTTAGATGTTTGACCCAAAATTCTTCGCACTAGCGCAGAGTCAGCCTGCCAGTCTATTTCAACGGCGTCTAGTACCACTTCTGTTGTTGAAGGGCCTTTGAATCCACCATGTATTGGTACTTGGTGAAGAGCCAACGTTAACTACCTGTTCATCGCCCCACCAACTAATGCCTTTGTGTCGCTCTTCCTACTCGTGCTTCCAGAAAGTGTGGAACTCAAGCAGTGGAGAAACCAGGATATCCCTCTTGGATTTTACCATATTCTCGAACGTGCATAACGCTCAAAGTTGCATACTTCCTAACCGCACGAGTATTTCACCATGTCACATCCTTTGAGTGATAAACTTGAGGTGACGATATCACCTCAGACTACTTCAAAAAGCTAGACGCATAGCTACAGTATGAATAACCATCTTTAGACCACCTTTGCCAGAAACTTAGACAGTTTGGTAATTTGACCGAGATGTGGTGTGCTTGGAAAGAATTAGGTAGTAGTCTCACCAGGAATCGAATAAAATAGTTCCCCAACTGTTTCCACACACGGTCGACTATGCTCGGTCAAAGATCTCCAGAATAGATTTCTTGAAGAATGTAGAGAGCTGTATCATATGGCCATAGATATGTAATGTGGTTGAAGTAAGACGGGATGAAAGTGTCCAAAACGGAAGGATATTTCATAGTAGAGTCACAAGATGAATCAGAGGACAATAAGATTTTAATCATGTCAGATTGTAAAGGAATCTTACATATTGATGATGGATTTGCGAACTTCTCCAAGTCAAGTGATAGTAAGAAACATGTCAATTGGTAAGAATGTTTCACCGAACCGCGCAATGAGCTAAGTATACTTGATATGGCCCTTCTTTTCCGATAATCAATATTCTATCAGGATTAATTCATGATTGATTTCTAACCAAGTGAGTCATTATCAAGGTAATTTAGATCTCACTCGGGTCGGAAGCCTTCAGTTGTAAACAATTTGGGAATGTATTTTTCGTTTTCCAACAGCCCCTTTCTCATGCATTTTAGGCAGGCTCGAAGCGAAGGAAAAAGATCGAAATTCAACCAATAACTTATCATTAATGTCGAAAGCAAGTGGAGGAACAAATGTAAATGAAGTTCACACGTGGTATCTTAGTATATCTTTAAATAAAGGCTGACTGTGCCGTCACATACCAGCTTTTTTCATCCCACTTATTAACCTCGCATTTATCAGCAAATCCTCCAAACATCATCGTTAGGTCGTATCATGATATCGTAATTCTGATTGAGGCCATACCACTACCAGGAAGGCTTAACTATCCAATGTCAATTATCGTGAGATTTTAGGCAACTGCGCAGCCAATCCTATAAACGAAGTTCACAATAACTTAACACTTGATCTTCAACATAATCGCCTTAGGATGGATTTGAAAAGTTTCCGAAAGAGCTAACCTATATAGAAGAATTGTTCCTTGCAGAGGCTTATTCTCGCTAATCTATGCCGTCCCCCACGCCCAATGAATGTAAGCTTACCGTTTCAAACGGAAATAATATCGGTAAGGCTGCTAAGCTTTACCGTAATATTGGAAAAGATACGAAATCACGAGTCAGCTCGCCTGTAAGCTTATAGGAATGAATACTACCCTATCTAGCATGTTTTCAGTGGCGGTGTATATTCTGCCTTCACGGTTGGGAAGTGTGAGGTCCCTGCTAGAAATTATTCCTTTCAGCTTTTACGCAAGCCTCTTATGCCTCGGTGTCGTGAAAAGATGACATGACTGCTGAGTGATTACGACGAGAGTGGAAATTTGGGTTCTGATGTATTATTATCTATAAAGTCAACTTGATTCCCACAAAGAGTCTCAATTACTACATTAAACCTCGAATTCAACCCTTCCTGTCCCCATAATAATATAATAATACATCAAGCACAACTTTAGTCAAACGAAATCAAACAACATGGCTCAAGTACGAAATAAAATAGTTCCATCCTCGAGAATAATCAACTGATAACCTTTATAGAGCAACGGCGTTATGCGGGAACCGGCCATCACCACGATGAATGGTGCTCCCGTTTTGAAGCCAGCATCCACTCAGAGAATTGGTAATCAACTTAGAGCCACTCTTCTACTTCAAGATATTAATCTCTTGGAATTAATTCAACATATCACTCATGAGAGAATCCCGGAGCGGTAAGCTAGAACTCATTATTTTAACGACATTATATTGGCTGATAAACCATATCTAGTGTTGTCCACGCCAGAGGCACTAGCGCTTATGGATACTTTGAGGTCACAGATGATATCTCAGATGTCACTTCCGCGGCTTTTCTTAACAAGGTTGGAAAGAAGACCGAACTATTCTGTCGATTCTCTACTGTAGCTGGTCGAGCAGAATCAGCCGAAACTGTTCGAGACACTCGTGGATTTGCCTTCAAGATGTTCACTGAGGAGGGTAATTTAGATTGGTTATTCCTTAGCACTGTAAGTCAATCTCGAGTTTCTATTTGAAAACATTTAAAAAGCTCATGTCATAGCCTGTCTTTCCAATTCGAGATGGAGCCAAATTCCCATCCTTCACCCATGCAACTAAAAAGAACCCACGAAGTGGACTACCTGACCACAAGGCATTTTGGGAGTATGTTTTCGATTCCTTATTGTACTTTTGACAGACTTCTGACTTTTATAGCTACTTCACTCATAACCAAGAGGGAATTCACTTCCTCATGTTTTTATTCAGTGATCGTGCTACACCAGTTGATTTCCAGCATGCCAACATTTTCAGTATCAACACGTACAAGTTCACCAAATCAGATGGTTCTTTCACATATGTCAAGATTCACCTCAAAACTAACCAAGGAGTGAAAAACTTCACGCAGGATGAGGCAAATCAAAAGGCTGGTGTAGACCCAGACTTTCAAACTCGTCGCCTTTATGAAGATATCGAAAATAGAAAGTATCCATCTTGGGATGTTTATGCTCAGATTATTGACCCCCTTAAGGCTGAGCATTATCACATCAATATCTTCGACGCTACTAAAACATTCCCATTCTCAGAATTCCCTCTTCGCAAATTCGGTAAAATTACATTAAATAGAAACGTGGACAATTTCTTCGCCGAACAAGAGCAAAGTGCTTTCAGTCCGACAAATCTCGTTCCTGGTTGGGCTTTAACTCCTGACCCAAGTAAGTTATTCTTTTACAATCAACAAGAACTATCTTGACCTGTTCGTTATGATTTTAACAAATTTATTAGTCATTCAAACCCGTGCTCTTGCCTACGCAGATACGCAAAGATATCGCCTTGGAGCTAATTTCATTCAATTGCCTGTTAATGCTCCACACAATAAACCATTCAATCCCGTCATTCGGGATGGAGCTGCTGTTATCAATGGAAACCTTGGTGGTACTGAAAATTACTTTCCATCATCTTTCTATAATGTTGGAGTGGCGGCACAATATGCACAACCTGATGAGGAACAATTTCAAGGGACTGTTGTCAACTTTGAGAGTCAAGTTGTTGATGCAGACTACCTGCAGCCAAGAATATTTTGGGAGAAAACATTGGCTAGCGAGCCAGGTCAACAAGATAACTTCATTAGTAATGTTGCGGGTCATTTAAGCGCTGTTACCGGAGATAAGGGAATTCAGATTAGGCAAGCAGTTTATGGTATGTAATCAAGTCTAGACTTAACTCCGTGTACTAACATTTAATTAGCAATGTTCGGCAAGGTCAATGCAGATCTTGGAAAGCGTATTCAAACTTCAACTGAGGCTACGATCAAGCAAAATGAGACAGGTACTATGACCAATGGTATGGAAAATGTCAAAATCACCAAGCAAAATGGAATACCAAATGGTAATAGCCATAACAGCGGTATGTTCGCTCATAAGAATTGGAACTAAAAGGTGTGGGTACTTTTGTATTTGTAGTGGTATGCTGGAGATTGAAACGAGTGGAGTACTTTTTCTGAGTTCAACGGTTTATGTAGTAATAAATGGTGGGATGTACTTTCCTCAATCACATGAAAGAGAAGAGATAGAGGAAGGAGAAAGGGATAGCTTTAATACATTTTGTCTTTGCATGGCGCCTTGTATATGATTAATAGCCAATGAAACCAAGGAATGATCAATATTATTTTATTGAAGCAGCTAGCTTCTGAGCAACAGAGACAAGATCTAGAGGCTTTGCTGCCAATGACTGCCCACGACCCTGTCATGCTGGTGAATAGACCTGGCAGGCTAAAAGATTCATATAGAAGTATAAGTAATCAAATGGTACCACCAACACATCAAGAATTGGGATTAGCGTGAGACCGGAACGGGAATTTAAATCATATGACCTCATAGTTTCTTGTCGTGTTTCGAAACAATAACAGTTGATTTGGCAAGGTACCAAAGGTTAAGCCGAATGAAGACCAAGGAGCTTGTATCCAAATTTAGGCATCCTGCACTTTCTTTCAAGTAGCCAGCTCAACGGCATTAGGATCGCGGAGAAATCAACGTGAACAAGAAACCTTGATCTCTAAATCGTAAAGGCTCCTGGTCAAAAAACAAATTAATGCTACTCAACAGGTTTTAAGGAAGCATAATAACAAAACATCACACAAAGGTTTGAAAATGATATTCTCTTATTATTTGGTTGCCCGTAACCACATGCACCTCCGCTAACTCCTGGTATATTCCCACAAAATTCCGAACGCCTCAACTAGTAATCACCCACTACGAAAGCATTGCTGTTCTCAAACAATACCCACATCTATCAAGATGTGTACCATGAAGGAGCGGGCATTGATAGATCCTGCTGATGATAATTTGAATCGACGGGAAGAGATTCATAAGTTCCTGCTGGTGGAATATGGTACGGTTCAAATTCATTAGACTGTTCCTTATAGCCTCCTCCAAACAACGAATAATGTATGTGTTGCTGACTATCCCATTGCAGTGCCGGTGACTGCTGACCTGATTGATCATGTTCTACTTGGACATTGCTTCGCGGTTCCTGGGGATTATACGCAATGCCTCCACGAGCAATCACTCTCTCAAACACCACTGCTCTTTCATCCTGTAATTCTTTTCGTTTCATTTCCAAAACTTTCTTCCTCTCCCCGACTTCCACACCAAAACTCATCAAACGCTCGTTGCTATGTTTTGTTTCTTGAATCAATCGAGATCGTGCTGCTATCAACTGCCGCCTCGACTCCTCAATCTTTTCATGAAATTTGAGATCAGAGAGGATATTATCAAAGATAAAATCAGACATTAGACTCCCTTGTGCAATGTTCATCGGGCCCAAAGGTTGAACTGCTGGTTGCATTTGTCGCGCTTGAGAAATCAACATCTCTACTTGAGAAGAAAGGGATTGGGCTTGTGCAAGTGAAGATTGTTCCGTCATGTCGGCAAATCCTCCACCTACTCCCCATGCATCCATAGTCGAGGATTTAAGAGCATTATCCAGAGCTGCAATACATTGGCGCATGATCGTTGAAGCATTTTGCAAGATTGATGAGACATTGGACTCAATACTAAGTCGCAGCTGCCCCTCATCGAATGAATCTTTGGCTAGAGAAAGAAGGTGCTCCATCGTATCTTCAGTTGGAAAATCAGGGGATGGCCCTGAAAATATGGAATTATAAAGAGTATCGAGCTCAGCTTGTGCAGCGTTATTTTTTTCAACCAGAGGCTTCAACAACGAAGCTTTTGATTTAGCTTCTTGTAGCGTGTCTTTTAAATGGCTCAAGTGACGCTTGGCTTCCAATTCATTTTGAATAGCATTTAACCATTCTCGATGTTCTTTCTCTTCCTTTTCAATAAACTTTTGTTTTCTGCCACTTATTTTATAGGCTAAACGTTTGACAGTGGAGTCTTTATATTCTTCATGCTCCTGATGTTCCTTTGCACTTGCTGCCACCAAAGTCTTGACCCGTTTCTCTTGTTCCAAGACAATTCTCTCAATAGATAATTGATATTGAGTGATTTGTGCATATTCCGAAGGTGCATGATCAGTTTCTGAAAGTATGGAGAGGAGATGTGTGTTTTGAGCGGCTGAGGCTATGATATGTTGGGTTGCCATTTTTGGAGTAGCGATACGGCCTTCTTTTGTGCGTCCTCAATCCAGAAGATAATGTATAGAAGGAAATCGAAGCTTTTCAATGCGTGGAAGGTCCGAAGAATTGTGAGAATGATGTAAAATTGATGATCTCCGAACCCGTTGTGTATTTCAGGTCAGGGCACACCCACTTCACTGAGCAGTCAGCTATCTTTTAGCTGCATATTCAGCACAGCCTCATCGTATCTGCGCCTTGCAATGGCAATAAGTGACAGTAAAAAAAAGGCACATTCATTAGGTTTCAGAGATAGCGGTAACGAGAACTTAAATCATCAAACTTGTGATTCTTGGGGCTTGGGAGGCTTCTCTTCAGCGTTTTTCGTGATAGTTGATCATCTGTTGATTGTTTGAATGACGCCACAGTAAGATGTTATGATGAATGTGGATGCATATACTTCAATATTTGATTGTAGACGTCGGAGATGTGAATCGTTTTGTAATACAAAACACATAAACATAAACAATATAAGATATCTCTTGAAAGTTGTGATTGTTTGGTGTAAACAGAATAGTTTTGGTTGGTGTTGTCGGCTTGTAACATTTACAGAGTTGAACATACCGGAGCGGGGCATTGTTTTTCCGTTCTTCCGGCCTTTTTAGCCCCATTCTTTAAGACTTTAGGGAACTTCTAGATATCAATCTACATCAAACCCTTATCCGTCTCTTTAAATTCGTCGTCTTTGGCATTGGCACTTTTTCCCTAGATTTATACACCGTACTTGAAGATTTGTGGCATCTGCCGTCATGGCGATACAGGATCCAAGAATGTAGGATGCACAATGCCTTAGAGAAATGGAACCATGGACTTCCTCGGATGCAGCATACATATTGTCCAATTCGGGCGCTGTCGTGGAGGCTCTTTAAGGTTAAAAATGCTTGTGGATCGACACATTTGCGCCAATTAAACTGCAGACTTTCAATCCTATGCTCCTCTCCTGTGTTGGAACTCCCTCGTCCCTGGATTCAATATTTCAGTAAGCTCACGCAAAGTATCATTGCTTATCCCGCTAGCCACGCGGCATAAACCATCGATTATCTTAAATCATGAATTTTCGACTTCCTATGGTGAGCCCTTGTTACTGACGGGTCTTTTTCACACAATGACAGAAATACAGAGGTGCGGGACATGGTGTGCTGTTTGCGAGAATCCGTTCAGTGATATTCACCTGTGCCAAGTGCTTTTTGTGGTGAAGGTCGCGCTTGGGTGGCCTCGTTTCCATGCATCTGTCCCAACCAGCTTGTTCTTGCAATAAGTTAAATGCATACCATCATTTAAACTTCTTTCTTATGTTTAGGGCCTTGTGAAGAAATATTTCATTTCCACACTCTGGTAAACTTTACATCCATGAATTCCAGGCAATCTTCCAAATCATCAAGCTAAGATAGTAAATACACCGGATCAGAAATCCAGAATTCTTTGCCACATCTTTTCACCACTATTGCCTTGATTCCATTTCAGGCCAACGGAAACACCGCGGCCGTTTTCCAACTCGGGTACAGAACAATATATGTGCTGCGTTTGTAAGCATAGGCGTATGTAAGATGACAAATTGAGAAGCGGCAGCCAAAGATCGATTTCCTTGTTTTCAATATAATGGTGCATAAGCAATACATCATCATTTCCAGATATGGCGAGTTCAGTAAGCTCGTTAGTTATTTATCCTTAGGTCTGATTCCTGTTCACATTCATCATTACGAATTGTGAGAGCAATTCATGAGTGATTAGCAATTATGTTTTCAAAAGTGGTTTCATGTCTTCTATGTCTAACGATATCCATAACTGCAGCCTTTGCATTCTCGGAGTCCTCGAAAGAAATTCTTGAAGCTGCGCAACGAGGTACGATGTATTTATGTGATAAACACAGCCTGCAAATGCTAATCCATTTAGATGGAATTGATTTACTGGCATTTAACTTCACAACATCAGCATTGAAGTCTATTGATAATATTTTTTCTGCTAACCAGAGCATTCCCACGGTCTCAAACAACACTTCCCACCTGGACGTCAGAATTGATACTCATGGCAAGCGTCGATGACTATAAGTAGCAATTAGCTTCTAACTGACAGATTTCAAATTAGCACACGCGGTTCCGGATTGGTATCGTCAGATTGTACCAACGATTGCTGGTCAACCAACTCCATTCTGGAGTATTGAGGCTGAATTCGAATTCATGAAAAGCTTAAGTGAATCATCATGTCAAGCACAATCACCCAATCTAATATTTATGTTAGACATCACGCATAGGGTATTATCCATAACAACACCTGGTTCAACAGTTTACTCTGGGGATCGAGAGGCATCCGTGGCATTAGCACGACTTCTTAACGAATGGCAAGCAGCTGTTAGTACCGCATGCTCTTTAAAAAGTTCAGGGGCTGACAAGACATTGCCAGCTTGTTCGAACGTATCCAAAACAATTTTCTTTCGTTGCTACAATTCCTTTGCCATATACCGAAGAATCGTAAGTCTTCGTGATCTGATTTCGGGGTTTCGCTGACAAGAATATATAGCATTGTGGAAGCAACTTATAGTATATCAAAGCTTAACGCAGTTGGCATCATCTTGCTTTCTAATCACGAAGGATTTTATCTGGGAAACTCAATCTTTCAACCATTCTACCAAACTTTGAACAGTCTCACGAATGAAAGACATACTATATTCGTGCACCCCCATACTCCCTATCTACGCTATAATGGTGTTTTGATCGAGGCGAACCCTAGTATGTCTTTGCGATCAACGTTGAACTCCTAGACTTTGGTAGCTGAACTCTCATAGCAATTTACCCCCCACGGCAGGTGGAATTTTATTTCGATACTGCTAGAACTGTGATGGATCTCTTTCTATCTGGAACCGTACAGAATTTCACCAATATACGCTATCAAGTTGCTCATGTCGGCGATTCGTTTCCCTCGGTCATCGATCGTTTCCTGTCATCTAGTGCTGAAAATGCTAGTGATATTTATCACACGTTACAGACGAGATTTTGGTGGGATACGTAAGTCCTTACCTCAGCCAGAAAGAATTCGGCAAGTGAATCTAATTGATTGCTATTAGTGCCGGACCGACATTTCCTCATCAAGTACTAGGATTGGTGGCGTATGATGTTCCTAAGACTCAGCTTACGTTTGGAACCGTAGGTACTACTTTAGAATAATTGAAGAAGTGACTAAAATGTATGGCAGGATTGGCCATTCAGACGTAACCATGAGGCTAATGTTGAAGCTATGCTGAACGCACCGTTCTTAAATGAGGACGATTTGGATTGGATTTTGGCGAAAAGTCCAAGGAGACTTTATGATATTGGGCCACTTTAGGTGATGGCTATTCAGGTAGGGTTTAGGGTTCTAGTCAAATATTCGATTAAAGGAGGGAATGTCGTTTCAGGGTGGCATCTCAATTGCTATGAGCTTATGTTGAGACCCTGCCAAGCTGAACTAATCAACTCCACCATCTAAGCTCAAATGACATTCAATAAGGTCGTCAGTTCAAAGATATTTCATGTGCAAACCTTAGCTTGAAATGAACTTCAGTTGGTACCCCTAGCTTCTGAAATCTAGCGATCAACTACTACCTAGAAGGATGGCCCCCGAGTAGTCGGAATATTAGACATGGAGGTAGATACCAGTGTCCACTATCGATTAATTATCGAGCGCCCATACATTGCAGTTTGTATTGAGTCTGGCAAACTTATGGCCAAGGATGAATTTAGAAGCGGGGTCGGCCTACAAAGGGCAGTATGTAGCATTGCTGTAAAAATTTCAGCTATTAGCTACTCAATAATACAGTCATTCCTAGAAGGCTTCTTGCAAAGAGAATCAATTGTAACTACTAATCTGATTTTGATTTCGTAATTCTGACAACTTGTGTTGAACTCCGATGACAACTTGATCCAGTTTATATGTAAGCGAGAAGATTGACCTTATCAGCCTCGGGATAATATTCGTAGCCTTGCATGTCTCAGCCTCAGCATCATTGTCATCTCAAAACCGACACAAAACACAAGATATTGAACGGCGTTTTACTTCTTCCGCATTATACTTCTTCCCCTCGACCATCATCCCTGTTACCAGCAATGAATACTACCCTACCATCTTCAGAGAAACAGCTGATTAAATTATTTGTTCAAGGTTCAATCCCCTAAATGAAATCATGTCCAATAAAAGCAACACCTCCGATGAGAAGAAAGTCGAACCTGCCATTGAGATACCAGCATCAAAACCAATCAATAATACACGTTTCCGCCGGGTTTTAGTACTTGCTTCAATTAAACTTGCTAGAAGAATCCCATACTGCCATCATCATGGTATTCTCAGCATATCTAGAGGAATTTGCGTTAAATACGGCGAATTCAGGACTTTAGCAGAAGCATCAGCCATGAAATTTATTGGAGAAAACACATCTATTCCGGTGCCTAAGATTTACTGTTCTTTTGTACGCAAGGGAACAACGTATATTGTCATGGAAAGGATACGCGGAAGCCCCTTGGTTCGTGGATGGGTACATCGGACGCCAGAGTCTAAGGCAAAGATACTTTCTCAGATTCGAGAGATGGTTGCAGAGATGCGCAAGTTGACTACGAAATCGTCAAGAATTGCTAATGTTGACGGTGGAATCTTATATGATGGAAGAATCAATGGTCCGGAACGATTTGGGCCTTTCGAAAATACTAATGAGTTTCATCGGTACCTGCGATCAGATTTTCCAGTCCATCCACAGAATCCAGAGGGCGTCAATGAGCTTATAGAATGGCACGATGCCCCTTGGCTCGCTCCACCTGTCTTTACACATGGCGATTTAAGTAGTCTCAACATTCTCGCAGACGGTGACAAAGTGGTTGGTATCATTGATTGGGAAACTGCTGGTTGGTATCCATTCTACTGGGAGTACACAACAGCGATGTACGTTAATCCATACAATGAGTTTTGGAAAAAAGAGATTGATAAGTTCTTGGATCCACTACCTACTGCGCAGGCTATGGAGGAGGTTCGGCAAAAATACTGGGGAGATTATTGAGTTGATCACATCAATACTTTTCTACACAAGTTCTTTTCGCTGTTTGAATCACAACATACATTCGCATCAAGTCTTGTGAAGGATGTTAGTGCTGGCGTCATCCTTTTTGCCTTTTCTCTATCTCAGCGAAGACGGCCCCTAATTTTGCCTTATGGAAGGTCATAAGTTGGTGAGGATATACTACTGTTTTTGAATTTCTACTAACGTTACCACGGAGCTTTGTCTATTTTAGTTAAGATATCCCCGCGGGAGATCGTTTGTGCGACTGACTTGTCAGATTCGCAAGATATTACCGATCTAGAACTTGTAATTATTAGTTCGATTGTAAGATATTTTTTAAAAAAAAAACCTTGGAATGTATAGATTGTTTTGAGCTCAAACAAAATTTCCTCTAATTTGGTATGATGGGTTTTTAAACAACATCACCTCTCATCAACCTACGGCGGCGGTTAAATCATTGATCTGTTTCAGATTTAAGCGGCGTCAATCAATGAGGTCTAATTTGGCATTCATGCCAATGATAACAATTAGTCTGACTCTGAATCCCAATCAACTAGCGTATTGCGGTGCCATAAACGCCGTGCGACGCAATTCAACACACCCGCACATCGCGCTAATTGACGACTTCCACATCAACCTCTCATCAGAAACATAAAAAGGCAGGAGCATTCCTAATGCTGAGTTTTCCTCCAACTTAAGAGTCTCGTCCCTCATGAGGTTGCTGAGATACTCTTAAAGACCATCAACAAATGTTCATTTCCTTCCAAACTTCACAATATAAGACGCCGTACTGCTTTTTTTTTAGAGTTTGAACCACGGAAAAGACTATTCAATCAACAGACGATCACTTATCTCTCTTCAAACTTTCCTCAAGTTAATCATTTTGAAACAATCATGCCTTCCGATAAGAATCGACTCTATATTGCTCTCTATGCACGCGGTGGCAAAGCCACTATGCCAGAGAAGGAAGACACGTAAGATTTCTGACCCGCGTATTTAGAGGTGAAGGCCACTTCCAGCTGACAAACTTTGATCGGAAAGATATCACTGGGCTTTAATTATTGGGCCTAAAAAGGAGGGTAAAGATTCACAAGGGACACGTTTTCACGCCAAAGAGAGTATGGTCTCCTCGTCTGGGAAACACGATTGGAAGTACGAAGAGGCGTCTATTCGTCTCATAGCCACTCAAATGCTTCTAGTTCGGGTGATGATTGCGAAAATTGAAGATAATGATCGTATGTTGCAGATCCTGCGAGGGATTCCTATAAGAGGGGGAGATGAAGGTTGGAATTGTGTGGGATGGATAAGGGAGGCATTGTTGGAGCTACAAAACGATGGGAAGGTTTTAGGCACGTCCGTTATGGAGTGGATCACAGTTCGGAATGCGGCGATGGGCTATTGTCAGAAGAAGAAGGATGAGCATCGTTTTGATGGGGTGGTGGAGTGGAAGACTTATAAGGCGGCGACATTCGATTTACTTGATGGGAAGGAGACGATACCTTAGGGGTTTAAGGGTAGGTTCTACATGCCCAAGAGAGGAAAATGCCTCCTGGGACTGGACCCACGAACAGGATAGCCGATAGTCTCGACTGCAGCTCAACAATGAGAATCTTTTGGATTCCGGAATTGATTTCGGATATTCAAAGTATATCCAAGCATCCAAAGAATTCCGATTATTGAAAACCTAGATCTAGTCCAGACTATTAGGCCCGCTGACTTCATAATGCTGTTCTTTTCCATACAGGGGAACATGTTTACCAACTCTATGTTCGTTGTTCTCTGACAGTTCGCCGGAAACTATCATCGGTAGTATACTTTCGACACTTTCTTCGAACAACCTCGATGGCAGCAGGGCTGCGCACCCGAAAAGGCATCAGGTAGACTATTGCCAGACCACGGAGGGAATGCGATTTGGGTGTAAGATATTAGTGGTAGTTTTCAAATACTAAATTTTCTTTTGCCAGATTACACAAATCGTCAATAAATCCAATCCGATCCCATGTGTACTGAGCAAGGAAGCTTCCAGTATTCCCCGCCATCCCTTATAGCTCACCATTATATCACGTCCGAATGGCAGAGCTTCTCTGATCAGTATAGGTACATTCATAGGCCAAGATTTACGCCAGCTTATCTACGACGGGCCACCATCTACCAATCACTATGGAGTAGATATCGTCAACCACCTGGAGACTGGCTATGAAGAGTGTTCGGTTGAATAGATAGAAATCAAAAATATTGGCGTACGGCATATAAATTTGTGTTACACTTGCACATTGTGTTGGACGACGATTGTGAGATTTGACAGAGTTGATCAGTATCATGGAACACTGGTGTATTATAACCCACGTATGTCTCTCATCTTCCCATGATATGAGAGATTACTTGAGGAGGATGGTCTTGCTATAGAACCAAAAGGATTAAGGGAAATGTATGAGAATTTGAGTTTGAGCTTCGGTTAGGGAGGTGGTAAATGGGAAGTTGTAAGTTCTAAATTCTAAGCAAGGCGTGGTAAAGTAGTAGAGTGTAGTGTAGAGGGAGTGTCACGTGGTAGAGTGGTAGAGTTGGTAGGTTAAATGGCTCGTTTTCGGTGTTAGGTTACTCCACCTTTCCGAAGCCCCACTTAAAGTCAGCCTTACCTAAGCTTGTCCACTCTCAATCCACAACATGGTGAACTCACATCAAAATGACGCGTGAATGTCAACTTTCAACTCTTCCCCTTCAGATGTTTGGTCATGGTTCATGAAACTCTTCACTATGAAAGTGTCAAGTATAATGTTTGGTATTGCTTTAAATGTATACGGAATCAAATTCATGATTCCTATACCCATAAGGTTATTTCTCTTCTGTGCTCCCCATTTCAGCTTCCCCTCTCTCCTGGCAAGCCTCATTTCTTGTCTGTGCCACCCTACATGAATTATTAAGTTCCCGTCTCTAGCATCCGCAGTCTTTTGATTTGCAGATCATTTTGGATCATCGAGAATCCCTACGAGGTATGACCTGGTGGACCTCCCTCTTCTCTGTTATCTCCTTCGCTGTCTTCAGTCTTCACCAACCTCAACACAGTATGTCCCCCAATATGACTACCTCCAACTCAGCTCGAAACAATATTGTTGATATCATGAAACAATCATCCCCAGTAGATACCACAACTCCATACGATGCTAGCTGGGTAGCAGGGAAAACGATTATTATAACAGGTGGAGCGTCAGGATTTGGTGAAGGATTCTTTAGGAAATGGGCTGAGAATGGAGCAAATGTCATAATTGGAGACGTCAACGGTACAAGAGGGAAAGCATTGGTCGAGGAAGTACGCAAGAAGACTGCCAATCAGAATCATCATTATTTACAATGTGATGTTACGAATTGGCAATCACAAGTCGACTTCTTTCGTACAGCTGCCGAGCTAAGTCCTTCTAAAGGCATTGATGCTGTGGTAGCAAATGCAGGGATTACGGAGGAGCCCATGAGCTTTCAGGAACCTTTGAATTTAGATGCAGCGGAACCACCCAAGCCGAACTTTAAAGCCTTTGAAGTTGATTTACTTGGAGTTATGTATACAGCACATTTGGCTATGTGGTATCTTCCTCGAAATCCTAGGTCACAAAAAGCCAATCCATCCATAACACCTGGTCCAAACACACCCGATAGACATTTACTATTGATTGGATCAGTAGCATCCATCCTTCCTTTTCCTGGACAAGTTCAATACGCAACGGCAAAACATGGTGTCCTAGGATTATTTCGCTCATTGAGATCTACGACCTTTGCCAATGGTATTCGAGTCAACATGCTATGTCCCTATTTCATTGATACACCTTTGATACCTACAGGAGGTAGATTACTATTGGCCGGTGGAGCGATGGGCAAACCGGAAGATGTTGTAGATGCTGGCACAAGATTGATGGCGGACTCAAGAATAGTTGGTAGAGCTTTGGTTATTGGTCCAAAGGTTCAAGTGGAAGGAGAATTCAATTTGTTGCCGGAATCGTCAAAAGGTAACGAAAAGGCTGTATGGGAAGCTTATGCTGACGATTGCATTGAACTCGAGGTCTTTAGCGCAAGGTTTGTGAGGTTGATTAATACAGTTGAGACGATGAGAGGTTGGGGAGGATGGGCAGTGGATGTTGCGAAGGCATTAACGTATCCCATACGTTCTATCTTGGGCGGGTAAATAGATATTAGGAAATTCACCATATCTACTGGGAGATCGAGGAAGGCTACATTAGATTCAATTTTGCATTTGAGCCTGTATCCGAATTCGAACGCGTAGATTTTACTGGGACATTGAGAAGTGTGTTGAATGGATTGAATCGGGTATAACTGTAAGAATCAAGTCAACTGAAAAAGGCGATGGATTTACCTATATATCTTCCACATTCAATTTACATGGATGCAGCAAATCGAGTTCATTCTGGTATCTTTGGATATCCACAAGTTCCTTATGCAGCATAATTTCTATATTCGAAGATTCATGGACTGCCTTCTTTTGATTGAGCAGTACTAGAAGCATAGGGAAAAGGAACCGAGCTTGGCTGCCCTTTCCTCTCCCTTGAGCACGACTTCCAAAAATGGTCATGTACTTCAATTCATACAAGTTTAGGTTTCCTTCTACTATTCTTATTCACATTGTCATAAATTATCCCTCCTGCCCTCAAATATTAAGCATACCGTTACCAGTATGCAAATCTCCCGAATCATATAACCAACATACAAACCATCACTTCATCTTTCGTTCATCGCCTAACCTCTTTTCCAACCAACAAAATGTGGCAAAAGGAAGATCCATTCACAACTCCCATCACTTCACCTAATCTTCCCTATCGATGGGCTCGGGCAAACCGTCATTCACGTTTCTCTGGATTTCGAGTGACACCGACGAGAATTGGAATTGCGTTGATTGTCTGTGGTTTTCTGTTCTTGGTTCACGGATTGTTCCCTAAGGCTGCATTTGCAGAGGTTTTTGCTCACGCCGCCGTCAATTTCGTGCAAGACTAATATCATATAGTCCCCCTCAAAGTCCATTGTCGATCCGAACAATGGGACTATCCCCAATGTTCCCTTTCAACCAGTAGAGTCGAATACCTACCGAGCGCCAGATATCACCGACGCATTTTCAGCCTATAAATTTCGAAGCACATGCAACGTTTCCTCCTTAGATCTTCATGCTCCTTTCAGTCCTTTATGCTCCGACAGACGATCTATGCTAATGGCTATGGCATCCGGCGGTCGTATTGGCTTTGATGCACCATATATGCCTAGGGGCTGTGACTTTCGTTGGTTTACATCTGAGGAGATGTGTGAGATATTTGGAAGATTTGAAAAGGTGATGGTTATTGGGGATAGCATGTTGAGACATGTTTTAGGTTGTTTTAATATCTTTTTGAGGAAGGATATTGGGTATGGTGCTGTGACGGATTGGAATTTTAGTACACAAGAGAGGTGAGGCTTCTTGTAATGTCCGAGCTCCCGTCCGACAGGATTTCCTCCTTAACGTTCAGAATCACCTTGGAGATTCTGAGCTGTTCCCTCTCCTTCCTGCCCGCCTTGCGGGTGGTGTCTTTCTACCATACCACCAAGCGAATTGAAGACAAAAGTACTGATTGAACTTTAGGAAAGAATGTTTTTGTAATGAGCAATTTGATGTAAAAGCTTGCTCGGTACAAGGTATATACAAGACATCAGACGTGGAGACTCATGATCCAGGAAGTATATCTTGTTCCAATTCCATCAATGTTATGAGTGAGTACACCAATACCTTGGAGGATTCCCCACCACTGATACGCAAAATAGTGGAAGAGATGGTCTACTATAATATACCTGAAGATGAGATCTCTCGCCTTCGAGCCGACCTTCTCTTTCGTCCTACTTCCAAGCCCATAGCCATAATCTTTGGCCATGGCCTATGGTCTGATCTTGACCTTCCCAAAACGATTCAATGGCTTGACACTTTGGTTACTCTCATAGACTCTACAATTGGACGAGGTAAATGGAAAGGACTTTTCGTCACACCGAATGCAGCAGGAAAAGAAAAGACGGACGAATGGATTGTAAGTCAGGGCAATAAAGCATTGATGTTATATGAAGAGGCAGTTGGAATTGAGGCGAGAAAGAGAGGATTGGAGCATTTAGGGACTTGGAATATGAGTATTCAAGCGAGGAAATATGATGGAGTACATTTGGATTTGAGGGGGAATTTAGTGAAGAGTATGATGATTATTAATTGGTTGGCGATGTTGTGAGTAGTAGGTAGGATGGGATCTGGGGTAGTAATGTCTCAAAGATGATGATATTCACTCATAGGTAGTTAAATCATCTCATAATTAAACCATTGTTAAAATCCTACGAGTGTATATCTTTGCATGGTGGATTAGTCGATGGTAGCCTCGTGCTGACTGAACTGGCCACCGTAGACCCCAAAGTAAGGGATGAATTCACATTTCCACTTCTATCCTGACGACAAAACCACCAATCTAGTTTAGGAGTACTTCCTCTTGAAACTATTGTTCGCTCTCAAGCCAAAATATGATAGACATTGAAACATTCATATGCATTCACTTCAATAACTTGAGGACAGTGAGATGTGTCTGTGCGTTGCGCGTCTCCCTCCTCCCGTTCACGCGTGGGAGGAATTTACCTAGTAGTAAAGGGAGAAGAGGAGGGGCAGTAATGGAATTCTCTTTTTGAACGAAATTTCACTTGATATCCTTTGCAATACATCTTATTTACTTTCTGATCTTAAAGTTCTCAACGTTCCAAGGCTTTCAGAATTATCTCTGCAAGCATACTCTATACCAATATAATTAACCTCAACAATGGCATACCAATATCCAAAGGACGATTGGCCTCTAGACGAAAAGTAAGCACTCACTCTTATGGAACATTGAAAAAATTCCTAATCTCCAATTTTTCTTCTTCAGGGCTTTAGGAACAGAGTTTGTCACGGTTCAAGTTGGAAAACAAAAGGAAGAAGTGGCATTTCATAAGAAACTCCTCTCAAGTCGTTCCACAGCCTTCGAACATCACATGAAGGTACTCAAGGAGAAAGGAAAATATCAATTTCACTGTGAGGCTCGATTCGAAAACGCATTTTCTATTCTAGTCACATACTTGTATAAAGGATATGTTCCATCTTGCCCCATTGAAGATGGTCCCGAGTCTAGTTCTTATGGTCGACAAATGCGAGAATTATATTACTTGGCGGAACGATTTGAAATCATTGATTTAATGGACAAAACTATGGATGCGATTCAGGTTCATGATTGTCAATTCAATATTCGATGGTGAGAAGAGAGGAGAAAAGAAGGAAATATACTAGGTATGTAGGTAGTAGCGTAGTCCAATTATATCACATACTTTCGAGACATTGGTCCGTGCAAAGTCGCGTCTTCCTCGATTAGCCATCCAATTCACCCCTCAATTCGAATTCACCCTTCACTCTTCAGCCTTGCGCTAATTCAGTTGAGACCTAAATATCATCTGTAAGTTTTACAATACCTCATTGGGACTTATATCTTCATACAAAATCAACCTCTATTTTCTCCTCCACATTGGCTTCCGTCGAGGCAGATGAAAGGAACGAATGGCCCATTACTCCAGAGTAAGACCTCATTCTTCCAAATATCCGCTCAATGCTAATACTTTCTAGCATTCTAGGAATAGAAACTGCAACAATTTGCAACAGTGTATCCAAAGAGCAAGAAATCACTTTTCATACCAGACCATTGACTCGACTTTCTCCCAAATTTGCTCAGTTTTGTCGGAGGAAGAAACAAGCTGATGGTCGATTCACTCTTACCTGTGCATAAAACAAGTATGATGCTTTCACATGTATTGCTCTATATGCATGTCATGGAAAAGTTCCAACTGCACCAAAGGATATCGATCCAGTGTACACCCGACGTTTAAGATGGATTTATTATGTGGCTGAGGAATTTGCACTTCACGATTTGATGAATAAGTTAATTGATGAACTTCGTGTGTATGAATTTAAACACAAACAGGAGATTCATTTCCACGCGGAAGAGATATATCGAAATACTTCAAAGGGAAGTTTATTGAGATGGTATTCCGCGGCATCAGCAGCCTGGTCTTGGGGTCGAGAAACTGGTCCTGCAACTGCATCACAAAGGGATAATCGGAAGAAGTTTATTTCTGCCGGTAGAGAAAATCCAGATGTATTTGCCGATTTTCATCTGGTGGATCTCTTCCATAGAGATCATATCCGAGGTTTTGATACGGATTGGCGAGATTTTCATGATTCTGGATCGCCAGTTTGTACTTTTCATTGTCATGCGCCGGGAGAAACTTGTCATCGTACGGGAATTACTGAACCGGCGGAAGTTCCAGAACATATCTCAAAGAGTTTTGATGGGATTGAGGATGCTGTGTTATTGGAACGATCACAAGTTATGGATATTTCTTCAGATCAGGATATTCGTTCTAGTGCTCGACCGAGTACCCCGCCAGAATCTTCAGAAGCAGAAGCAGATGTTCGTCAAATGGAAGATCCTAATATGCGATCCGATGCCGGACATGATACTACCTTGTCGGTCGCTGAGCATGAAACTATTCTTCCAAGCGTGGGTGAACCAAATGGAGTCATGAATGACGCTCAAGAGACAGGGAACCATACCACAGCAACGGCATCCAAAGTTAGAGAAGTAGAAGAAGGTACAAAGGCATCTCCAACGGTTTCATTGGCATCTATTAGAAATCCACCCTCAACGAGAGTCGTTCCATCAGAAAGCAAAAAGAACGATCGTCAGCATAAAGCTACTTCAACAAATTTAGAAAATGACGCTCCAGCTGAAGATAATTATGGAACTTCTGACGTCGATATGGACCGTAAAGATTCAGAAAGCTCTAAGAGGCAAACCAAAAAAAACCACCGATAGATACGACGAACAACTTGCAAGTGCGTGGGGACTACCATTATCATCACTGCCTCCACAAAAAAGTCGGATTGTACCTGGTACAGTCGTCACAGCCACTAAATTTGGGGATATTAAACAAACCCAAGTTAATCGCATTGTTTCGGATGTTCAAGAGAGCCCCTCCTGTGAGAAGGACAAAAATCAGAATATTAAGATGGGTTCAAAGAAAAGAAAATCAATTGCAAGTGAAGATGAAACTAATCAGGATTCTCACTCTGTCATGACCAAGAAGTCGAAGATCGCGCATCTAGGGACTAAGACTACTAACATAATTTCTGAATCGCATAAAGTTACCGGAAATCAACCATCCGTAGTCCAAGATTCTGACACTGAGTCTTCAGAAGAAGATAGTTCGGAGCTTAGTACCGAGGTTAGTTCGAGCGATGAAGATGAGGTCGAAGACGAAGATGAGAAGATAATTGAAGATTGGTCATCTGATGAAGATTCGAGCTCTTGGGAAGACTAAGCATCTACTTCTCAAGCTGAAATACATCAAGATTCTGATTCTAGCAATAGCGGTAGCGAATCTGAAGAACATGAACCAGAAGAATCATTCATTGATTCTGGGATTCATTCTCATACATCTTCAAAAGCTACCTCTTCATCAATACTTATTCAATCACAACCTTCATTCAATCACCCAGGTACTTCTAACTCAAGAGATATACCTGGAGTAGCACCCTTACGACCTGGATATTGCCTCATCTATAATTATAAAGGACGATGCAATAAAGCATGTGGACTTCAACATTTATGTTTAAAATGCGATCTTCAACACTCATCTCTCCATCATCATCAATACCAGCCTAATTTTCGAGCCGTGAATAAAGATCCTTCTATCGAGACATGTCCAAATTGGAATGCAGGTAGATGTGCCGTCCGAGTCACCAATTGTACCCTACGACATATCTGCTCGATATGTAATGGTGGACATCGAAGTATCTATCACGAGCACGAGGATATATTCCCCAAGAGTGAAAAATCACTCCGTGATCGCGATCGCACAGTAGGAGAATCCTACCATTTCTACCGAGAAGGTCGACTCGATCATCACCAAAACCATCACCAACATCAACAGCAATCCCAAACCAACTCCCCCAACATCACCAACCCTCCAACCGACAACTGGCCTGAAAATCCACACTCCCCATCTCATCAACAAACATCAATAAACCAAAATGAAGAAACTTCAACACGTGATCCAAATCCTCTCCAGTCCCCGTTTACCTCCTGTCAAATGTGGCAGCGGGGAACGTGTATTAGGAAGAGAACTCGATGTCAATTAGCTCATGTTTGTGAGAGGTGTGGTCAATTGACTCATAGGACTGCTAAGCATGATACTTATATGAGTAAGACTGCGCCTAAGGGTTAGAGGGAGGGGAAGGGAGGGGATTTGGTTAGTTATTTGCTTGCTTGCGTTGCGTGGTTGGCGGGGTATACGTAGGGTATACGTAGGGTTGGGATGTTATTTTCGGGGAGGAAGTGGGGGAGGTTTGCTTTTTGACCCTTAGTTTTATTCTTTTTCATTTTCGTTATCGAGTTCCTGCCTGCATTGCGATTATCTGGTTCAAATATTCGAGGAGAATGGGACGGTCGGTCGTACGTACTTGCATGATAAAAAGTTTTAAGCTTACATTGATTGATTGCGGTTTGTCGATCCGCGGAACTCTCTCTGCCTTTTTATAATTATCTTCTCGAGCTCATCTTGCATCTCACCATCCATCCATCCATCCAACTATCTATCATATCCTTTTCTGAATTTATAAATTAAATTAAAATTAAAATTATTTAGATATAGAAGGAATATCAGCATTTAAATATTTGAATTGAGTAATGGCATGCATCTCTGAGGATTTTAATGAGTTTCATGCATTCGATCAATGTCGTCGTGTTCCTAGTTTCTAGTTAATTTTCGGATAGGGTGAATGTTATTCGAACTAATGAGTGAGCCCCACCCACTACACCCCAGCATCATCCACTACAATAACCTCATCAAAGCAAAAAAGCAGCATACTTCTTCCTCCTACTCACCCACCCATCCATCCATCCAACAATCAACCACCAAACCCCAAAGAAAAAAGATCATCAAAACAAAAAGAGATAAGAAACTGGAGCGGCAGGGAGTCGAACCCTGGACTTCATCGAGCATTTATTTGTATTTCAACATCTTCCATACGTACAGAATCACTGAATTGATAATGCAAACGAGGCACTCTACCACTGAGTTACAGCCCCATAGGTTATATTCTTGTTGTGAACATGTGACTTAATAAGATATTTATTCCAATTGTTTTACTTTTAGACCGGATCGGATTACCCACTCACTTACTTGTTATGTCGGACTTCACATACCGAACATCACGTGCTCAACATCATGTGATATAAGGATCCCAGTGGGCTCAGTAGTCCCAGTAGCACTGGGACAACTGGGAGCACTGGGACGCATGTCACGAAGGTCTATATAATCAAGATGGATTTCCTTTGTATAGAGCTTCGTGCTCAAGATCAATCATTTAGTATACTCTACTATTTGTTACGAATTGCATCATTGTCATTACTTAAGTCCCTGCTTGACGCCTAGTTATAAACCACCTCGAGAGCCTAGAGCACTTCCACGTGATCTAGACGGCAAACCTCGTAACTGTGACGGAAAAGTCGTAAACGGAGTCAATTCAATCACTTAGAATCTAAAACTAAAGAACTAAGAAGATTCTAAGTAAGAAGGTCTTTATATAAAGGGCTAGTGCACGTGAGCCACTAGTGGGTAACAACCGTCACGTAACAGTAACACTCACTATTTTATATCTATCAGAAATGATTGGTGATTTTTATTAGAGGTTTATTTTTCTTTAGAATTCTTACTTTATATATTTGTAATGTGGTTTTAATTGTATAGACTGTACTGTGTAAATGTTATTTGTTTAAATTTGCGATTTAATTGGTCGTGTGACGGAAACCCCTGCTTTCCTCCCACCCTTATTATATAAGAAACCTCAGGTACATTAACCATGTCCACACATGATACGATTACTCGGGATTAGTATACGATTTAGGTGGCCTGAGGATCAGATCCGGACAAGTACTAGATATCAATGGTTATCGGTAAAGTAAGATCATTGGAGGGATAAATATGACTTCTTTTTGCCTAGCCATTGCGGCTAGGCCATTCATTTGTGTGTATATAGAGTAGCTATCCCCATCTACAGGTGCTCTTCACCTGTAGATTCTAAGTTAAATACAATTGCTGGTCTATAAACACCCTTTTGGTCACAGGTCGAGAAATCTATTCAATCGATTCACTTGAAATAATCTTTATATTCTTAAATAAAAAACAATAAATGTATTTTTTATTTTTATTTATTTTAATATTTAATGAGATATATGACTTTCTATTGTGTAAAAATCTAACCCTAAACAGAATTACACTATCATTCCATTTCACCCCCGGACGGAGCACACCTTAATTTTCCTGTCCAAAAGAAACGGAATCACGCCGTGATCGCAAATGAAAAATTTTAGGCCAAGCTTAGACCCTAATCAAATGCTATATAACTAGTAAAAAAATCCTATACCTGGAGAGGAAAGCTCGACCAGTCATCTCGCCAATCCTTGCTACCTTCTTTGGAGGGCCAAATAGAACGGAGTACTTCCCAAATCTTGGGATCATGAAAGTGGGCCAAGTAACCTACATTGTCTTGATCGCGGGCTATCCTTCTATGCTGCCCCAGCTCCCTAAGAGTGAAGGCTTCTTCTTCATTGTCTCGTGGAACGCGCTCGAATATCCATGATCGAGCCAGATTCTGGGCCATCGCTGAAAAGGTGTGTGGTAGCCCGCTGCTGGCGCCGTATTCACCCTCTCCCGTAGGCCACAGTTTGAGTCGCTCCAGCCGTCTACCAGTCTTGTTCTGGCTAATGGTCTTCCAGATTGAGCGAGCCAGTGCCTCGTCCACTGCGCAATTAATAAAGGTTTCCTTCAAGTCACCCCTCTTCAGGAAGGGAAATGTATTATAGTCTAGAGGCTTTTGATCCTCCTCACCGAATCTGGGATTGTATGTGCTGTCTCGAGTAACCCGCCAATTCGAACAATCCAGAATAAGAAAGAGAAATCGTAAGCTTTTCATCCTGCCGAAGCATCTGTACATCTCAGCCTCAGATGCACTGGACATGTTGCGCTTGACTGGAATGGCGAGCTCCTCTAGTACCGGACACTGAACTTCAATCTGGAAAACACTATCCTTAGTGAGCTCTAAGGGTATATCCCGTCGATCGCGACCATTGGAGTCGGTAAAAGTTTCCTCAAAAGGATGAAAACTAAGTTTCTTAAGTGTCTGTCCATGATGGGACAGAACAGTGTCCAGGATTTGTGAGTCAGTCGGCCCGTCGATGGATAGTTCCTCAAGAGATTCGAAAGCCTGGAAAAAGGAGACTGCGTGCTCACTGTAGTGTGGTCTTTCGTGAAACAAGTCATCGCGGGTAAGATAAACGCTGAGTTTTTTGACTCGGGGAAATGAATAGTTCTGGGCAACCCATTCCATTGTCTCGCCACTAAGCCCAGATGTCTTTGCGTCGTAGCAACCTCCGAGGGTAAGTTGCTGCAGGCAAGTAAAGTCTGTATATCTGGCCCAGTTCTGTAGCATTATTGGGGAATTCAAACGTGAAACTCCTTTGAGTGAAAGTGATGTCAGGGATCCTACCTTCCCGCCAGTAAAGCCCGGGAGACCTTGCCACGACCCTCGGGGGCGGACTGACCTTAAAGAGCGTCCTGGAAGGAGATTCAAAATAATGACCTCCTTCAGATTGGGAGAAAGCCCAGTAGTAAGCTCCATCATAGCCTCTAAGTTGAAATCATCATCGCCATCAGTGTCGCGCGGAGCACAAGCAAGCTTCACTCTATAGAGAGATGGTGATGTAGCAAGCTCCATCTCATAAGGATAGGGGACACCCCACAACAAGGTCCGGAATCGAAACTTAAGGTGATGAAGCCTGCATTGAGGATGCTGCTCGTGAAGTGCCCTGAGAAGACTTGGCGGAAATTGACTCTGGCAGTCATAGACCAGGTCTTTCAGGTGAGTTTTAGCTTGAAGCAAGTTCACAACGGGAGCCCATGCCATGTCCTCCTCAGAAGACTTTTCAATAACGCCGCCATCATACACCGTATATAGGCCGTGATAAGAGACTGGTTCCTCGTCCACTAGTACCTCATCAAGGCCAGTAGTAACCAACCAAGACGTTTGTCGACCATAACCTTCTGTCTTCTTGGCGTTGAGCTTTAGAGCCCCTTTGATAGTGATGCATCGGATGTGACGAGAGGAATCCGTGCGAGAGAGAGCCTCAATAAGTCTGTCAACATCGCGCCGCAATCCTTCGCCATCGTGGACTGTGATAATAATTTGCCGAAAGACGAGAAAAACTGCGGCCTTGTGGCAAGCCTTGCTCGTCAAGCTAAAGGCGTAAAGGCTAGGCCGATAAGCTGTTTCGACACAAACTGCGATATGCTGTAGTACTTCGAGCGGCAAAGAAAGAAAATCCATTCTGGTCGCGCTTATAATAGTGGGCCCTATGTCCTTTGAGTTGATGATGATGATGATAGAGGAAAGTGAGACCAGGTCGCGAAATGAATCTCCAACTGCAGGCGTCTGTCAAAACAATGACACAGTAGGCTCGTAAAGTAATTCTACAAATTCAACGAGGAAGTTTTTTAACGTATGTTTTAATAATTTGCTTCAGGAATATGATGTCAGCTTGACATGGCGTAGGCTTCTTGTCGTATTTTGGTATATGCTTAGTACAGTGCCTTCCCATAGGATTGAAACCCTGAAGCGGTTTGTTGTTGAGCCATTTTTGCTTACTCCAAATACTGATCTTATTATTCGTATTACCTGAAATCAAAATTTGGACCCGAGGGATTCAATCTGTATCAAAACTACAAAATTTTGTTTCAGTAATCAGCTTGATGTTGGCACAGGCTTTTCGGTTAAATTTCCTGATTTGTGCAAGGGTACCGTACTGACGGGAATTTTATCAGATAGCCTGCGTCACAAATTGTACTCCGTAGCTGCTTCTATTTTCTAAATATTCATCATAACAGTTACTTCTATATGCATATGAACCTTTTACAGGAGTTTATCAGATTGAACACCAAGCAGCCAGGTCGTGTCACATGTAAGTGAGCAGAAGACCCTGTGGGACTAAACTGGAGCCAATGCGGGCATACGTATATCCAGATGTCGAGGATATCATGAGTACAGTCATTAAATCTCATTTGTAGTATTGGTGCGGCGGAAACTGACCTTTCGTATAAGTCGACGAGAACTGTGCCTTCAGCGCCGCCTATGCCACCCGTCAGTAAGCCCCAACTCGAGTCTGAGGCTAGTAGATATATGGAACTACGGGGCGATTCACCAAGGCATCGTGTATAATTAGAAGGCTTAGAAGGATAAGTCTTGACGGCATGTGCAAATTAGACATGATGATCATCAACATAGCCATCACCATGTGAGAAGAGAAACTGAGACACTATGAATTTGCGAGTATATAAGTTGCACAGTCTGCTTTGTTTCCGCTCTCTACCATCCTGTTCAACTCCATCAACAGAAAACAAAAACCTTTCTCGCGAGAGTTAGTTTGCTTTCATCAGTTTATTTCCACTTAGTGTCACTTACTTTGGCGCTTTCATTCGCTCATTTTATTTCTTACCCAAGAATTAGAGAGACCTTCACGATGGTGTCTTTCAAGAAAATCTTTTTTGCAACCTCCCTTCTCCTTAGTGGAATTGCTGCAGCCCAATCCCCAGCTAGTACGCTGAACGTCGCCGCCGCTGAGGTCCGTGCAGTCAACGACTTTGCTATTGAGTCTCACGACTTGAATACCATCGATGCTCGTGCCAAGCCTAAGAAAACTTGCCGCCCCACGAAGCGAAGCAGACTCGAGCGCAGAGTATTACACGCAGGTAGTAATGCGAACCAAGTCATGGAAAACGAGTATGTCGACGCAATGCAGATTAAGAATAATGGCGGCAAAGCAACTGTCGCCGATTTGAGCGGCTGCACCGCCCTCTTCTTCTACATGGATACAACCCTCCGCCGCGTCGTACACATCTTGTGCGGTAATGAGGAAACAGATGCCAAAACTGCAGCGCAGGCTGCTGCTGGCTCAGACAGTGTCACAATTGGGGCTAACACGCAGCACAATTTTGATGAGGCAAAAAAGGGAGTCCTTGCTGGCAAGCCCAATATCAAAGTCAATCTGCAGCATATTTACAGCACTGCTAAAGTTACGGATACAATTGCGATAACCCTCCATAGTAGCGACAGAGCCACAACTATTACTGAGGGCACTGGTGAGAGAGTTTGCAAGCAGTCTCAGTAGTTGTAGAGATTGGATTGAATTGATTTAATTTCGTTGTTGTTTTGGAGTTATAGGAGCGCGTTCGCCCCAGGTCTTCGTACTGGACTATCGCCATTCTTTGGATGTACTTTGAGAGCAGAAAAGTTTGTGGCTACCCTGTCGCTTTGCTGGATAGGCCCATCTGGGTTGTAGTTAGCTGTTGTTGTTTTTCTGTTTACTGTTTACCATTTACTTACTATTCTTTTCTTACCACTTGTTATACGCTATTTACGTTCTTTTACCAATAAAATTCCAATATGAATTGAAGAACTCTACGTTTTGTGGGGCTATCAGTTCTTGCATACACCAGCTTCCTGTGAACCACCTATATATTACTAAAACAATATTTTCCTCCATAGATATTTGTTGAAGTCAAAAAGAAAAAGATAATATGCCGGCGCCACTAACTACAACAATGATCTTACTTGATCTCAAAAGTTGGTTAATCTCGAAGAATTTGCTAAAGGTAGGACAAGATAGTTCGAGAGGATCTTGATGGTTTATTCGCTTCCTCTTTTGTGGCAATGCTTTTATCCTGGTTTTTGATTCAGTGTTATCGTCGATTATGATGGAATGCTCTGAATAAACATTAGAATAATCATAAATAATAAACGCTGGCATTCGCATACCTCGAGAACCATCAGGGAGAATGGTCTCTTTTTTGAACTCCTGGCTATATGATCAGATCTTGGTATTTTTGAGTAACGAGAATCTCTTTGCTCTGTGTCTAGGTTGGCATTTGTGGACGACATCTTGGAGTAAATACAAAGATTATTAAAAAAGAAAATGAAACTAAATAAAACTTGCTTGAAGTTTGAGAAGTGGAAACCCATCTTCTTATACTTGATGCGATAGTATAGCCATTAGATCAAAATGGAAGTCTCATTTAACTGCAGAATTCCTTGAGGTCTATTAGCTATGCCAGCTAGAAGAGGGATTTGAGGCGGTTGGTGTTGCTGAGATTACCCATTACGTCGTAGTGTGATGAAGAAGTATAACAAGGAAAATAACAGAGGCCATCAAGTCAAGGTCGAAGGCTGTTGCCATGCACAGCTTGTACATGATCCTTGAAGTGCTGCAGATGTTTGAGAATAAGCCCTTCAGATTGAAAAACGGAATGAGTACAGGATATTCTCCGGAGTTTCGGAACCTCTTTCAAATGATTATCCATATGGTTTATCATTTTGTGCGAAGTGACGGAAGTCCGTGTCCGATACTCATAAGTACTTCGATTGTCTCCGATGCATACAATGCATTGGGCATTTTTACAAACAAGGGAAAAAGGGTCTTCGTACGAAGACTAGTCCTTGGAATATCCTCATGGTCCTCGTCATCATAATCGGGGGTCTTTGGGTCATCATCTTTCGTCTCATCCAAGTTCCCACATTCATTATCCCGATTTTCATCTTCTCATACTCGCTGTAAACCCGAACTTTTCTATGGTAATACAAGATAAAAGACAAGCATTACATCTTTACCCCATCTCTTAGATCGAGTTTGCTCCCAGAAGACTCATAAAATCATAGCCCAAACTTCCCGAGGTCTTTTCCCTTGAAATTTCCTCGCCCAATAACAAAACCAGAGACTCTAAAGCCCAATACGCTTCGCTAAGCACCATAGCAATACAGACGCTCCAAAACCTATGCCCTCTTTGGCAAGCCTTGGTGAATTTGGCTGATATTTAAACCAATTAATACGTTAATACGCTTTAAGCATCAAGTTTTCCAAATACTAAACACAAAGTGAAATTGCAATCTTCCTGTCTTATTTATCTGAATTCCTTTCAGCTCTATCGGTACCATTGATTTCGAAGATATAAGATAGACGAAAGGCGAGTCTATAAAACTATCACCCTAGATTTTCGTTTCCGTAAGTTTGGGAGTAATCTTCGTGTCTTGTATAAAGGGATCGATTAGTCCTTAAGGTTGCCATTCTTAGTATTGAAGCTCTCAGATTTTGGGATCGATTTTCGATTCTCCTGTGAAGACGCTTGGAGAGCTATTCCTTCATCTATCTCGGATGACGTCTCTGATATCCCATCATCCAACACCGTGACAGTCATGGAGTCTACAATTACCTTCCTCGATCTTCTCTTAGCTGATCTCTTGGTGTTACCCTGAGAGTACTCTTCTTTGCGTGATCTCTTCCCTAAAACTCCTTCACTTGAACTATTCATTAAAACCTCTTCTAGATTTCGACTAGCAACGAAGCTATCTGAAATTTTAAATCGTTTACCTCCTTTGTTAGGGCATTTGTCTCTGCTGGGATGGATGTGAAATTCGCAGATACGGAGAGAATCTTTGGAGAAATATTTTGGCCATTGATGGAAATTATATGTGAGCTGAACTCGGAAGATATCTCATGCAAACTCGGGAATCTCGTTTGCTACTCTCAGCAATTTACATTCGCTTGAGCTTTTCAAGGCTGGTATCTCCCTTTCTAGACTTGGGCTGAGAGTCCAGCACGCAATTTTGGCAGCGACAAACCAACGTAGTTTTGATGAAGCGTTTGTCTTATTGTACAAACGTTTAATGCCCCATTCAATTGGAGTGCCCGGAGTATAAGATAATATATCCATAATTCTATTTTGAAGTCGATTAACCTGGAATTTCACTGCAAGATAGTATAGCTCGAGCAATGAAGATGTCTCGAGTATGAAAGAGCCTGGAGCGCCAATAGTCCTGTAAGTGAGAAAATGAATGAAGTTTCCAAAAACATCACATTCCTCTTCCATATAAAAATTGAGGTTTTTGTCCTCCTCGGATTGATTGTCGTAAATATTCCGAAAGTACGGGGAGTTCTTATATAAAACGTCAAAAAATATTTCATACTTTACCCTGGCCTTCCCTACAATTATTACGACGATTTTTATCTCTAGCTCTCTGAGAAATGTTAGTGTCTGAGATTGGAAGTGGGAAGGACATATCACTCAGGCTCTGGAGGCATTGTAGCTAATTCAAGCTCGTCCATGGACAGAACTTTGTGAGTATTTGAGGCACGTGGCCGAGGTTGGAATATAGGAGCTTTATATTGAATTACTTCCGGCCGAATTGGAATGTATTCATATATAACCATTGTAAGAAAATCTTTCAGGCTTCAATTAAAAAAATTCAAAATGTAATACTTGTAATGCTGCGTTGATGAAAGTAGAATATAACAATAATAGAACTTAAATTTGGATTGAGGAGAGGTTGAAGTGTTGCATCGTGGACATTGAACAATCCAATTAAGTAGAATGGGAAATCGCATTCCTCTTAACCCACTCAGAAGAAAAGGATGGAAAAGTCTGAATATGCTTTTCCTTTGTAGAATTTTATGCAATAACAACTTTGACAGGTAATGACCTCAATGGCACTGCTCAATTCTGGTGCTGAGATTTAAAGTAGTAGCGAACGAGGCAATAGCACACTCACACTGTATACAGCAACTAACTGGACATGATATTGCAAGATACTCTCTTCCCATTCGAAGCACAACACGCAAATCGCAAGTAAATGACTACCTAGTAGCTAAAATAATGAACAAATGGGAGACACTGCTCCCAGTAACCCTTCATAGACCATATATCAGAGCCATCAATGAACGTGATTTGGGATATCTCCTGGGGTAACGCTATGTACTTGTTGCTCAATAGTCACAAATAAGTACCAGATAGGTCTGACATTCACTTGTTCGTCGAAGGTGTTCGCTTATAGATGTGAATATTTAGAAATTGAAAACGAGTCTCGCTCTTGTGATGTTGTTTTGTGAAGCTCACAAGGTTGAGGAGGGAAACATTTTCTTGCTTGATCGTTACGGATATTTGTAATCTTCAACCTTGACCATAAGGCATCAACATTTTCTCAATTCGCCCAATTCATGATATCCATGCCTTGACATCCAGTTCAACAAGTCACTTCGAGTCCAACTCTCACATTTCTCAATATGTCTATGTTTCGAGCTAAGAAACTCGACTTAGGATGCTTCATAAATATTAAAGTCATTCGTGACCATACCAAGCGGAAAGTGTTCGCCGAGAATGAGACTGAAAGGTACGTTATTCTCTTCCAATTCTACCTTTTTCAATATTTGAGCTCTCCTGCTCCTTCAGTCTATTGTCCACTTTACCAAGTTATGCGTATCCTTGTTTCTATGCGTCTCGGTCTGCACTGAAGTGCCAATGGCTGACATACAACTTTTCTTAAAAACAGACAGGCCCTTCGCTACATAATCCGCAACCTCTCACTACCCCCTCGTGTTCGTTTCCAAGCACAACTGGAATTGACACAAATGCATTGTTATACAAGACCAACTCAAATCAGGAATAGATGTATTCTTGGAGGCAAGGGAAGAGGTATCTTGAGTGATTTCAAGATGTCGAGGGTATGTGCTCTTTTAATTATGGCTTCAGGATGTGGATGTAACGGGATGAAAGAATGGGAGCAAGAAAAGAGGGCTATGCTAATCATATACCTGCGATTACAGTACAATTTCAGAATGAATGCGCTATCGGGAGATCTACCAGGTGTCAAGAAGGCTAGTTGGTAAAGAGTGGATATTCTGGCTGAAGGAATGATGGGTGAGAGGAAGCATGAGATATATGAACCTGCGAGCAAGCGCCAAAGAAATCGAATTCTACGAGCCCGATTGCGAATGTACGATTGTAAGGAAACTCAAGACGTTTGACGTGTAACATATACAGGCGTGGGGATGAAGCTTGCACTGGTACTACAGATGCGAATTCAAACATGGTAGGTGGGAAGGGAGAGATGAATGAAGAAAAAAAGTACTTTATTTGTTATACCTGGAAGTGATATAGGACTCGGATTTCTACGCATCTCTGAATAGATTTTTGTTTGCCAAATATTTGAAGTCATATAAACATCATTCTGGGCCAGGTTGTAGATAACGCGAATCTCAATCTTCGGTGGTTAGCAAGATATAAAACATCTTCATATATATGGAAAGGCTTAAAATCAGTGATTCAAGTAGTTGGCCATCAATAGAAGATTTATCATTGTCGACATCATTGGCGTATGCTTTTCAAAGTAAGATCTTACTATGATTTTTTGTTTGTCTTGTCGCAACTACAGTTACCCGATTTACAAGTATTTTGTATAGCCTTGCAGCAAACTATCATTTCACTCCTCTTCGATATGCATCCGTTTTACTTCAGACACAAACAAATCCATCACACAACCACAACCATCAATATGGCATAGAAATTAAGATCAGACTTCAAAGTTGAACAATATCGAGTCTTCTCTGAAATTGGTTGGTGATATACAAATTCACTTCTACAGCTTTTCGGATTCACTCATTAGATTGACGTTCCCCCAATGACCCCTCTTTCCCGTGATTTTTAACATCTTCCCAACTTCTCAAGGCTTTCCCTTCGACTTAATTCAACTCAATCCAACTAAAGACAATTTGACCTGTTTGTGGAGACTTTCAATTCAAATATATACTTCATCACCATGTTTCGTCGACTTCCATCAGGTCTTCCAAAAGATCCTAAATTCGAACCTACTCTAGAAGGACTTGGGTAGGTATTTCATTCATCATTTCTATATCAATATATTCATTGCGGAGATTCTAACTCATAATCAGATACTTCATCAATGAGAAGGATGAAATCCGTTCAATCGAAAATCCAAAGGCTTACTTTAAGTTCTTCCTTACCAAAAATGATCGTTACAATCAACTGCATCGCGAAGCTATGAATCGTCTGTTCCCACTTCTTACCTACAGTATTCCAATGAAACTAACATAAACTTAGATGCAATCCGTGATATAGTAATGGAACGCCTTCTCAACCTTGGCCTCCAAAAAGTTCTTCTCCCTCTCAATGTTACCGAAACTTCCCCTCACATCCACATCCTAACTTCCTCCAACCTTTCTACTGCTTCTCGAGTCATCATTTTATTCTATGAACCTAAGGATGATATCGGAATTTTTGCTCATCGTATCTTAGGTGGTGCAGGTGGGATCAATACTGGTTCTGCTGTCAATATCGTCAAGTATATCCAAGAGAAGGGTGCATGTTCTGAAGAATCGGAGCCGCCAGCCATTATACTCGCCAACATGGGTCAAATTTATTGGTATCGTCGAGGTCAAAAACCCGTCACTCTGATGACCTGGTCCGCTTTACCTCAATCTAGTTGCGTCGAAAAGACCACTCGCCTTGATGCTATCAAAAACACAGTACCTGGAAACCGTACGACGGATGAACATATTGATTATATATTCAACCATGTCATTGAAGAACTTATGCCAAAGGTTGCCAAAATTGATGTAATTGGAGTTTCTGAAGGTGCAATGGGCGTATCCCGTTTCTTGGACGACTTGGAAAATTGGAAAAAATGGGGATCTCGCATGCAAGCCCTTGCAGCGCTAGCGACATGGTGGCATTCCATTGATTACAAGAATCCTCTTTTCCTCAAATGGTTAGAAGCTCGTGGTCGTATCTACATGAACTCTCCCGAACCTGAAGGCACCTACCTCGCAGGTCCTCATGGTACTCGACATTTCAGGGCATTTGGAAGTCCGGTCTTCAGTTTGGGTGAATCTTATTATACAGAATGCCTCTTGCCGAAAGGTTACCACACTGTGATTGACTTCTTTCATGAAGTTGCGGATTGGGATAGTCAAGGTGGAGAGTATGTAAATCCAACCTTTGTGAGGATAGATGGTGGTGAAGAAGACTACGAAGACATGGGATTTGGGGATGAGGGATTCGGTGATGAAGAAAGAAAGGATGGAGTTGAGCTAAAAATTGAGAAAGGGGAAGATGGTGATAGGAAGGAAGTCGAGGAGTAGTGATACCCAAACAGGTGCAGTTTGAGAAAGAGAATTCCATTGATACTTTGCGAACTGGACTTTCAGGGAAATGGTATGCCCTAGGGGATCTCGTCTTTCATGACCAACTGCTTGATATCTTCGCGAGCTTCTGAATTGCTAAGTGATTTTTTCTTTGGCATAAAGGAAGGATGCTCTCGCCTACTCTTCCACTTTCGAGATATCTACGGAATGCAATGAGTTGGTCCAGAATGTGAGGACAGAGACGATAAACCATTGATATATTCCGTTATGAGTATGAATAGAAAATGATTGATGAATTACTAGTACTAAAGAAGTAGCAAGAATTCCAGTATCTAACTGGAAATCAATTACGAGGTTTCCATTTGTTATCTTGATCGTAAAAATGTTCCAACTCCTGGTGCTTCTGCCGCTTCTACTGTGTGTACAGGCTTCAAACCGGCTGGAAAAACTTGCGACCGAAGCCTAAGAGTTCACTACAACATTTTCCAAATATTCATCAAATCAGCTTCACCAAATCAATAAATAATCATTTCCATTTCATAATGCGTCCACGAGTTCCAATACGCAGAATACCTTTCCTTCGTCCTTTTCGACCACCCAATACATCATCACCACGCTTCTTCACACAAAGTCTCAACCCTGGCTTTTCCCAATCTCTCACTCGTACAACCTTTCGCCGTCCTACCCCTCGTCCTCAATTCCCTTACCTCTCTTCTACCCATCGCAAACCTCCCGTCGTTCGATACGTATCCACCGAAACGAAAAAATGGCTAAGATCTGAATTCATCAAAGCGGGGAAATATATAATATTCATCTATGTTGGTGTAAATTTGTTCTTATTTGTGGCATGGGGAATCCATCAAGAATGGCTCAATCACAAATTCCCTAGCCCGGGGGAATGGAGATGGAGAACGAGGGTCATTTATAGAATGACTATGGATAATGAGGAAGGAGAAGAAGGAATGGAGAGATTGATTCCTGTCAACTGGCAGAATTTGGGCATAGGATATCGGGAGCTTCTGGAAAGGCTAGAGAATCCGAAACTTGATGGAAAGGGTATAGAAGAACAGGATGAGGGAGGAATCTTGGTTGCTGGAGTAGGCAGAGCTGGTTATGATATCACAAAGAAATCAGAGGAGTGGAGAAGAGGATACTATGGGGTTTTGATGGGAGCGGCGAATACAGCAGAACATTTGGATGATTGGGTTAATGATACGACAAGAGATATATGGTTCCCCAAAAACCAAATGCGTGGTCCATCGAATCCAAAACCCAAACCAATCAAAGTTGGTTCACCACCTCCACCCAAGGAGGAAAATTGCGTCAAGGCTTACGATCCGCCGGAGAAATTCTATATGCGTATACTTATCACGAAAGGATTTACCGAAAAGCAAAAGGTAGATGCAGCTTTGGCATATGCTGCTTGGTTGGATTTTAAGAAAGCCCCAGAAGCAGCTATGGAAATGTATAAATGGGCCATCGATATTTCGACTCCTTCGGACTCGTCATCTCCATTGATCGATCCCAATACCTATACATTAAATGTTAGTGCAGGCCTACCATCTGAAAACTTGTTGAATACAAGCACAGCACTTGCCATTCATCACGCAACAAATTCTAATATCTCGAAATCTCTGCCAATCTTTCTTTCAATTCTCAGAGCAAGGAAGAAGCTCCCATCTCCAAAGGAATCCATGATTGATACACTCATCACGGATGACGAACTACCAATATGGAAGACTGTATGGAAGTTCCTCAAAGAAACCCTTTCACCACCTGCCTATCCACCTCCTCCATCTGATGGCACATCTCCGCCTTTGCGCACTTCTAAAGAACTCTGCGAGGAAGGGATCCTTATGATATACATTGGAGAGATTCTTTATACCTCTAACACTGGTATAAAGAGCAAAGAAGATGGCCTGGCTTGGACAAGAGAGGCGGTTGATATATCAGAAGTAGAATTAAGGAAGAGAAGGGGTCTAGATAAGGATTCGAGGAAGGTCTGTAAGTCATGCCTAGAAGTCGCATTGGGCAATTGGCAGAAGATGGTTAGAAGTCTAGCGGAAGAAGAGAGACTAAAGAAAGCCAACGGGGAGAATGCTAAGAGTGGATGGTTAGGATTTGGAGGAAAGGTAGAGACAACTGGACGATGGGAGGCAGAAGAGAGTGTAGTGAGCGATAGGATAAAGCGGGCAAAGGATGTGCTACCTGAAAGGAGAATTGGAGAAGTGGAGGATCGGAGACCACCACCTCCTAGTACAGGAGGTAGAACATGGTAATGACGCGAAATTAAATTATCACTTGACTAGTTTGTCTCGATGTTAATGTTATTTTACGCGTCTATCCATATCCCTGGAAGCATCAATATTGCTCCCGAAACCCAGCTAGTGCTTGTCCATATGAAAGAACGATCAGTTCCCAACTCTGATACCGTAGGTGGGTGGTTATACAATGTGGAGACCTCCGTTATTCATTGCCCATCTCCATTTCATTGATGAATTTGAAACGATGTAAATGTTCTTTGTCTTTCAGGTTCACACGAGCAATTTCTTTCAACTTTATGTTTCTAAATTGACTGACCAATGATCCTATGGAAGCTCCTACCCACAAAGAAGATGTATTTATCTCTGTTCAACATCGAATTTTTTAAAAACAAAATATCCAGAAAGAAAACCTAATACTCCTTTTCTTGGAAGGAGAAACGCTGCTGAGCTCATGTTGAACTTCGAGCTCAAGGAAGTTCAACGGGATGAACGTCTTGGATTTGGAATTGAATTTGAATTCGCCCTCGCAACTCTTCCATTAGGAACTGAAGACCCGGAACCCGAAGATGGTCGTGGGATATACTCGATTGACGCCCCTGTTAATTACCCAGAAACGGTTACCAGCACACTCTCAGATATCGACCGCGAACTCAATGTTCAATTGCATATCGTGAATGAATTAAAAACCAATGGAATTACTGCTGCATCTCAAATTCAACTGGAACGGGATCGTAAAGCTTGGAAGAATGGCAGTTTGGACAAAGAACCGGACCCAAGTGATATATTATGGATGGTCAAGCATGATGATACGATTCAATTCCCAACCGCCCAAGTCAAGACATATAAATGGTACAAGGTTGAGATATGTACACCTGCACTTATGTTTAGCCCATGGAATCTTCGTCATATTTGGGATGTTCTCGGCGTTTTAGAACGCAGATACCGGCTGAATTGCAATCAATCTTGTGGTTTACATATTCATGTTGGGCTCGGGAAAAAGGAATTCAGTCTTGATGTCTTGAAGAATTTGATGGCCATCATATTCACATTCGAACGACAACTTGAACAATGCCATCCTTCACATCGAATTAAGAACAAATATTCATATCCGCTTCGCGATTATGCAGATATTAATGAGAATTACGAACCAGGGAAGAATTTCAGCTGCAGTGATAAACATTGGAAACACAATAGATATCTCGAAAGAAGACGAAAACTACCCACGGTGCCAGCTTTCGGCCGCTCGGCGAAAAATTCTTTAACTGCGATATTCAATGCCAAATCAAGAGCCGAAATTGTCAAAATATTCCGATCAGATGAAGATGTTCGACTTGGGTTCAACATCCGATTTCTCGATGAGCCTTACCCGGACTCTTTCAAACACACCATCGAATTTCGACAACACGAAGCTACCACAGCACCCAAAAGAATAGAACGCTGGCTCAATATCTGTTGTCGCTTAGTCGATGTTGCGCGCCAGACAGCCAGTGCAAGTGCTGAGGAAAAAGAACTCTTCCACCAGTTTCTAGAGGAACACATAGGACAGGATGTGGAGGATTTCGGATTGGTTATTCTGCTGGTAAATTTGGGGTTGATGCAGGAGGCTGAGTATTACAGTTACGAGATAGCTAATAATCCGGAGTTGAGACCACTGCGGAAAAGTATGTATGATTCGAGTTCTAGTCCGTCTGTTCCGTCCACCTCGGCTCATCCGTGAGGTTGTGGCTCGAAATATTGGTTGGGTTCGGTGTGTGTTTAGTATTTGCGATTGCAGTCGATTTGCAGCATTGGTTAATGAAAGAGTCTCCAATCTTTCAACAACATATTGTTGGACAGCAGTTTGGACTATGGAACACACTGTTTTGGCTTTGGCTGTCCATCTTGGCTGGAGTGTTCAGGGTTTATATGAAAATTTGTTATTTCTCACATTTAGATGTGCTCAAAAGATTCTGTGATAATATTGTGGCAGCGATAATGAGTTCTGTTGAATGTTATGATATGGCTTCTCAAATCTATGAAGGGATGTCACTTACATTATTTTCTGCAGGCACGGTTTATGCATTCTACATCTCCAAGGCTTAGTCGTATTTTTTTATACGAATTGTTAATGCACAAAGTGGCCCTGCAGATCCAAACTTTATTTGAGTTTGGAGAGGTCGTGGAGTGACTACTAGGACTCGCGTTCTGATGTTTCTCTTTAAGTATTCACTGTACCGTGGATACGAGACGAGAGGACGAATCATCAGCTACTTAAAGCCCTTTCGTACGATATGTCTAGATTATAACACTAAAGACGTTTATGACGGCTCGGTTCTTGTTATTAATAAGGAGAAGAAAACTTTAACTTTTCAATCTTCATGGTTCTCCCTAGATACTAAATTAGAGCTACACTATTTTTCCCTTGTAAGACCTTTCAATTGCAATTCCGGAAGCATCCTTACGCGAGAATGTCTCAAACCTTACTGACTAAGATATATCAGTCATCCTAATATCATGTGGATACCAGAAAGAAAATTTTACAAAAAGTACTCGTACTCTACGCGTCCTTGATGGTATTTTTTTTGGTTGCATGAAGTTTCCAAGGACATCTGGAAAATCCTCCAATTATAGTCTTTACCACCAAGGATTGGTGGATGAATACAAGCTTCTACAAACCCCAGGCCAAGAAGGCCAAGTTGGCTTTGTACCGTTGGAAACACATAATGTGCCCCATATTTTGAAGATCAATGGCCCGGAACTGAGGCACTTTTGATTGATTTCCTGCATATATGGACCGAGAAAATGGGATTCGACCGAAGATTCATCGTCGGGTAAATAGATGAAAGAAGCCTATATGAGCCATGTTTACTACCCGACGATTAGGCATTTCTTCGTATCGGCCATGAGATCAACAAGATCTGATGCCCTGGCGTCAAATTTGGTCTAATGTTAATGTACATCTCTCATTCATTAATACTTTTGAATAACTGTTCTCTCTCTTGTTGTCAACAACAAGCTATTAGAATAGTATATTTACTTCTCTTCACTACGCAGAACGTTCTTTACAATAGCATGGCCAGCGGAGGCGGTTTAGAGATATGGCTAGAATTCGCTATAGGAATGGCAGCATTTATGCTTAGATTTTTTGCAAGATGGAAGCATGTTGGATTTAATAAGTTTGCTCTTGACGATGTTTTCTGCTCTATAGCCATGGTAGGTCATTGGATCCACATGGAATACGTCAGATGTCACGGACTAATCAGTTGCAGGTGTTCTTCACGCTCGAGGCTGGCCTATGTTATTTTTGTGGTAAAGATCTGAAAAAGTCCCACCATCTATGCGTATCAAGAACTAATAGTTCCACTATAGAAACATATGGTACTGTTGCCGGACTTACAGCAACCACTTCACCGTTAGCTTCTGCACAAGAGAAGCATGATTTCCGCATTGGGGCTATATGCTTATTTGGTGCTTGGATATCATTTATCACTCTCACTTGGACATTGAAAGCAATCCTTCTTTCACTTTATGACCGACTCACGTGAGTGTACTTCTAGAGTAGTAAAAGTTTTCCAAGTTCTAACTCAATGGCGTGCAGGCTCGGTTTACGGCAACATAAGATGATAAAATTCGTTGCTGGGTTTTGTATATTCTCATGGGCCACTTGCCTTATTGCCCATTTTGCAATATGTGTCCCGGTTGAAAGGAATTGGCAAGTTGACCCATATCCTGGTGGTAAATATCCCTTTTCAATTGTTGCACGGAAGCTTGACTGACACTCATTTAGACAATTGCGTTCTTCGTAGACCTCTTCAAGCACTTGTTGGAATTCTTAATATCTTGTAAGTAATCCAAATGACACAAGCAAATGTAACTACTAAGACTACAATTTCAGATCATATTTAGGAGTCATGGCTATTCCGCTCCCACTTTTATTCGCCGCACGAATGCCTCTCTATCGAAAGTTGATCCTTGGATGTCTTTTCTGTTCTGGTATTCTCGTCACCGTCATAGTTATCCTGCGAGTATACTCTTCGCTCAGGAATTCTGGAACCCTATCAAATGTTATCGCATGGGCATTTCGGGAATCTTTTATATCGGTCATTGCTGCCACAGCCCCCGGAATTAAGCCACTATTCAACCGATCGAACTGGGTCAATAACCCCTCAGAGGATGTAACAGAGGCGAACAATCGCGTACATTCTTCTACTCATAAATTAAATGGGGGAAACATCAGTGCGATAGCTGGATCTAAAGATGTGCAAAAAGGAGTTGGTGGTCGCCAGTACATTGAACTTGGGCATACTGAAAATTGGCCCTTGAAGGGGAAGAAAAATAGTGTCGATGCAAAGGTTAAGGAACACGCGACAAGTTCTTCGAGTCAGGAACATATTGTTGCTGGAACTGATGATGTTCGTGCTATTCATGTAACGACTGAATATGCACTTCAGGAAGAGATTGTTTCAACGGATTCGAGGGATTCCAGTGATACTGAATATCAGAAGAATGATACAGACATAAAATCTGGTAGTTGAACATCGATACTATGAGTTTGGCAAATGGCCTTTACTGATGGTATGTTACGTTAAAGTAGAAGATCACGAGAGGGGCTAGGTACAAGTCTCAAGGTATCTTTTGGCACTGGAAATATCCAGTTGGGTTAATATATAGCTAGCTCACTTCCAGGTCAAGTATAGTTTACATCTGATATGATCATGTCGTTGCACATTCTACGGCCGGACATTGGCTTTAATTTTTACTTCAAGCGGATACCCATTTGATTTAGGTCGGGAATTTTTGTATTATAGATCGGCAAGAGGATGTCCTGAGGGTGGATATGCAAAAAGCATTATATATAGAGTAGATATACTTTTCATTGCCGAAACTACTGTAGTGCAACCCCTGAAGCTTGCTTGGTAATAACCGGGAAAGGAATTATTCACGTGCAAGTAAGCCTATCTGAATCATGTCCACTAAACCGGAAAATGTCAAAGATCCTTGCTAGGGTTCCAAAAATAATGAAGCAATGTTTCCCCAAATTCCTTCATGTATGATTTCATGATAAATTAAGCTTACAGTCTTAAATACAAGCGACCTCCTTTCATACTGTTGTTTGACATACCTATACGGGACCTGATCCATACCTTTAATTTATGGTATCCAAAGACCAAACCCTATATCATGGTTGAACACTGTGAGGTTTCAACGAAGAAGGTCCGGGTAGAACCTGTAAATAATGCCGCATCGGAGAATAGGTAAGAAAATCCACCGATTTCGAAAGCCCCTTCATCCCTTCACCCCTTCATCTTCTTCAACATCAACCTCCACCCAACATTCAAACTTTTAACCCTTCTTACTATCATGCACATTGCTATCATGACTGATGATTAAGTGACTAATCATTAACTTGGAATAGAAAATTACGAAATCGTCTCTCACAAAAAGCATTCCGAGCTCGACAATCATTATATATCAAAGATCTTGAGAAAAAGCTTGAATGGGCCTCAAAGCCCGAATCAGATCAGAATGCCAAGCTGGAAGAAACAAACAAGACGCTGCGTAGCCAATTACTCGATTGTCATAAGAAGCTGGAGAGTTTTCAAGTGACACTAAAAGCCCTCGCAGACTCTGTCGCATATGCTTTAGGAATTGAGGTAGGTTCATCTCGGAGGGTCAACTACGCTACCCAACCTAAACACACATTTTCGATTCAAGCACTTAAATCAAAATCGCGGGACTAATTGACATTCAACTTTTAGCAGAAACCTACTTCAGAACTTGAGCCTACATTACATAGTCATGACGATAGTGATGATGCCGAGCCCGAGGTACTACCCACGCAAACTAATGTGCATAGTGAATGGACTCCTGGGAACCAAACATCATTGAACTCTACCTTCTATGATTTTTCCGATATACCTTCCCCAAATACTTCTTTACACACACAACCTCTCGTTCTTTCTCCGAAACATCGATCATCACAACCAAACATTCATGATCAAAGTCATGTCGAAAACGAGACTATCGCCACATCCGTTGTTACACGATTACCCTCAAATGACATTTCTCATTTTCCTACACGTGAAAACTTCAATCCAATCAACTTGACGATTTCAAGCTCATATCAACATATGGTGGGACCATCGCAATATAATAGTTACCTTGTGAATGATTCCATGGTTCAACAAGAGCAATCTTTACAGATCAACCATACGAACTCACCAATGTCAGATCATATTAATGGTTTTGAGAATGCTTTAAGGCAGAAGTTGAATAAACTTCCAGCTTTGGTGCGAGGAAATGAAAGGTGCGCTTTTCTCATTTATATATTGTTTTATGGAAGATCTCGATCTCACAGACCTGAGCTTATCATTAATAGAATTCTGAGCTCGGCATATCTCATGCTATCTACCTTTATTTGCGCATCATGGCCTTCTATGAAAACTTGGCATTGTGCTACTAAAGCTCACCTACCTTTAACTAAGCTCATCACATATCATGTCAATCCTACAGCAGCTACATACGCTGAACTTATCACAAATGGAGCTTGGGTACCGACGAAGTTGCAAATGTCTATTCCACATCCGGCGGTAATAGATTGGGTACCATTCCCATCAGTACGAGATAAACTTATACTTTGTCACTCAACCAATCCTTGCCTTGATGAAATTGTTTGCGAAGTTGGAGAGAGTTATGTGGTGGAAGCTGATATATCCAAACTTGTGATGGGGGTTAGTTCTGCGAAAGGATATATAGGTGTTTGGGATCTCGTTCGATCTATCTCACCAGAAGCAGTAAATGCATCATCAGCATTTTCAAACGAAAATAATATACCATGGGATGAGCTTTGTCGATCTATTTTCGAACTTAGCAAGCAAATGCGAGAAGGCAAAATTCTTCACGGTATTACCATGGAACCTCTTGCGACATTACCAGCATCGAATGTCGCTGCTCTATTCGGCTCAAAGCAATTAGCACTTTCAACTTTCGTAGCTTTGGGAATGGATCTAGGAGTGGCTCAATATAAGTTAGATCCGTTATTTTTTGAAAGGCATCCAGAACTTTATGATGGTAGCGCAGCTGGTATAGTAGCAAGTGGCGTGCATATAAGACCACCCGAACATTTACGAATCCAACAGCCGAGTTTATTGAATGAGGGGGTTTTGAATACTTATAGGAATTTGGCTATATGGGCATTAGACGAGGGAATTTGATGCGTTTGGAGATTAGGCGAAAATGGGATGGTTAAAGGAGGAAAGTTTCGTGGTGGGATAATCAATCATCTATCTGAGATCGGTGGATGAGCATTTTAGGACGATTTGATGCTCTGATAAGTTTCAATAACTTGGATATTTGGATATCTTACAAGGTTAAGATGAGATATTCCGGGCGAAAGGGTCATATCGGTCATGTGATTTTATACAGACCAGAGATGGATGGAATCATGAGTTAGGTATGTTAGGTATCTTGGGTTTTATTGGGGTCCATGGGATTAGGAATAGACTTTTTGGATGTCTTGGGAATTAGAGCTTTAATTAATGATGTTCTGCTATGAAATTTTTGTGCTGATGATTGATCTTTAGTTTGCAGAGGGGAGTTGTTTGATATACAGATATACAAAGTAATTATAATTTACTCGGAATGTTGGAACTTGCTTATTTTTTGCATGTTTGTTGTAGATTAATTATAATCACAACTATAGTCATTTATATAGATGGGGGGTTTCAGGGAAAGAATGTCAAAGGATCACAAAGAGCTAGACTATTTATTAGCTTTATACTACACTTTTCAGCTAGGTATAAAAGCTATAGTCTACTCCTTCTCCTTTCTCTTTTCTACAATCTCATTCGTCATCATCCTTCTTCGGTATTGTTTTTCTTCCATCCTCTCTCTGTCTCTTTTTAGGGTTTTCTTTTTTTTGGCTTCATTTTATTAAAATAATTCTTTTTAAATTCTATAATTATAATCTTATATCATTAATATAATAATCTAGTCCTATAAGTTATTATTTAATAAGATCTAGTTTTGTTAAACTATTGTCACGAATCACGGTTCAGATTATATGTTACGAGGTTTGCCGTCTAGATCACGTGGAAGTGCTCTAGGCTCTCGAGGTGATTTATAACTAGGCGTCAAGCAGGGACTTAAGTAATGACAATGATGCAATTCGTAACTAATAGTAGAGTATACTAAATGATTGATCTTGAGCACGAAGCTCTATACAAAGGAAATCCATACTGAATATATAGATATTCATGCTCCCTTGGATCCTTTTGGATCCTAAGCTCCAAAAGCTCCAAGTCACGTGTTTTCTGACAGTGCGTGCGCATACGATCCTAAAGTGACCCAGATCACATATTAATTCGATTGATAGACGAAGAATTCATGAATTCATGGCTACCCCAAGCCCCCCAAGTCTCTCTAAAACCCTCTCCGATAAGGCTAGCAACCTTCTCCACAAGGTTAACGATGCTCAAGCCATCTACAACCCAGTTACCCAGCTCCTAGACACCTACCTGAGCTCAGAGGAAGTCCTTGCTCTCCCAACGAGATCACGAAAACTTCTCACTGCTCTTTGCCTTGAATTTAAGGCAACTACCGAGCGACACTTTGATGCCCTGATCACAGGGCATCCCCCCCCCCCCGAGTCACTACGAACCCCGCCACCAACTCTCCGCTACCCCTTATAACACCCCCTACAAGTACCCGTACTAGCCCCCCGATCACAAAGCCAGGCCCTAAGGCAACATACGCCCAAAAAGCCGCCAGCCCTATTGATCTTACACTATCGATCAAAAAGACGAAACCAATCACCTACATTGATAACCGCCTGTTTGCACGTATCGAACAATCCCACCCTGCACCCAAGCAGGGTCCTTTACAATCCTTACTGCACTAAAGAAAGTA
>NW_001820823.1:54639-57501 GCF_000146945.2 Sclerotinia sclerotiorum 1980 UF-70
CTCACACGATCTCGCTCTCAATCTAGCAAACTCAGACCAGATCGATATCATCCTGATCCAAGAGCCATATATCTATAAGGATATATCAAGGAAAATTACCAAAACACATCCCTCATATGAAATCTTTACCCCATTAGACGATTGGAAAATCACTCCTTGCGTTCTAACCTATGTCAGAAAAGGAATCGGAATACGAATCAACCAAATCAGACCCACAATCTCACGAGACCTAATTTTCATACAATTACTCTCCACAAACAACTCGGCATTTACAATCATAAACATATACAATGCCCCACCCCAATGTTCAGACGGTAACCAAGCTATCACTTCTCTCTTTGAATTGCAGAACTTCCCATCAAACGTTATCCTACTAGGCGATTTCAATCTCCATCACCCTAACTAGAATCCTCTACATCCCACCCCCTCAACGCTAGCTGAGCCCTTCGTAGAATGGTCCAACTCTCGAAATCTACACCTCATCTCTCCAATCGGAATTCCTACTCATACAAAAGGAAACACCTTAGACCTTACTTTTCTATCAAGACCCTATATAGCATACACCTCTTTAGCTGAACACCTAGATTGCACTTCAGACCATAACACGTTAAAAACCTTACTTCACTGGAACTGCCAAAGTTCGAAGGCCATCCAAAAACTTAGATTGGACACATTGGACGAAAAACTCTTTACAGACCTACTAGGAATAAACCTAACCAATATCGATACCAGCACCGAAGCACTTTACACCAATGAGCTAGATCGATTAGCATCATCTCTCACACAAGCTCTCATAAAGGCCTACACAGGCTCTGCAAAAAGATCTACAAACGGCCCCCTTCAACAACCCTGGTGGAACGAGGACTGTACAAAGGCTGTACACGAACATAGGACTGCTAAAACTCCTGTATCCAAGCGCTCTCTCCGGAGAACAGTCCGGAAAGCAAAACGTGCCTTCTATATCTCGAAAATCGACAAAATAGAGAACATAAACAATGTATTTCGAATAGCCAAATGGCACCAGACTACAGGCATATACCGAACCCCGCCTCTAGCAGACCCCTCAAATTTGACCATTGCAAACAGCATCGAAGAGAAAAGAGAAGCATTCGCCAGCAATCTACTAACAAACTCGGCCGAAGTCGACGATATTCCTTTCGATATCCCAGCGATCTCAAGTCGTTCTATCATCTTCCCCGATATCGATCTACAAGACATAGAACTAGCTATTCTAAAGACCGGGAACACAGCACCTAATGCAGATGAAATCCCGACGAGAATCCTACAAATCGCATGGCCACTAATCAGGGATATAACCCTCTCCCTCTTCAAAGGGTGTTTAAACCTAGGACATCACCCAGAATGTTTCCAGATAGCCACAATCGCAATCATCCCTAAACCCAATAAGCCCGACTATACCAACCCAAGATCATACCGCCCGATTGCTCTACTTTCAGTTCTAGGCAAAGGCCTTGAAAGACTCATTACGAAGAAAATATCATGGCTTGCCCTAAACTACAAAGTCCCTACAATCACATCGAGCTCTACCACTGCGATCCTCAGTAGACCTCACATCTTGTGTCACACATGATATCGAAGCATCTTTGAAACAAGGGTTAAAAACTACACTTCTCACAATGGACGTGAAGGGAGCTTTTGACGCAGTATTACCAGGACGACTAGTGAACCGCCTTCGGGAACAAGGATGGTCAAACAAATTGGTTAAATGGGTACAGTCCTTTGCCACCAATCGTTACATCAAGATCCGACTGGACGGCGAGATCGGCCCAAAAACAAAGCTAGAATGCGGCCTTCCCCAAGGCTCTCCAATCTCCCCGATCCTGTTTATGCTCTATATTGCGCCCCTTTTCTGGATGGGCAATCCACGGAAGAGATTCGGGTACGCTGACGATATTGCGCTACTAGCAACATCCGATAGCCTCCAAAAGAACTGTGATACTCTTCAAGCAAATATGCAAGAAGCTCTCGAATGGGGAAAAACCGAGGGCATCACCTTTGACCCCAAAAAATCTGAGCTAATACATTTCTACAAGGGACATCGCACACTAACTGAAGCTCCCTCAGTACACACTGGCTCCCTGAACATCGAGGTGAATCCTGGTCCGCTCAGATAACTTGGAGTCTATTTCGACAGAAGACTAAACTTCAAGCCACATATACAGATTCTTACAGCAAAAGCCCTCAAAGGAGCTAATGCACTAAGATCCTTCAATAACACATGCCGAGGGATACCCTCCTACTCCACCAGAAGAGTGGCTGTAGCCTGTGTACTAAAGAAATGCTACTTTGCTTCGGAAACATGGTGGCCAGGCCGAACCAGATTAAAGAAGAATGCCTCGAACGAGTCAATTTCAAATGTAGTGGACAACCATATAAATCTACTCAACAAAGTGATCCTCACTTGTGCAAAAGCAATTCTCCCAGTATACAAAACCACGAACACAGCGGTGCTATACGAGGAAGCCAAACTCAGGCCCTCCGAAATCGAGCTAAACTTAGCCTCACAAACATATGCTGTGCGAACCTTCAGACTAGACCCTTACCACCCCCTCAGAATTAGAGCGAAGAGTATGATCAAAGCCAAAGACCAGAACCGAACTGTAGATACAAGACTTTCAAGTTTCATCACAGCATTACCAAAAGCCGAATATATAAATCCATTAGCTTTCCCTTCATGGGAACACAAGGAATCGAGAGCAGAAGCCGAGATACGTGTAGCTGGCCCGATGGGCAGAACAAAGGCCCAAGCAGCTGACGACTTCAAGGCCTTCCATCCTAAGATCCCAAGGAGTGATATACAGATCTTCTCGGATGGTTCAAAAAGCGAAAGCAAGGACGGCG
>NW_001820823.1:58254-59737 GCF_000146945.2 Sclerotinia sclerotiorum 1980 UF-70
AGCATGGAGACTTTGCGGTATATCACGAACGCTTCAACCACACTACAGCTCACACTCTCTGCTCATGCAGTAAAAGGAAAACCCCGTTACACTTCTTCTTCTGCAGAAAGGCAAAGCTTACAAAACACTTACGAAAGCCCACTATCTGAAGCCATCCCCTGGCTTCTAGGCATCCCCACAGGTGGTCTCGCACTAGCCAAATGGCTTGAATCCACCAAATTCTACACAGATATCTGCCCACAGCTTGTATCTGCAGCTTAAAAAAAAAAAAAAAACAAAGCCTCTCCTTCGTTTTCCCTCTACTTCCTGTATCTCCTTTTTCAAACAGGTACTCAAAGGGCTTATTCTCTCTCCTCCTCTTCTCCTTCCTTCTCTTTACATCTCTATTCTTCTCTTCTCTTTTTCTCTTCGTTCCTCCCCTTTCTTTAAAAAGGAAAAAAAAAAAAAAAAAACAGTAAATACACAAGATAATTCAACAAAAACGTATGAGGGGAAGGGAGAGTGATCAAGAGCCAGTGATCTAGTGGACGAGGAGGACCACAATATTAACCACTAAGCCAACCGGCCCCAAATCTGTCGCGAAGGCAATCATGTAAACCCTGCCCTAGCCCCTTTAAATTGTATATAAATACCCTCCCTAGCTAGCTAGTACACTACTCAGAGGCATACTCCTCTGAGCGTCATTTGTCCAAAACTGGAATAGATGGCTAAGGTTATCACGCGCCAAGGCGCGTGGGCCTACGGCCTATGACGATAAACACAATCAATCAATCAATCAAACATATTAATTCGATGAAATCTGATCGCTTTTGCACAAGGCCCAAGCTCTCCTAATTAGTCAGTTGTTACTATCGTAACACTCTGTAGGAGAGCTTCGCACTTCCGTAGAACTAAGATAATAGGTGATTCTTATAAAAGCCAATATAGCTGTGACGGAAATCCCTGCTTTCCTCCCACCCTTTTTATATAAGAAACCTCAGGTACATTAACCATGTCCACACATGATACGATTACTCGAGATTAGTATACGATTTAGGTGACCTGAGGATCAGATCCGGACAAGTACTAGGTATCAATGGTTATCGGTAAAGTAAGATCATTGGAGGGATAAATATGACTTCTTTTTGCCTAGCCATTGCGGCTAGGCCATTCATTTGTGTATATATAGAGTAGCTATCCCCATCTACAGGTGCTCTTGACCTGTAGATTCTAAGTTAAATACAATTGCTGGTCTATAAACACCCTTTTGGTCACATTATATAATAAAAATTAATAATTGAATTTTAATTATAATAATATAAATCACAATTTTAAACCAAATATATATATATATATATCTTTCTTTTATTCATCTAACTCTTTATTTATCTATCTACTAATATCTAAAGAAGATAAATGAAGATAATATAATATAAATCTCCCAATCTCCCAACCACACTCATCATATCGATCCCGATACCCTAAGCTAATATCCTCAAACCCC
>NW_001820823.1:62209-63663 GCF_000146945.2 Sclerotinia sclerotiorum 1980 UF-70
ACTGGGTTAAGATACTGGGTTAAGATACTGGGTTAATGTACTGGTTTAAAGGTATCGGGTCAACAGCACTGGGTTAATAGGTACCGAGTTAACAGATACACGATACACCAATACCGAGTGATGATGGTTCATTGAGATTGTTGATTCAGTCAATACCTATGTACCTACCTAGTAATAATGGTAATGGTTCATTAAGATTGATACTCCAGATCAAGTCACGATACGCGAAAATGATAAAGATGATGAAAATAGCGAGAATAGCGACGATGAATATCTTTATTCTTCATATCATGGCCGAGAAGTGAGATGGATTTTCATCTGTTTGTTTTTGTGTTTGTTTTCTATTGAGTTACTGTATCTACTGTATTTCTTCATCAACCTCTCTCTCGCATTTTCTTTCTCTCTCCTTTCCCTTCACCCGTCAACTCTTCCTAACTCCGTCTCCGAATCTTACATACAATTGATTCATAATCTTCAATGCCTAGATATGTATAATCAATTTAAGCATCATCAGGATTCAACAAGTATCTTGGCAATTGAATTTGTATTTGGCATGGCAAGAGGGAATAGGGAATTCGCATTTCAATTAAACCCGACGACATTTGCAGAATAAAAAGGACAAGAAAAATTAAGAAAAATAAGAAATCTTCCCCTGGTCCTTGATACGAACGACAACATCAAAAGGAAAAAGGTAAGTCTTCCCCTTGTTCTTGGTACGAACAGTAATCTGGGCATCAATTTGGTTTTCTATTTCTATTTCGAGGTTGGTCAGGTCAGGTCTAGGTAGGTACTGTAATTCTGTCTGTAACCCTTCAGCCTCTTTTTTCCTTTTCCTTTTTCATAGCCTTGCTGGATTTTATGAGGGTTTGATTGGTTGGGATTGGTTTTAGATGGTATTCAAATCAAACATTTTTTATGTATGTTTACTTTATATACCTACCTAGGTAGATATTTACACATTTACATATTTACACAATTATCACACATTTATTCACATCTATTATACATCTACATTTACACATCTTTCGTCCCAAATCCAAAACACCAAACACCAAACACCAAACACAAACTTATAACCACCACACAAACAAACGTCGATCAAACCGTTCAATCCCTCCCTCTCTCTCTCTTATCCCTTGTCAATTCAATTGAGCGATTTACAAGCAAAGCAACACAAACACGAAAAATACACATTTTGCTTACATCTATTCCACGAAACTTTATCGGACTAATCGGACGAAAAAAGAAGAAGAAGGAAAAGAAGGAAAAAAGAAGAATTCCGACGGGTCAAATCAATATATTCTGAAAAGGCATTCTATTTATGTGGGATAAAGGTATTCCTTAAAAACAGTACAGTCAGTCCATACTTTCCCCGAAGAATCCAAATCAACAAGGGGGTAAATTTTTTATTACTCCCCCAATTTCCTGGTGTCCCCCAAAAAAAATCAAAAGGA
>NW_001820823.1:64874-158578 GCF_000146945.2 Sclerotinia sclerotiorum 1980 UF-70
AGCGTAGTATTTGACAGCACAGCTTCCTTCGTTTAACAGCTTGACAGATAATGACAAGAAAGACTAAATTGGTTGAGCTTACGAATGGATACTTAGTTTGTAGCTAGGTAGCTATGCAGCTAGGTACTGTACGTACCTAGCTACCTAGGGTGGAGGTGGCTAGGTAAATGCTAAGTAATACATACACATCAGTCAGTACGTACTATGGAGTATATAGGGTAGTATTGAATGTCTTATCCAGTTATTCGGAAATACCTAATGCTTAATGGGGTTTATGGTATGGTATGGTATTACAGAGTAGACAGAGTTATATTGGAGATATGCTTTGGGAATGGGTTATAGGTTTCATGTGATGGATGATCTTTTGCTGGGGATTTGGTGGATGTGCTAGGTAGGTAGGTAGGTAGTATGGCTTGGGTTGGGGGTTTGGAGGGAGGGAGGGAGGGAGGGAGGGAGGGAGGATGGCTGGATGTTTGATGGATGTCTGTGTTCATGTTGGCTGTAGCTTGGTAGGCTTGGTAACTACTAGCTACCGTTTAATGGTAGTTGAGTCTCGTGGTCATGGTGATGATTTGGTTGAGATTGTGGTCACTGGGTTAAGATACTGGGTTAAGATACTGGGTTAAGATACTGGGTTAATGTACTGGTTTAAAGGTATCGGGTCAACAGCACTGGGTTAATAGGTACCGAGTTAACAGATACACGATACACCAATACCGAGTGATGATGGTTCATTGAGATTGTTGATTCAGTCAATACCTATGTACCTACCTAGTAATAATGGTAATGGTTCATTAAGATTGATACTCCAGATCAAGTCACGATACGCGAAAATGATAAAGATGATGAAAATAGCGAGAATAGCGACGATGAATATCTTTATTCTTCATATCATGGCCGAGAAGTGAGATGGATTTTCATCTGTTTGTTTTTGTGTTTGTTTTCTATTGAGTTACTGTATCTACTGTATTTCTTCATCAACCTCTCTCTCGCATTTTCTTTCTCTCTCCTTTCCCTTCACCCGTCAACTCTTCCTAACTCCGTCTCCGAATCTTACATACAATTGATTCATAATCTTCAATGCCTAGATATGTATAATCAATTTAAGCATCATCAGGATTCAACAAGTATCTTGGCAATTGAATTTGTATTTGGCATGGCAAGAGGGAATAGGGAATTCGCATTTCAATTAAACCCGACGACATTTGCAGAATAAAAAGGACAAGAAAAATTAAGAAAAATAAGAAATCTTCCCCTGGTCCTTGATACGAACGACAACATCAAAAGGAAAAAGGTAAGTCTTCCCCTTGTTCTTGGTACGAACAGTAATCTGGGCATCAATTTGGTTTTCTATTTCTATTTCGAGGTTGGTCAGGTCAGGTCTAGGTAGGTACTGTAATTCTGTCTGTAACCCTTCAGCCTCTTTTTTCCTTTTCCTTTTTCATAGCCTTGCTGGATTTTATGAGGGTTTGATTGGTTGGGATTGGTTTTAGATGGTATTCAAATCAAACATTTTTTATGTATGTTTACTTTATATACCTACCTAGGTAGATATTTACACATTTACATATTTACACAATTATCACACATTTATTCACATCTATTATACATCTACATTTACACATCTTTCGTCCCAAATCCAAAACACCAAACACCAAACACCAAACACAAACTATAACCACCACACAAACAAACGTCGATCAAACCGTTCAATCCCTCCCTCTCTCTCTCTTATCCCTTGTCAATTCAATTGAGCGATTTACAAGCAAAGCAACACAAACACGAGAAATACACATTTTGCTTACATCTATTCCACGAAACTTTATCGGACTATTCGGACGAAGAGAGAAGAAGAAGGAAAAGAAGGAAAAAGAAGAATCCGACAGGTCAAATCAATATATCTGAATAGGCATCTATCTATCTGGTATAAGGTTACCCTTAAAACAAGTACAGTCAGTCAGTACGTACCGTACGATACGAACCGACGAGGGGTAACATTTCAATATCCCCACAATTACCGGTGTCACCGATAAAATCAAAAGGAAAGGCGAAAAAAAAGAAAAAAAGAATATCATATCAATTCTAGATCAATTAGTCAACCTCAGTCATCAATCAATACTCAGTCTGATATTCAGTTACTCAGTTATTCAGTCAATACTCTATTTAGTCACTACTCAGTCAATACCCCTCAATCAATCAATACTCGGTCAATACCCCTCAATCAATCAATACTCAAAAAATGCTTTCCGAACAATTCATCTCTTCAATTCGTGCTCAGCCTAGAACGGCGAATACTGCCATTTCAAAAGATATCGGCATTTACCTTCACACTCTACATCCTTCCCCAAAAATCGAATCACATTTCAAGAAATCTTCTACCTCAGTCAATTCCCTGGCGGCAAATTCATCTCATATTTTCGCGGCACAAGCTGATAAGGCGGTTATTCATGTTTATTCCAGGCAAAATGGAAATCAAGAAGCTTTAATTTCATTTCCCGAAAGGTTACACTCCTTAACTTTGGTCGGCGATGGTTTGGTAGTATTGGGTACAAGCGAGGGTCGGGTCATACTATGGGAGGTACGTTCTTGGGGATCCTTTCGCAATATCTGCAGCTTACGGTCGTGTTGTGCCGTCGTATGGCGACTTGAAGGCGACTTTATGGCGACATGATGGCGAATTCATGGCGTTTATGGAGTTGATGGCCTTTATGGACTTGATGCACTGCTAACTCTTTCCCGGTCTAGATCTTTACCGGTAGACAAGTTTCAACATCAGCTGCACATTTACAACCAATCTCTTGTATCGCGGCCACTTCAACTCATATGGTGACGGGTTCCGAAGATTCAAATCTCCACGTTTGGTCCATCTCACAACTTTTATCATTACATTCAAATACGAGTGAACCACATGAACCAATTCGATCCTTGTCAAATCATCGAGCCGCAATCACTTCCGTCATCATGGGTCATGGTTCCAGTACTTCAAATATTTGCATCTCAGCAAGTAAGGATAATTCAATTATTGTTTGGAATTATCACACGGGTGATCTTCTAAGAACATTCTTACTCTCATCTACACCATTATGCATGGCACTGGACCCATGCGATAGAGCCGTCTATACGGGCTTCGAGGACGGTTCATTACAAATGATTGAACTCATTCAACCAAATTCATCAATCAATCCATTATTTGATACTCGACTACAGAATACCCCAGTTCAGGTTACTTCATCTATTTGGTCCCCGCCATCGGATATTGGCACTGTACATTGTTTAGGGCTGAGTTATGATGGAACAAGTTTATTTTCGGGACATTCTTCTGGAAAGATCTCACACTGGGATACGGGTAGACGTGCTTTCTTGGTAGAACTTTCCGATTTGAATGCTCCTGTAACAAACCTTGTTATGCAATCTCCTTTTCCAAAGACGTCAAAAATCAAATCAATAAATGTGGTTAAGCCTAAATTGGCAGAGGGTAATTATACATTTACAGCTCAATTGATTGGTAATAAGGGATCTTCAATCTTTGATCAAGCTTTGGAATATCAAGGATTTCCCCAGGGTATGATTGAGAAGGCATTATTAAATCTTTCTGAACCTCAAGTTACAACCACATCATCTTCATCATCTTCATCCTCTAGCGAGGAAGAAAAGTTACGAAAAGAAAATTCGGAATTATGGAAGGTTATCAATGAGCAACGTGCTCTTCAAAAGAAAACCTTTGAAAAGTATTCCGAGTTAAAGACTGGTGGTGTTTGAATAATGATGTTAGGAGCTAAGGGAGATTTTGAGGTGCTATAGGAAATATCGAGAAGCCAGAACCGAAGCCGGACTCAAAGCTTGTTATTAGTTCAAACTTCATTACTTGGTGGGAAAAAGTATGTTGTTACAAGCTTTAATATTCATTGTCCTCAACTTACCACATCAGCTTTTATTGGAGAAATGGATAGAAGATACTTGAGGACATTTTACTTCCTCAATTCTTTTCATCTGTTGTCTTCATCGATGGAGAGCCCTTGATCTGATAATTTTAGATTCTTACAAGCAGGTTTTGATCTTGAACTAGAAAGATACTCTCATTCTCATCCAAAACTTTCAAGTCCTTGGATGTGGGGTATTTTGTAGGGTGGACATCTGAAGGATAGTCTTCAAGAGGGGATTGGAAGCCTTCATGTCTGGACCCTTAATGATTGCAAAGATCTTAACCAAATAGTCATGAGCCCTTGAATTATTAGGTTTTGTCATGATTTCACTGGTGACGATTTTGTCAAAACCTCAAGTCGCTGGGTGTATGATCGGGAGAGTGGCCTTGTACCATGAAGCTTTGCAAGGTGTGATGGTATGAAGTATACAAGAGCTTAATCTCTTACGTTGTATTTATGATGGAATGATGTACTCATGACTTCTCATGTAATTCCTCCATAGTTCAATAATAGTCAATACAAATACCACCTAGCTCCAAATCAATTATATATCTTGAATGTGATGGATATCAGATGTAGTTGTGATCACTCTTTCTTTTTCTTTTTCCTTTTGGTTTTCTTCTTAGTTTCTAATGTTGTTTTTTTTGGTAAGATACTCCAACTCGTGCTTAGTATTAAGGTGGTGAGTAATGTGGTGGTTGAAATATGAATATGAATATGAATATGAAAATGGGATAATTTTTTCTTCTTTTCTTCTTTTCTGGTAATCGCTAATTAATGTCTCTACTATTCCTCCCCCCAACCCGGCCTACTGTATTAAATAATGATTTTAGTTTTGGTTTTGGTTTTGGTTTTTGTATTGATGGTTTTCATTTGATTTGGAATGGTGGATGGATGATGGATTTTTAATATGTATGTGGTGTGGTAAGGTAGGAAGTAGAGGTTGGTAGTGGTAGTGGTGGGGATTAGAGGTTGGAGGTTAAAGGAAAGAAAGAAGATGGTGATGGATGTGAGGAATAGAGAGGTGGGAAGTGGGAAGAGGGAGGGAGGAATGGAGAGAGAAGAACTTGAAGGAAGAATAGTTTTATTTAGTTTTAGGTAGAGGTAGAGGTAGAGGTAGAGGTAGAGGTAGAGGTAGAGGTAGATGTAGATGTAGATGTAGATGTAGATATTATATTTGAGTTTATTTATTTTATTATTGGATTAGGTGTAGTTGGTTAGTTCCTGAATTGTTGGTGCTGGTATTGGTATTGATGCTGGTATAAAAGCTCTAGATTCTAAATTCTAGATTTGGATGATTTAGTTTGTTCCGCTGGGTGGGTAATTGAGTGCTTGAAAGATTGATTAGTGATGGTTTTGAGATCTGGACTGGGATTTGGAATAGTTATTTAGTAGGTGGTGGGATAATTATATCAATCAATACTTAAATATCTGTTATTGGGTAATTTTTTTATTTATTTTATATATTTTATTTCGTTTTCAATTTTTATTCTTGCTCTCTGACTCTTTGTCTGTTTGTTTCTTTTTGTTTTTTTGTGATTTAATCTCACTCTTAGTTTTTTTTTATTTTTTTATTTATTTTTTTAAATAATTAAAAAAGAGAATACTATATTCTGATATTAAGAGTGAGTGAGTATAGTACAATTAAATATTTTTATTTTAAATAAATTAGAGATTATATCAATATTCTTTTTTATTTTATCATTAGAGATATCTTTAAGTAGTAGATATATAGATAAAATTATAGTTTCTCTTTTTAGACTGAAGTACAATATTTGATAAATAATATAAGATTATATACTTACAGGAAAAAAGCTATATTCTTTCTGAGCTGAAGATATGTATGTAGATCAACTACACTACACATAGGTATGCAATACCAATCTATTTCTAAATAAAAAGAAGGCCACAGGCTCGTAGAAAAAGAAATAAAAAGAAACTAAAACAAGAAGAGAAGAGAAGTTCCCAGAGCTTATGCGTCTCCGGATCCCAAAACCATCATTTAACCCCATCCCCTTAGTCCAGCTAAGCCCTCAACCTCCTTCTACCTCCAAACCCACCACTCATCTATCCATCCATGCATCTAACATCTCACAGCCCAACTAATCACCCCCACAAACTCCATCCACAGCCCTACTAACCGCCCCCACAAACTCCATCCACAACCCACCTACCCCCTCATACCCCCCCGTCGTAACAAAAACCTCCCTAACCCCCTTCCCCACAATCTGCCCCACAACCTCCTCCTGCCTCTCCACCGACCCATCAAACCCATACAAAATAACTGAACTCTTCTCTTCCTGCTCCATCTCCACAACTTTCTCCAACGAATCCCCTTCTCCTCCTTTTCTATTACTATCAGATGAATACGCTGAATAAGATGTTTCTATCATGATGATGGTATCTGCTATGGTGAAGAATTCTGCAGAGACTGGAGTACCCGGGTTGAATGTTACGGTAAGGTTGTGTGCGTGCGCGGTTGTGGCGATGATGGTCATGTAGGTGGAGGATTGGGGTGTCCAGGTGCTGATGGCGTCGTCGAAGAAGATTCCGTCGAGGGAGATGTTGTGGGTTGGGTTTGTGGACCAGTATTTATCTAGTTGTCTCTCTTTCAGTATTTCTTGTATGCAAACTTGCTTAGAAATCCATCATAAGTAAAAAACTCAACTCACACGTCTCAACCTCCAACTCTACATCCTCCGTACTCTTAGCCATATATTTCGTATCCACATATCCCAATAACTTGACATTATCATATTGTGTTAAATTTGTGATGCCGGAGATATAGTCGGTTTCGGGATATTGATGTAGGGCTCCAGGACCGGAACTCGGATTGATGATTATGGTAAAGGGGAGGGTGGGGTAGGATTTTAGGGCTTCGGTGACCCAGTTCCAGGCTCCTGGCGTGGGATAGAGGTAGAGGGGGAGGAGGATGGAGGTTGGGAGGACCATGGTTGGGTATTTGGGGAGGGTGGGAGAGGAGAGAAGGAGGAGGGAATTGTGGGAATGGATGTATGGATGTTTGTATGGATGTATGAATGAATGTATGTACAATAAGAGTATCCAGACTCTAGAAGAATATTGAAAGAATGTAAGAATGAAGTATCAAAGTATCAAAGGAGCGAAAGTTTTGAATTCGATAAAGTAGAGAGCGACTAAGAGAGAGAGAGAGAGAGAGAGAGTAAAGACTTTATCGTCAAAAAGATAAAGTAATCTTAGGTATTAGTATAAAACTAAAAGGAAGTGACTCTAATATATGAATAGGTATATGAATAGGTATATTATGTGAGATTTAATAAAGTACTACGTACCTAGATAGTTGTGGGTCATGCAAATCTCCTTAATTTAGTAATTTTTGAAATGCGGGGGAGGGGTGGGCTGATTTGATTGATTGATTGTTTGATTGAATTCACATATAGGTAACCTACCTTAGTTTTTGAAAAAAATAAAAATCAACAACTTCAAGTTACCAAACGCGCGCAAATCATTCATTCAAATCATATATTAGTAGGTATTTAACCACTAGATTAGGCATCCTTAGCATTGAGTGGATCAAAGGATTATTACACTAAGTAAGCCAAAAAGATTAAAGTTTAGGAAACAGATAAGGTTAAAGTTATGATATGATGTGATTCCTTCTAGTAAAGTTATGAATGTTTCAAGTTTCCAAACGAGGCGCTTCAGGAACTCCAATCATATCATAATGTGGTGTGTGTGAAATATTCTTGGCGAGTTGGAGTGCATCCTATACTTTTTTGTGTGGTATGATAAGATCTTATGTATGACTAAAAGGGATAATTGCATGGTATTGATTAGATGTTAATGAAGGATTTTAGATGCGATGAAACGGGATCATTTTTTTGTCGTATATTGCGTATGATAGATTAGGGTGGAAAGATTCTCGATTATCTATAGTGTAATATTTTGTAATTGATGTAGGGTCAATGGAAAAGAATTGTTTAATGGTGTTAATTTTGATGATATCCAAAAAGAAAATACAAAATGAAATCAATCTTAGTTGGAAATGATGGGAATAATTTAACTACTTTTGTAATATAAAGTATCTCCTCAAATCCAATACCATACGATTCAGTGTATGCGAAGTATTGAGGAATTTCAGGGAGATTAGACTTTGTGAAACTCAGATAATTTCATGGTAAGATTGTTCTGGAAGAACAGAAGGAACATGGAAATGTAGATGACGGAAATATATCAGTAAGCGCAAGGAATGGGTGAAGCAGGATTGGAACTAATGGACTTTGGATTTTCAAGATCAATGTCCCTTTTCAAGTGAGATAACAAGAGGATCAAGTCAGCGTTAAGGGCCATGTAACTCGGACCTGGGAAAGCAGATAATCCATGGGCAGTATAGAATAAGGCAAGTGAACGCGATGATAAACAAATGAAGAGATTGAAACTGTGGCATCAATTGCAAAAGGCAATAGTCCATTGATGTGCTCTAGCGCGGAGAGAGATGGGTAGGGCGATGAGCGGTATCAAATGGGTCACAAGTTTCAAGAAGTGGAATTCATTCTAAGACTTTAATCTATGTAAACGAACAGAAGAAGGAAAGTTATCCCTGGTATCGGGTTTGCGATTTATGACCTGTGAAAATAATCGTATGAGATATCAATTCAGCAATCAGCCAGGCAAACTTGGCGGGTTTGCAACTGAGACTGATCTAAATTCCCGTCGCCATCAAATATCAATACCTTATTGACTTGGACGACACGAATTGGAGAAATGATGAGCCGCATTGATGAGAGGCTCACAAACACCTCGGAACGACATACTAAATTGGCAAGTGCTTACTTTACTTCATGACGGGCAGTTTGAATGGACAAACCGTATTCATTAGGAGTTTATGATCAGTGAAAGGTAAGCATGATAGAATTATATTGCTGGTACCTCCCAGCAAAAACTTCATGGAAACTATAAATTATCTGATAAATTAAATCTACGAAACACAAATAAATGTTGAAATTCACGCACATCGAAGGTAGTTGTTCATATATCAACACATTGATTTGTGCAGCATCGAAAACTTTACAAAACTTCAGTGCCTGGAAACAGCTCCGACAGAGATCCGTCGGCTGAAACGAGCTGAAATGCCTAAAGCACGAGTTTGCGGAACGTTACATCATTGAACGGGTCAGTAAGTATAGATGCACTAGCAGAGTTGTGGAGAATTCGAAGAATTGTATTGATGCTAGATTAAAAAAATCGTCAGATTCAAGGCCTGTAGTGGTCATGGGCTTTGAGACTAATCTCGACGAAGCATAAAAGGCGGCGACGTTCGACAATTAAGAGCAAATCTTGCCTCTTCTAGGCTTTTACATGAAAGTGTAGTGATAAAGTTTTAATACTAACAAGATTTGCCAACTATGGCTACAATCCTGAAACAGGTTATGCCCCGACATCAATATGCCCATAACCTCAAGCTATCGCCAACTCAACTGTAGATTGCAGACAGAGAGACAGTGACCTCGTCGGAGTACCAAGGTATAGGACATGTAGTTGGCCAACTAGCCACTGTAGTGATATCGCAGACCATGCAGGTAGAAAGATATTTTTGCTGCTAGGGCCGAGCAAGATCTCTGAACAAAACTTCGAGGACTAAGATTCGAGGTAGTAGGGCCGAGAGATTCCCAGGTAGAGGGAATGAAGGAGAGCATTGAGATGCCTAGGATTTGTTTTGGGGCGCGGTATGTTAAGGACGAAATTGCTAGTTAATTTGAGAAATCATGATGTACTATAAACTGTTGCACAATTGAATGCTATCAGCAGTATGCGGAGCACATCATGGAAAAGACCAAAGTGAATTGGGAGATAGAACCTCAATTTCCGTAACAATGACGGCATATAGAATAAATAAGCAAAAACGAACATGCGATCAGTATAAATGTGCTTGAATGATTCACTAAAAAACATTAATTATCAAGTACCCAAATTCAGCGTCATTGGGGTTCTTTGGACTGAAACCATCAAGACTTAGACATTAATGCAAAAGCTCAAAGTGCGGTCAAAATTTGACTGCATCTGACTAGAATAATTTGTATTTGCATTGCCCAAGTGTCATCTGAGGTCTGTCTGCCAGGAGTCTTCCTTTTTTTAGATGCACATCGAGAACCATCCAAACACTGGAAGTTTTTCGAACTCACTCTACGAGATCTAAGTACGCACTCCCCTATCCTTGGGTTCTTCAAAGATTCATCGGAGGTTATCCATGGACTTAATGTTTCCAACCAATGCTCATTTCCCACCATCGCGAAAAGAGCTCCAAATCTGACAGCACGCCTACGACGAATGAATCCGTAGTATTGAACGGCAGAAGTTCGGAAGATAAATTTTTTTTGTTTATCACCGCAGATCGGCTATGTCTGAAGGCTTAGAGGGGGACAAATTAGATGAGGAGAAATTACTTCAGAATGAAAAGTCTGATGTATTAAGTTCTTGGTGGTAGGTCATTCATGTGTTTTTAAACAATGGTGATGAGATCATAGTTACCATCGTATTCAGGAGGATGAAAAAGCTGAATGTGTGGATGAAGATATGGTTTTGCATTTGGCTTCTCTCGAGCAAGACAGGGAGGGATATGTTCTCATGCTTGGAGAACCATGGGGCCTAGGTAATTAGGAAAACCGTCATTCTTAGCTGACTTTGATAAATTTAAGAAACTTACACATGGGTTGTGATTTCTAAACATGAGTAGAGATATAGGTAAATCAATAAATAGTTCAGACTACGCAGATTTGAAAATAGACCCAACCCAAGAACTAGACCAATATACAACGCGAGAAAGCTTTCTTAGAAGACTAAAACAGATTAATTAAAGTAGGTAAAATAAACCACATGTCCTGACTTGATGGAATCATCATAATATAATTAACAATGCATGATATTTCTTCCTTTTGATCATGAATGTTGTCCCAAAACACCAGGAACCTCATCTACAACATTAAAATATACATATTAACAATTAGACTGCCCGCAAAAAATGCGAAACTTCAACATAATGTCATCATATCTCGTGAGCGAATGAATGTACACTTTTATACCCTCCCTCCCAAATTACCCCGCTGTAATATAGTTTTGAAGATTGTATAGAATGAGTACCCCGTCTTATAAACGCCATGCCCATAAAAAGATTCTAGACATCAAAAAAGAGACCATGATTGACGCCATATACTTCTTGGTATCAAGCCCCGTACTGAGAAAAATGCGGGAACAAAAGTCTCATCATCAGACTCCAAATCAAGATATTCGAAACCCACTCGTCGCTACTGTCCCGGTAGAGTTCAAAGGTATGCGAACCCCAGAATTCGCTTTAAAGAAACATTTCGAGTTCATCTCCGGATGTATGGGAGAAAATTGTATCCAAGTAGCTGCCAAACATTGTCCATTATTATATCGTGCGCATGATTCCAAACAATTTTCTAGAGTTGGGGTAGTGACGTTGGCTAGTTCGATATCTTCTCCCGGCGGAGAAGTCAAGTCGATAGCACAAGCTATACGAAATTCTACACTCGGCGCAGATGTTGTGTAAGTGGTATTGTTGACGTTGGGACAACCGGCCGAATCCACGATTTCCGTTACGGTCGGTGTGCATCCTGAAGATGTACCTGTAGATTCGGATTTAGAGGTTTTGCTGGAAAACTTGTGATCAGCTTTTTCCAATTATTCGCCGGGCACAAAAAAGTTACCTCGGACTATTATGTTTCCCGATCACACCTCCAATACCACCACCAATTCCTCCTCCTATGAAGAAAGAAACCACAGCTATCAAAACAAATGGCACCAGCCCGAATTTATTCTTTTGCTTTGGCGGAGGTCTATAAGGTGCAAGATCGTATGCTCTTCTTGGAGGTGGAAATTCCTGAAGCGGAATATTATCGTATGGTTTATTTAATGGTGATATTAGATGATTTGATGCCCTTCTCCCAGAATAAGAACGAACGAAATATTTATCCGGTGAAGTTAAGTATGGGGATTGTTCCTCGTGGACGACTTCTGGCGCCTCACTTGATATATGTAAGGGTCTAATTTGGTACCCCATATCTGCGATTAAATAATAATATCCAATTTATGCTAATGAAGGACAGAAAGAAATTGCATGTTTGATAATCAGGAGTGAAGGAATAACGATAAACTACATTAAGATGCTTCACTTGTACTTGTATGCCATCCTGGATTTCCTCCACATCCATTTTCGAAATAGCAAACTTCATTATTTCGGCTTTTGAGGCGCAGTTACGCAAGAATCAATATATGCTGCAGATATTCTGTAGCGGGGTTGTTTTTATACGCAATGTGATTGGTAACAGCCGTTTAAAGCTTGCGCCACAGAGATACAACACAAATCAACAACCAGATCATTGCAAGGATTTGTTGAAGATGGTTCCTAAATAATAAAATTTTGCCAAATGTGGTAGAAGCGAGAGCTACACTACCGCATGGAGGGGAAGTCTGACAAGTCTGGCCATCACTTGAAGACCTTTAGCCGCTTTGCGCCATCCATGGGAAACTATTGGTCGATCTGATAAGGCTAAATGAACATGTTGCTACCTAGGTACTGACTGTACTTGCCATCAACATGAAAGGTGCATCTTCTCGTTTCTCACGGGAGAAAGTAGGTGTGATGTTCTGATATTACCCCGAGTCTGATGGCCATAAATAAACATAGACATTGTACTTATCCATTACCGAAGGCGATAAATAGGTTTATCCTGGCAAATGGAATGCAACGTGAACAATCTTTTAGTTGTGCAGCAAATTGACAATGGTAAGATTGTCTCCATTGCTTTCTGGTTATGGTTGTGTGTGTGGCAGAAAGATTTTGCATGTCGGGAAACGAAAGCGGTGAGGTCTTTTTCGTCTCGTCTCCAGCACTTTGATCAAATACTCTTGGAGAACCCTCAGCATCGTATATGCAAGGCAAAACCCTGATATCTGTATCGAAGAACATGTACTCCGATACTCTTCTCTTCTTACTCGCCCTAATTAACCTCTAACAAGTACAATCTGATAAAATCAGAGCAAAGAAGAAAACCGGCGTTGTTCTACTATAATTTCCAGATCGAAGACTACGGAATTTGGCCCCGGCCTCTTCAAGAATTAATTCAATGATAGCATTTGTGAGAGGTATGATCCTGATAAGTGCTCGGAATAATGCCTCTTCCTTTACATTATTTCCCTTCCTCGAAAAATACCTAGATGACTCCAAATGTATCCTACCTCTACCCGACTCTGATAATTATTTCTCAATGAAGTTGTATCTCTTCAATTGGTACTCTTCCGCCTCCTACAAAATCTACAGCTTCTCCATTCATCAACCCATAAACAAAGCACTCACCTACAAGTTCCCAGCCCGTCCCGTCCCTTCTCAAAACAACAGGAACACTACATCCCGGCAATACCACGATTGAATCCCCTATCCTTGAAGCTGCTACCGTAAGACCAATCCTCCCATTTTTTGTTCCAATCAATCTCCTCCACGCAAGGATGTTAGCGGCCCACGATGAAGAATCTCGCATGTCATCACTACTTGTTCCTCTTTCTTCATTTCTATAAACCTTCCTTTCTTTTATCGTTTTAGCATCAGCCGTCAGATCTCCTAAACGTGTGCCACAAATAATGAGTTCCTTGTTACGCTCCGCGAAACCGTGAAGACTGAAATCTAGACCTGAACCTCCACCTTCTGATGTGCCAAATACTGACCATAGACGCGGTAAGCGGAGAACGGCCCATGATGGAGGAGGCTTTTCCCCATTAGGCGTGGTATCAGCTACAATAGTCCTCCAGAAAGCCTCTTTGACACCGTCGACAGTTCCATATGCATTTCGGATAGAGGATGCATTGGCGCAATTCTCCGGGTATGTTTCATCGGCCTCGTGGGCATTAAATGCTGAGAGGGTAGCTATGGAGTCGATGAAAACGGCATGTAGTGACATAAGATTATCAGGAGAGAAGACTGGCGGCGTAGGATGTGTGAAGCCACGATCTGCTTTGTAGATACCGGGAAGAAATATAACAGGAGCAGCTGTACACGACCAACAAACCACCCAAGAAGGTAAATCATGTATACAAGGTTTTACAACCTCTATGAAACGATCTCCTATCATTTTCCGCATCCAATGAGGATTAGTTGAAGGCGCTGAAGATAGCATAACCTTATTAACTGTAGAATGAATTAGTCTGAGAATATCCAAACCATGTTCGTTATTTGAGATCATTTCACGTGTGAAATTGGTAAATATCTCGGGAAGCTCGATTCGGTAATTTGGTGATACGTTTGTGAGTCCTTTCACGCAAGGAATAGCAAGAATTCCATAAACCTTATCCCGTGCATCAGTAGCTTGCGCCTGTCTTGCTAATTCGAGGGCTGGTAAAGCAGTATCTATACCCCTGTGATCTTCCTGACGCATGTTCTTAATACGAAGAAGATGTTTCCACTGTTGCCCAGGAGTTCCCTCGCGGTCTTCTAGTCGGCGATCTATGGTAGCTACGGTTTTATACCGATCAGCATCAGCAGTATGAGTAGTAATGTACTGCAAAACAGTATCTTCTTGCTTCTCTATAATCTCACAAGCTTTCCATATATCGCCTAGACACATATAATGACCTCCCCAGATAACAGGTGCATCCATTCTAGCCATGGCCAACTCTTGCAGAATCCAAAGACGATGCCAGTATTGACACGCAAAGAATAACCGAAGCGATTCAAAAGCATTGTCATGCCATGGTAAAGTGTAAGGAGCTGCCTCAACTGAACTGGCCGTATTATGATGTAAAGTCCCGTAATCAACAGCAAATTGCCTCAACCTGTCATCCGATCCTATCTCATGGGCTAACCATTGTAAAGCTGTGTATGCCATGGTTGTATTTGAAGTTGCCGAGCCAAGAGAGACAACCACCTGCCATGCCATAGCATAGATGTCTCGCATGAGCTTTACTTGCTGCTCACGCTCATCTAGATCATCTTGATTGATACATAGTGCATCGATCCATAAGTTAACACGACGTCTAACCCACTTTGACTCTCGAAGTTGAATTAAAGCAGTATGTAGATTCTGAGTGACCTGCATCTCAATCCCATTGACTAAAATTGTCTTTTTATCCGCTGGACTTCCCCAGACATATGAAAGTGCGACATATCTATCCGAGAGATGAGAAAAATTCTCGGTAGACGCAATGGTTTCACGGGAATCGACTTGAGTCTCCTTCAAAGACTTAATATATCCTTTCAAAGCGCGATCAAAAAGCCCTCTTCTAGGTTTGAATAACGTCGTATAATCGTATGGAGTTTGCTGAAGGGCTTTCCACTCCCTTTCAGCTGCAGTTTCACTCTCGACAAAAGCGGGGGATACACCGAGCTCCTTGAGCCTAACCGGACGCATTTGGCATGATATCATAGCAGAGTTATCAGGATATGAATGAGAACTTGGCTCGAGACACAGGACACGAACCTCATCTGCAGCCAGAGGTTGGTAAAGCAATGGGCTCCATGTTGGAGCATCAGCCATGTTGATTTGCGATTTAGTCGATCTACTCGTTAGAGGAGGACAATTTGGGAGAGTACCTCAAAAGAATTAATACAAGAGAAAGTCCTTTCATGATGATTTCTCGTCGCAGTTTGATGATTATTCCCCGGATCCCCCACCTATGACATGACGGCGGCAATGATCAATCAGCATTGCTTATTGAGGGGATTCCACGTAAAGAATGAGCTGTTTCAGCCCCTAACTTTCTCCATGTCACCATTGGATAATAAATCAACCAATCAATTGTGATTTGCTGCTATGGTAGTAGTGGGAAAAACCATTCGAAGATATTACACGTAACTAACCACTCACGTGCTGATCATGATTCTGCATTCATGGCATCTAAAATATCCCGTATTAAGGTTACCACTAAGCCTCCTTTCCTATCTCCGTCTCGTCTTCCATTCTCGTCTCATCCCTTCTTCATGCTTTCACTACCAACAAACTACATTCTAGTGAGGTAGTATCACAATCTAGAATGAGCATTGTTATGGCTGGTGCTTACAACCCCAGTGGCTGTGAGTCTTGCCTGACAATTTGGTTGATACAAATTTAGAATCAGCTCTAGTCCCAAATTTTATTAGCTTGCGAGAGCGTTACATTTGATCTATGTAAAGTTACATCGTCATGTTTCTTACCTTTCCTGATTGCTTCAATTTGCTTTTGTCTTGCTGTATCCTTCTTTTTATGGACATCACATTCTTGCCGCACAATTCCGTTACCCAGTAAAGCTCACAATATTCATACGTTTTGTTATCACATCACCTCAAACAAAACTAAGAAACATACAATTCGAATCGATAAAGCATATTCAATTCTAGAATGAATAGTCATAAACCTATAGTGAAACACGCTATGCACCTTTATACTCCTCCCTCAAATCGCGCCATTTGTATTTCGAAAATGCAGTCCATTCAGTAATCCACGTAGCCAATTTGTCCAATTCCACAACATTAATTTATCCCGCCGCGAGAATCTATTATTCTTTCTAGTCTTAAGTTTCCTTCATGATCCTTCACGTTTATGCCAAAAGACCGACGAAAGCAAGTGCGAGAATGGCAACGGCACCCTTGGACAATTGCTTGACGGTTGGTTGACCAGCATTAGCACTGGCTGAGGCGGTAGCACCGGAAGATGTTGCGGAAGCTGAAGTCTTGTCCGAGGTCGAGGCCGAGGATTTTGAAGTGCCAGACGCGGAGGTTGAGGAATGGCTTGCGGCTGATCCTGTAGCCGTTGTGGTGAAAGTAGCAACAGTGGAAGAAGCAGCGGACTCGGTGCTACTTGGGTAGATAGTACCACTGCCAGGGATTGCAGATCCGGAAATATCGTCTAAGGTACAGCCGAAATCAACGCCGTTAATACCAGTGCTCGCAGCGAAGCATTTCTCCCAATTTTGTTGATCAGTACTGCCAGTGACATTGCACGAACTATAGCAACCATCCATCAGGACCGTGACCGGAGCACTACCACAACAACGTGTCATGGCATTTACAGCATCAGAGTTTGAGGTGATGTTTCCTGCGGTACAAGCATTTATGTAGCTAGGATTGGTGCCGAGGATAGCAACAGGGAAGACAGTGTCAGCGGGACCAGTGCAACTCATCTTGGCGGTTGATTCTTGAAGTGCTGAAATTGTTTGGAGGTTTTAAAAGTTGAGTTGCTTGATGGTTGAGTTGTTTGGAGGTTGCGTATTTTGATGTTGTGTCGTTGTAAGGTTGGTTCTTGATTTGAGTTTGTGAGATTTTAAAGGTTGTTTATGTTAAAAGTAGAAGGGTCTCAAAAACGACTAAATAGCTGAAGCAGGCGCAGCAGGTGATTTGATCAAGACGCAAGTGCCGTAAGTTTGTTAATCTCAATGAAATGATTAAAAGCGAATGATGTTATTCAATTACTTGAGGGGGGAGTAAGAAAGTGAATATCAATTGGAAAAAAAAAAGTCTTGGGAGCTGGAAATTATAAGGATTCTTAACGATCTTTTAAAGCTTATTTATGCCACACAGCAAAGTATAATGAACTATAAAGGCTTGTCTGATAGTATTCTGTTAATACTGAAATGGTCAGACGCAATCACCGGGGCAAAGTAATACAACAGTTGGAATAAGCAATCAAGGCTGTGCAGTACTGCCGTACACAGTTGGTTCCTGCAGTGACTACGAGCTAGAGCAGTGAAGAAAAAGATATGATTTGTTTCCAGTGAAGCGGTAACCAATTGCATTTTTTCGTCGCAATGTAACAAATTTTCCTAATAACATAAGCTCCTTGAATTAATGTGGCTGGATCCTACAGGCGCAGTAATTTAAGTCAGCTTACTAGCCTTGCAAACCAACAGCCCCCAACACGAGCAACTTCTATCTTTCTAGTTCTACTTCCTTTCCCGAACAGTCTTCTGAGAAGAGTAGGATCAATTATCTTCTGGACCTGATAGTAATTGATACCCCTGATTTGATCTCTCGCGTCACTTACTTGAATGGTTACTCGGCTGGGTTGAGCAAGCATGTGATCATGTAATCAATCCTTAAAATCCTGCCGTAAGTTTCACAAGTCGACATATTATTAAAAGCGGGACAGTGGGTACAATGGAAACATCTGATGATTCTAGTATTTCAGAATCCACATTCCACATTTTGAACACAGGATCAGGCCTCCACTATTTCTTGATCGTAAAGTATCAGCCATTCAGGGTGACCATTTGTAAATGGAGATCTTCCAATTAATTTTGCGCCGCTGCTGATCAGGCCAGTGCTGTAGAGAAACCATGTACGCGGGGGATTCCTCAAACCCACAAGGGTAGCTAATCATAAGCACTAGCGTATCGTTGTGTGCCAGTCATAGCTACCCCCGTGTTTCCTTCGCACCTGTAAGCATTATCGGCTCGCTGTGGACTCGAGTCTATGGCATATGTACTAGATCTTCTCATTGGCCGGTTTACGTACAACCTCAGTTAAGATTAATACCTTTTCCCCCCCTGCCATTGAAATTCTTCCTTCAACATCCTTCTGTAACCTCATGTCTAGTTGAGGCTTACATTTTCATATGAAGAAGATCTATTATTGTCCCTATTCTACCGGTTTGGGGATCTGTCCGATAACCATGCTATTCCTTCGAAACCGTTGGGGAAGTTGAGGCTGATGTGCTATTACATACGATGAGTTTGATCATCCTGAGAATTAAGCTTCTCACGTGGCTACCACGATGTTTTCCTAAGTAATGCTGTTGAAGGAATACCCGAAATTTGCCCAGAATCAGCATCCTACTCTCCAATGAACTGTTTTGTGTACTTTTCATGATGATCATCGCAGAGGAAGTCTTTTAAAATTGTACCTTTATGACTCGCTTGAGCTGGGTTATAAGCATGCACACGAATTCAAGGCAGTTCTTGGCTGCTCCTACCACTACCTCCACAAGAATCCTTCTATAGCGATGCAAACTATGTGATGATTGAGCTCATCGATTCGAATATGTAAGACTCTGGAAAGAGAATGCTCTGTATATAAGATAGAGGAGCTTCATGGGCTCCTAACTTCCTCTCCTCATCACATTCCACATTCATTTGACAACCTCTCTCTAGTCACTCTTTTTTTTTCCTTCTCTAGGGTCCATTGATCCGTTTCATTCATTCATTGAGTGCCGTTGTTGATACGAATAATTGATTTTCAAATCCCTTCTATCTTTCCTTTAAAATTTCATCTATAATATCGAAATTATGCGTCAATCAGTCTTTGCTCTTGCGGCTCTGTCTTTATGGCAGGGTTGCACTGCTCAAGGTCCCAAAGAGACTCTAATCCCATATCATCCAGCAGATCTGGGACTTGTGAGAAGAGATGCACCACCTATGATAACTCTTCAAGATGAAGTCAGTCTTATCTGGGGATCACCAAATGGTATGTCAGCTTTTCCTCTCCGGGACTCATCATAGCTAATCTAGAAAAGGTTCAACATTTGTCAATGTAACCCTTAACACAGGCGAGACCGAACTTGTCATCTCCACCGAACACTTTGCCAGCAGTCTCATAGACGTACAATGCACAGGTGACCTATCTCTTACTTTCAAAGACAATGCCACCTTCCAAGATGCCATTGCAGATTGGTCTTGGGTTAATTTCCACGAGAACCGCACATTCTTTATTATTAACAACTGGGGTTCTTGCGCTGCCGCTTCAGAATCTGGTAGACAGCCATGGATTGTTCACGGAGTCGATGTTTATGATGAACAAAACTTCATCGTCAACTTCAATGCTACCCTTGCAGACTGGGATGATGTTATGTCTGAAGCTGTTATTGAATTCGGATCTATGCCATCTACTTCAACCAAGAGAGATGACACTGTTAGCAAATCCTTATCTCTCAGTTTAGCCCACACTCTTCCCCAGACTTTCTTCAGCAAAACTACTAATAATGGACTCGACTTCTCCATTAACTGCCCAGGTTGTGCTACCACTGGTTCCATGAATGTTCAAGGAAAGATTGTTATGAATACCAACTTCATTGGTCTTCCTACTAGTGTAAAGTCTGTCTCTATCAACGCTACTCCACAAGGTGTAGGTGCCAACTTGGCTCTTGGATTTACGGTATCCGGTACATTGGGTAGCGGTTGGTCAAAAGACTGGAACTTGATCACTGTTGGTCTTCCAGGATGGTCCATTCCAAAGATCATCGATTTGGGTCCACAATTCAGTGTTGATGCTGGTTTCAGTCTCAGCGGTGTTGAAGGAAATGCTGATATTAGCGCTGGTATCAACGTTGCCATTCCAGATTCCTCTTCTGCTGTTCTCGGTATCAGTGGTATTGATTCTAGCTACAACGGTTGGATCCCAACTGTTACTCCTCAAACTCCCAAGGTCGACGTGGAGGTTGATGGAAACTTGGAATTGTTCACCTCACTTGGTCTTGATATTGGACTTACTGTTCTCGGCAAGTATGGTTTCGGAGGTGGACTATTCCTCCGAATTCCAGATGTCAAAATTGATCTTGGAGCAGAATTTAACACTCAAGGTGCATGCTCTGGATCAGCCGATGTCTTTGGTGTTAAATTAGGTGCAACTGTCGGTGTTGATCTTGGACTTGGTGTGTACACCGAATCTGGCGGAGACAAGAACTGGAAGGCAAACACCACCATCTATTCAAACAGCAACTTGATCACTCCTATTGATAAATGTTTCCCTCTGGGTCCAACTCTTCCAGCTTCTATCAAGGGTGTATCTATCAAGACTGTTGGTACTGTTCCAGTTTCTTCCTCTACTAAAGCAGTTAGTACCACACAGGCGGCTAGTACTTCATCCAAGCCAACTAGCTCATTATCTTCATCCAAGGCTTCGACTACTGCTGTCAGTCTCACTGGTAAGACTTCAGCAACAGCATCAGGCACCCCCATTAAAGTGTCTAGAACTAGCTTATCTTCATCTATCAAGGTCTCTGGTACTGGTGTCTCAGCAAGCAAAGTAACTGGTACAGGAGTCTATGGATATGGCACTGATAAGGTATCCGGAACTGGTTTCACATCAAGCAAAATTATTGGTACTGGTCTTTCATCATCCATCCATGGATATGCAACTGCTCATGCTTTTTCCTCTACCGGCAAGCTCTCCGGAACTGGCGTCTATTCATCCATTTATGAATATGGAAGCGCCCCAGTCTTTTCCTCGACCACCAAACTTTCAGGAACAGGAGTTTCTTCATTTAGCAAAGTCATTGGTACAGGTGTTTCATCTGTTTCATACGGTACTCACCCTGACACCACGCTTTCATCTGTTAAAGGTGCGAGCACTTCAACTCATCTCACTGAAGGATATGGTGATTTTACTACTTCGGTTGCCAAGTCTTCCGACACCGCTGTGATTAGGAGCTCTCTGTATATCTCTGCTTCGGGAGTTAGCTCAGTCAAGACCGCCATCGCTTCATCTAGCACCTCATCTGTTCTCGGACTTGAGACCAGCAAATCCTCCTCTTCTTCAACTAAGGCAACCACAACAGCTGGGGGTCCAGCCTACGGATATGCCACCTCTTCCGCTCTTGGCCTCGAGACGACCAAAGCTTCTTCCACTGCAGCCTCAACTACCAAGGTCTCCAGCACGATAGTAGAAAGCTCCACCTCAACAAAAGCATCTTCAATAGTCATACCCACTAAATCCGCCATCGGTTCCATTGCCCCAGCTCCAACTGCCACCGGTACAATCTCCACCTGTGACAAATGGGTCATCATCGAAGATACCGCCTGCTCATGTCAAAACATTGAGAAATTCTACGGTGTGAGTTCCGCTAATCTTCTTACCTGGAACCCAGCTCTAGGAAGCGAGTGTAAATTGACCATTGGAGAAGCTGTCTGTATTGGAGTCAAGGGCTCCTACAAACGCGCTGTTAGTGGTCGCCTTGCTCGATTTATCGATGCTTGATTGATTCTTCTGCATCATGTTGGTTAATGGAATAGGGTATTAAATGTGGTATGAATGATATTTGCATTTTTTGGAAAGACCAATGGATGGATGGGTGGGATTTTGTATTTCTTTATATTTCTTTTCGAATTTTTATTTTTTGGGTTAGGGAATGGGTAGATCGGCCGAAATGGCTGGTTTTAGTGGGGGAATTATTATTGCATTTCTGCATTCTGTACGAGTAGCATGAATTTTGAGAAAAGGAAAGAAAGTTTAAGATGATGATTTTGAAGTTTGATTGTTGCTTGTTGAAGATTGTGATTTGTGAGATGTGCGCTCTTTCCCCTGATCCATTAATTTTATACTTGGAAGGAACTACAAACTCCTAGGGGGAAAGGCCCTTGAAGCTACATGTGGTTTGGAGGAATCCTTCAATAGCTCACTCTTTCGAAAAATGAAGTGATTGAGCCACACGGATTAATTTTGCATTAAATCATAGAATATTTTGAGCTCTCTGTGGATACTTTTCTCGGCTTCATTGATCCCACACCAAAAATTCACGATCCAGCCATTCCAACTTCAACTTGAACTTCGACGCCAAACTCTGCCCCCTTGCATTTGAGCTTCCGACTCGAACGGTCTCCATCAATAGACTAATACTATAATCGAAAAGTTGTCGCACTCCATGCGCTCTGCCGTAAATTTGGACGAAATCGTACGAGCCCTTCTTCCTTCAAAGAACGAATATTGAGTTAGCCTACTATTCTTCGATTAAACTACGACCATTGACCAAGCGTGCGAAGCCATGGCCTTCAAAAGTAGTCGGTCTAGTTTATTTTCTATGTCTGCAATACCTGAATATGATCCTGAACTTGTAACTAATCAATCCAAGACTGAGAGCACCCCATACATGGAGTAAGTTCATATGTCTAAGGACGATGAAATTAAAGACTCATGAATTACCTAGTTCTTTTGGAACAGATTTAGCACAGATTCATGTAGCCCGAGGAAATCTAATGAGGATCTTCCATGTGTATAAGAAGAAGCTCTGCCATAGGATACACCATTTCAATCAGCTCTTTGAGGGCAATCATGATCCTTTTATCGAATTTTCTGATATATCACCGCCCATTTTTGACGTGCTTATCGAATGGGTCTACACAGATTGCTTACGGGACATTGAGATAGTGAAAGCCAAAGGTTCCGACCGTAAGACTTTTTCCATCTCATGGAATCCTATACCGCTGTATATTCTTGCAGAAAAATTGAGTCTTCCGGGGCTTATGGACCGAGTTATGGAAGTTGTGCGAAAACTAGACAGGTCAGAAGATGTCTATTATAGCCCAGAGGCGCTCAAGTCAATATATGTGCACACTCGCGGAAGATCGAAGATTAGAAAATATGTTACAGAACACGCTGCGTATGCGATTCGCAACTTCGACGAGTTATCCAGTCTTTCAACTACCGAATTATTGTCTGCCATGGAGAACATAGATTTCGTTCGTGATTATTTAGAAGTAACCCGCATTAGGAACCTCAAAGATCCGCGCATAGGTCCTGGTTGCGAATATCATACCCATTAGGAGCATGAAGAATGCCCGGCGCGGAGGTACTTGGACGATGCAAAGATAACCATTCGTGAACCCGAAAATGGTGTGGAAAAGACAAAGCCATCATCAAAATAACCAAGACTACCTCCAGGCTCGCGACGGCAAAAAGCAGCCCAACAAGGAATTGATTTTGGTTCTCGACTAGAATTCCAATAATTCGACTGCAATCCGACAATAAGGGTCTCCGGGTTCCTGAATTTCATAAAAACATTCAAATGGTTTCAAACACCGGATTCATTTTGAAAATTGAACTGGCCTCAACCTCCGAAAGCTCACATCTGGTCCGCTACTTCGAGCTAGTGGACACACTATTCTTGAGGTAGTATCATAATCTAAAGGGGATCATTAAGGACATTCAACTCAGCCGGGTTGGGAAACTCGTTAGAGTCATTCAGCCATATTGGAACATTGACAGCTGTTTGACCATGGAAAGAATTTAAAGTTAGAGTGCAGTCTAGGCTATTAAAACAACCGAACATTATTCATTTCTTGTCGTTTCAACCTTTATATGATGGTCTACAGAGATTTTTCGCACACAATGATTTTTGGAGGGAGGTTTCAGCGTTTTTGATATTAGTATCACTTGGCTTTAAGCATGGAATGCATAGCGGAAATCACAAAAACTCATTGAATTTGTAACAGAGAAAATATATGGGATTAAAATACAACTCCTTGTCGTTTTAATCAAGAAAATTAACAGGAAGTCTATCAAATAGATTGGCTCCGCAAAACTCAGTGTTCGTGTCGATTTTCCACTGCATTATTTTTTTCCACCTTATCAATCCATCTCTAGTCCCATCTGGTCCCAAATCGTTTTGTTGAAGCTTAGTAGAACTGGGAGAAGAGTTAGAGTAAATATGAATGCAGTCCCCCCTGGAGCTCACTTAGGTAATCTCTCGCGATCTTGAACAGCTCAGGCCCAGGACAGACCTATGGAAAGCTACTAAGTAAACAAAATTGACTAGATATGATTCTTGCAGATTCGAAACACAGTCTTGGGAAGAGTTGTGGAACATGCGATTGGTGGAGGATGTTAACTGTTATATTCACCATAGATAGGTGCGAAAGAGTCTGCCAATAGATAGCTTCAATCGGGCAGTAGAACATATCAATTTATCTATAGTAAACGAACATGTAATAATTCTTCTTGATACAAAACATCAAGTTCGAAATGGAATATTCTGTCTTTAGATTTTCGAGAACTTCCTGTAGTAATTTTGCCTGCCTTTTCTTATTTACAATTCGTTATGCTACTTTTTATGGTTATATTCAAATCGAAATTCTAGCTTAGCAGTTCACACTGTTTTTAAGATGATTTTTACATGAGCACAGAGGGCATCCAAATACTCAACACTCACTTGAATAAAGTAAACAAAAGCTCAAGCAATATTGCAATCTTAAATAAACGAGATTCACTGTTACCCCGCAGCAAATAATCTGCATCAGTATTAACCTCTTCATCTTTCCAGCTTTCTACCTCCAATCGATACTTCTACGAGCATCTAGCAGGTGCTGTCTCTTCAATCTTTCAGCATTACGATCTGGAATTTCGCAGACCCTCAATCAGAGCAGGTCAAGACCAAAACATCACCAACTGGAAGCGTTGATCTCTCAGCCTCAAAGCAGTTTCCACAACCACCGCCACCCCTAAGCAGCTTTTATCATTCAACCCAAATATTGAAATATGTCTCAAAAGCGTAATCATGCTGAGTTCTCAGCGGGGTCTTCAGTGACCGAGGAAAAAACGCTTGTCGGTGCAAAAAGCCATGCTGTTGCCAAGCGCAATAAAAATAGGGTCGCAAAAAGAAAACCCGCTATCTTCATGAAGTAAGTTCAAGTAGCACCCTCTCATACATGAAGACTGATGAGGATACGCAGCTCGCTTGGAAGATAAATGGCTAGAATACACGTTGGCAGCGGTGAAGACCATATGCGTTTTCATGTACATAAAGAGAACAATTTGCGCAAAGTCGTCCTATTTCGAAGAAATTTTCAAGAATGGAGGGACTATTGCTAACCTTCCAAATCATTCGCCTCATATTTTTGACGTACTCCTCGAATGGATATATACCGATAAGTTGCGTTGTATCGATGAGATCCTCTTAGATCTTGAGGACACTGCATTACTGTACCAAATGGCGGAAAACCTCGGTTTACCCAAGGCTATGAATGCCATTATGGATCAATTTCAAGCATATGATTGGAACAACGGCTTTGCTTATATGTTCCATGCAATTTGCAATCAAATCCCTCTATGAAATTACGCTAAAAGGTTCATGACTCCGGATCTATGCTGTCCGGCTGATTTCATTTGGCCTTCAAAACGACCTCGGCTCCTATTCTCACAAGGAACTACTGTCACTCTTTAAGAATGATGACTTCACACTTGACTTTCTCGAAGCAACTTCGAACAAGGGGGTCGGAGATCCTCGCGAAGAATTTTCATGTCGCTTCCATGTACACACAGACGGTGATACATGCGCAAGCAAGGACGAAGATGGTGAGGGTGATTGGGATGGCGAGGTCGGTCAGTTGAAGGACAACGAGTCTGCTCCAGAATGCGCTTGCAAATTGGATGGAAGCTAAGCGATAAGAAAGGCAAGGCTGTCTAGATCTTCTAAAATTGCAGATCATTATTCTGATATCTGCGACAGAAAGATCGATGACGGTTACCTGAGTTGAATGCGATAAGGCTGAAAGATTGGTATGCAGGGGTTGAGATACGAACATAGATCTTCAACGCGACAGTCTCCAAGGAAACTTAGAGCGGCTTCATAAGTAGTTAGTGTTAGCTTCCACCTAAATGCTTTGAGCGTTAATTCATCGTGTCCATGGGACATCATACTTTTCTTTTGTCGTGAAACGTCCAAATTAGGTTTGATCTCCCCACATAAACTAGCCCATAACCAAATCTATTGGACTTAAGCTGACTCAAGTTGCACTGACCACAAACGGGTGTGTATTAGCATTTTTAGCAGAATCAAGTGTCAAGTGTCAGATACGACTATCAAAAGTGTTGAAATCTAGATTTTCATTCAAGTAGGAGGTTCATTGTGGTCCTTTCCGGGACTCGAAATCATAGCCAATTCTTCCACTTAACCCCGATAGTGGAGAGTGATAACACAGCTTCGTAATTCTGTAGAGGATACGAGTGTTATTTCATTGTTACGTAACACGATATCTTCTTGTCAAAAATCATCTTGTAGTTTTCGATTTCTTGAATTTAGTTCGCATGCTGGTAGAATCTACTACAAGTGTTTATGCGGAGTTGCAAGCAAGTCCTCGCTTAACCTTATCGGGTTGCTGAAGATGAAGGGGAAGAAAACTTTATTGTAGGTACCGCTCGAGGCTATATATAGCGCCGTAATTTCTTGCATCATTGCCTCTAGAAACAACAGTGGCGACCGAGACCAGATGATTTTGGGCTTCATATAACCATGTGATTTCTGCTTAATCGCATAATACCTCAATGCAGAATCGCGTCAATACATTGAATAACTCATTCACAGAGTAAGACAGATCACATTCCCACCAGAGCGTACCTTTCTTAATACCAACCTGTTAATGAACCCACCAGGACCTTCAAGAGGGTTCGCTCGGGAAAAGATGAAAGCGGATCGCCTGTGGCAAATGCCACTTCTAGCAAGACAGGAGCGACTGGAAGTATCAATTGGTCCGGAGTCAAAGTAATTCCAGTCTCGGAGGTAAGATGATAGCATCCCCCTAAAAATGGCGATTCTACACCGACTAGTGTATCTGCTGCCAAGGGACACTTCGCGATCAAAGTCATGACCCTTCAAATTCTATTGACCCTGTTAAGAGTTATGATATTCCCTTTTATGAGTAAATTACCTGGATTCAAAACCCGATATCCCGTACTGATGCGCTATGCGACGAAATCTCGGATCTTTAGAGTTACGCTGTAGAGCTGACGGTCTACAGCATCGTACAGCCCAAAATATACAGCGACCACACAATAGATACCACTGATCTGTTAGATCTTGTGCAGATCGAGATGTTTACTAAGGAATTTATCCTTTTCAACCAAAAAACACACTGAATGACTGCACCTATCATACACGCGAGGAAGACTTTTGCAGGGCTCAGAAGTACTCTACCAAGTACCAGATCATTACCAAGTGGCTCGTTCACCAGAAAGAAGCCACAAGTTCTACTAGAAAACAAGGCATTAGTATTGTAAAAGGTGCGGGCATCAACACACTATTACTTTCCATCTTAGCCCTCATGAGAGGCATACCTTTCCCGTGGTGTCAGGCTCAATATAGCAAGTACGATCGTGAGTTTATATAGGCAGGAACTTTAGCTCCAATAATAATATAACCTTCATACCTACAAGAAGAGTTCATTAACGGCAAGTGGTGGTTTTCAGATGCACTTAGCTTCGTTTGCTTTACCATGGTAGCAAATATTATGATCAATTTTCGACAAATGTCATGGTTTTCAAGGATTCTTGATTAGCTGGCGATTAAAGTCCACCGGAATTCCATGCAATATGAAGTAAAAGTATAGCAAATATAATTCTAGACCATGTCGAGAAGAAATCTATGAATCAATGTTTTGATCCCGCGAACAAAGTAAAGATATTGTGGCAGAGGAGAGAGAATCTAGAACCACCAGATGGGGCCAGATATCAGCGTTGGAGAATCTGGTACGAATTCATTTTAGTACCAGCAGATCACTCGAATACCAGGCTATAATTTACAACACTCAATGACACAAAGATAATTTATTACATTGATGATATCTCTAAGATATGGGAAAGAAATAACTACCCTCTCTTGAATCTGTGTTCTTAGGCTCAATGCGGCATTAGGGTAAATCTAATGCGCTAAGTGATAGTCCTGCTTGATTAGAGCTGGAGCTAGAGCCAGAACCAGAGCTATGATCAGCGGAATTTTATAAGCTCTCAAATAACTATTTATTCTTCAAATGCATCTTCATCCTTCACTTCGTACATTCTCAATCACTCACTTCTTAAAGACCTCAATTTATCAACATTACAATCAATCATTTACGTATCCTTAATTCTCGATCATTTAATCCGTCATTATCCCGATCTACCCTATACGATTTTACTTAGTTGGCCTAGGTTCGCAGTCGATTTACCTTCAACAAACTCCGAGATTATCGAATTCGACATCATATACATCCAATAGCTCGAAAGACAGAAAGGTACTTCATTCTCCCCATCATAATCTTTCTTCTTTGAACAGAAGTGGCACCTAGCCGCTACCGCATCTACATCAAAAGCTGTTCTAGAAGACATCGTACCATTAGAGTCCTCCCCCTCGAATTACTTCCAGAAGAAATACATCTCAGAGGAGAACAAGAGTATAAGGTCAGTCATATCGGCATATAACCTGCGCTTTGAAATACGGTTCAACGATACCTTCGTCACTTTCACTTCCATATACCGACATTGCATTGCGGCGTCATATCTCTCGAATCACTTTAAAATATTTACGTCTTCAAGCAAAGTACGAGAATAAAGTTGATTGTACCGGGACAAAATATTGGGTATGTAGATGACCTGACCTAGCCGATACATTCATCTATCTCATTGCCATAAACTAGATTAAACGTTGCGACGTGACATTATCACCTGCGAACTTGCGTATCACTTACGACTTTCCATATACACACAACGGTAAGGCAACAAACCAATCTCGAAATCATTTAAATATTAACCGAGTACCTTAGTTGCTGTATCCGTGACCCATTCACATTTATTTTAGTAGTATCACTTAAAGAAACGATACTTCATAGACTATCATGGCGAACTTAGCTGCAGATGGTCCTATTTTATGGTGGGTTATCATTTCTTTACAATACACTAAATATTGGAAGCATTGTTATCCTTAACTCACGTACGCTTAATGCAGCCTATGGGTACCTGGACTTCTTGTTTTGTGACGCATTATCCCAAAGTTTTGCTCATTGAGTTTGTATCATCATAGCAAGATTTTCATTGATTTTTGTTTTGATTGATTTTACCGTATTTATTAGATTCTTCAAGATTTGGCGCATCAAAGCCATTCCTTTTATCTAGGTCACTTCAATATTTCGTAATGTTGGAGAGATACAGCCTTGTAATATTTCAGTAGGACTTTATGGCAGAGTATTAGAGACCCTACAGAGTGTCTAATGTTCAAAATTCTTTGATATCAGTAATTTTAACATGTTACTAACGAGGGTTTTACATAGGTCCGCGGAGGGAGAAAGGGTCGAAGGAGAAACTATCACCGTATACATGGGGAAGTGGAACAGCAGGTTCGAAATCAACAAAGCTTTTCTGCTGGACGAAGTTCCCTTTTTCAGGACAGTGTTCAAGCGTTTCCACCCACACAATGAGGTGAGGCGGGCCATGTACCCAAAAGGTGACTCCGAAAGTTTCGGCATACTTTTGAACTGGCTCTGTACCTACAGGCTACCAGCCTTGACTGCCAAGTTTGAAAATGGGGATGGAGAAGTTGAATACTCTGGTTATCAACCTGATAAGCTATACTATCTGGTTGTAAAGTTCCAACTTTTCAATCTAGCAAACCACATCATGGATTGTCTTATGCCATGCCATCATTATCTTTATGTTGGATTCTCCAAAGAACAGATAATGTCCATATATAAGCAAGGCATTAACAAAGGGGACGAATTCTTTGGGCTTCGAAAATTTGTCTCTATGTGGTTGCTCCACGAGTTGACCAATTCGCGGTTCGAGAACAAGTTGAGTACAGAGGCCGAGTACGAGTCTCTTCTAGAAGTACCTGAAGTTCTCGGCGACCTAAGGAAGCTTGATGCTGGTCTCGAAAGAAAATGCCCATGGCACCTGTTGACTTGCAGCTTGCATAAGCATGACGATGACAACCGATGTGCAGAACGGATGTACAAATTCGAAACTGTGGAGCCAAGTTATGGCGAAATTTCAGTACATACTCTACTGAGATAGCCTAAACTGGGAAAATGGTATGGCTATTTACCCAACTACTGTGGAGGAAAAGTCTTCAAAAAAGCTGTAGCTTTTGAGACTGGCTTCTGGATTGTCAATGCATTTCAAGTCAACAGTTTCTTGTATTTTCGGGACGGCGTAATAGCGGCATAGCTTTATTGGAGTTACCGTGGGTCGGACTGGGGTTCTGGTGCTTTTTTTTTGTACGTCCATGGTTTTTAGTGGTGTTGCTGAGAATGTTGGGAAAGGAGTTTTGGTCACTTGGGAGGATTTATAGCATATGATACCCCGCAAACCACGTTAGCCATCGGTTATCACCGATGTGGTATGCGATATTCAGGGCTAAGATGCATGAATTTTGTAATAGTTTGGAAAGTTTGGGAGAGATATCATCCAAGTCATTGATATTAAAGTTTGCGTTATTGTAACTTCAAATGTCTCGTGATTCTTTAAAGCTGGTTCCCGGAGTTGTATTGTACTTTAAGCCGAAGTTTCTACTGCTATAGTCATGGAACGGTGGATTGGACAGTGTTAAAGGCATAGTACCGCGGTAGGAGGTAATTGTCATCACTCAGCGAAGGCAGATGTGCTTTTTGTAGAAGCAAGACCGGATTGAGTTGCGGGCATAGTAGAAAGAAGAAGGACATGTTCATACATACGACTTAGGTCTTCGAGGGAGTGGAAGAACTGAGAGATGCGTCATCGAAGAGATCAATCAAGAAATAAATGTGAAGTATTCTAGACGAGGAAATGACGAGAAATCAGATTCTTTGCATAATGATAAATTCAATAATTATATTATTCTAGACTTTAGATTTCTTATCTCAATTAAAGATTTTTCTAAGAAGATATTAAAACTATCTAATAAATTTAATTTTATGAATTTGATTCTTAAAATAAATAAACTTATAGAGTTAATTAAAGATTGTTAATGTTAGATTAATAACCCAAAAAACACTTTGTTGAACGTCCACAACTTCAAAATTTTCATTATCATCATATATAAATTGAACCAAGACATCAATATCCCCTCGCTCACTAGCACCCCGACCATCTGAGGTATTAATGTCGATATTTGACAATTATATTCTTCTTCTTTGTGTCATCCTCATCTGAAGCAGTCGTCATTTTCAACATCAACCATTTCATGATATGAGATTTAATATTTTTTCCGTAAAAATATAATTTCCATCATTTTCATCAACAGTGGTAGTCAAATCCCGATCATCACTTACAAAGATGTAAGAAGAAAAAAATAAAGAAGAATTGGTTAAGAGTAATAGGAATGGCAAGGGCTTGTTGGAATTCAATTACAATAAAAACATCTCCTACTTCATTATTTTCATTGTCTTTATCGTCTCCATCTACATTTTCAATTTGAGAACAGAACTTTTGTAATTTGTCCATGTCAGATGATCAAAATCGTAACAGAAGCTTCTCATTCTTACAATAACCTTATCGGAGAGTCTAACTTGATGTTTTCATATCATGCTGGAGATCAAACTAAGTCTTACCACAACTCATCTTTACTTTCCACACCACAAAGTAAACGAAGAAAAACTTTCAACGAGCTACCTAAGTCTTACCACAACTCATCTTTACTTTTCATACCAGAACACACAATCAAATTCTAACAAGACAAGTTGCTCCATATCATTTACACCTTTATTGAGATTTTACCTTAAAGTAAATCTAGTACCCTACTTTTGGACCACCCCTCTTTTGGACTACCCTTTTTGTTACGAGGTTTGCCGTCTAGATCACGTGGAAGTGCTCTAGGCTCTCGAGGTGGTTTATAACTAGGCGTCAAGCAGGGACTTAAGTAATGACAATAATGATATGCTATTCGTAACTAATAGTAGAGTATACTAAATGATTGTTCTTGAGCACGAAGCTCTATACAAAGGAAATCCATCTTGATTATATAGACCTTCGTACCGATGGCTACTCAGTAGGATTAATACGGCTCAGTACTGAGCTCACTGATCCTTACTGAGCCAGTCACGTGATATTGATTGCACGTGAGGGTTTCTTGTTACTCGGCGTAATAGGCCTGTCACTTTGGATTCTCAAATCGAAATGCGAATAAACCGAGAGATGAAAACTTCGACCATCAAATTCAGATTTCTTTTCGGTTGATTACCTATGGGTGAAGTGATAGCGATGAATGCCACCAAGCCTACTTCTGTCTTTCCACCGAATATTCGCAAGTAATTCACTTCCTCAAACACTATATCAGTATGCATTCACCTCATCCTCAAAGACACACTTGAGAGTTATTACGCACAGTTCGTAAATAATTCAACCAGAGGCAGGCACCAAGAACAAAACCTCGATAAATACAACACAGAATTGAAGAAGTTTTAGAAGGCATTTTCAAGCCTTAAGTATGGCTATATGATATCGACATGCACTAGCACAGATGTATTGCAAAGAAACTTTCAATTCCATATATCTAATCAAAACTGCCCCAAACCAAAAAAAGGAAATAAATTATTTCTAAGAGCAAGAATATAGATTGAAAAAACAACACACACCAATCCCAAGACAGCACACAATTTTCAACTCCCGCAGTCGCCACCCTGCTCCGCCATCTCCCTAACAAAAGGCTGTCACTCCAGGGGGTAAAAAAAATCAAAGTTCACGAGAAGTAGGAACAACACGACTAAACAAACACATACTAGCCTCACAAGGTTCTGAGAGCGTCTCGATGGGCAATGCCGTAATCGTACTATTAGTCGATTCCGGCTCAGCAATCGTAGAAGATTGAGCGGTAACAGGTCCTATGAAGGTTGATAGCTCGATGCTTGAGGATAATGCTAAAGAGATGGGGGAACTAAAGGCCAACGATGAAGATTGTGATTCTAATAGTGGTAGGGATGGCGATACACCTTCTAAAGACGTGGAAGACGAGGAAGATATCGTCGACGTGCTGGAAGATGAACTGGTTGAATCAGAGCTAGAAGATGAACTGGCCGAAGCGGAGCTAGAAGATGATGTGCTCGTCGATGAAGTACTTTCTGAGACGGTTGAAGAAGGCGTTTGAGATACCGAATTAGAATTAGAAGCTACAAGTGTCGAAGTCGAGGTAGAAACCGAAGTAGTTGTTGTTACAGAACGATTGATGAGTGATGTAGAGGTACTCGAACTTGAGCTCGTACTTTGTGTAACAATAATAGAGGTAGTAGTACTAGAGTAACAACGTCCCGCTGTTACAGTACTGGCGGTGATATACATTGCAGGAAGAACCGTCGCACAGATACCAACTCTATCGGCATTAGAGCTTCGGTATACACCAATTGTCCCATTACCGCAGCAGAAATTGCTTTCATAGGTACCGATCGTAACACGATATTGGTTCCATGATCTATCTGCGCATGCATTAAGCTGGGCATAGCAATCCGTGCCTTTATTATGTTAGCTTCGAGAAATAGAAAGTCAGGCGGAAAGAACGTACTACCATTGCAACAATAAGGCGCAGGTCCAGTTCCTGTTCTGCAGGTTTGGCCAGAGGGACAATAGTATCCAGTAGTCCCTGGGCATACGGATTGTCCTGCAAGTTTCGCTACTCCACCCACGAGACTGGATAGAGGTGAGTAGAGAGCATATCCTATGCTGACTCCCGCTGTACCACTACATCCAGAACCACATCCACCTGGAGCATTAGTACCGATAAGACAGTTGCAAGCATTTGCGACGGCAACAGAACCTCCCAGTGTAGCACAAGCACCACTGGCGAGTCCGTTAAGTGCAGGGGAGCCCGGACCTGTGGGTAATGGACACTGCACAGATGCTATGGCCGCTACGGCAAGATAACAAGCATTTACAGGACAGCACGCCATCTTTTATTATGCGGTATCGATCAATGATGAGGATTACCTTTTGCAAAAACAAAAAAGAAGAGGAAACGGCAGATATCAGAAGTTTTACAAAGTTCCATATCCAAGGAATGCTGGGCGTTGACGCCATTATACATGGAATGCGGGCGGGTGAGACCGTTGAAAGACATATGGAACGGCCCTGGAGGAACGGCCCTGGAGGAATGGCATTTGTGTAGATCATAATCATCACTATTAAAAATTCATGGGATTGTGGAATCGCTATGCTACTGCTAATGCTTGGCAAAATACTTGCCAGCATATTATTAACTTTTAAGTAGCTAGGGATAGGGATATATGAGAATAAGTAAGAAACCTTATCACCATCCATACGGATTGTAACTTTCGTATGTGACAAAATGGGACAGAATGACATGAGCTCACTCTTATAGAATTATCAGATGCCGACCTCGAGGTTGTTGTGCGCCAGATGAACGAGATATCTATCTCGTCCACCAAAAAACCATTCTTGATTAGACTATCAAACACTGGAAAGGCCATGGAAAAGATTTCACATGAGCGGCGGAATGTAGCTGCCGACGATATAAGGGATACATATAATCTTAGATCTGCTAGATTACCGAACGATTTCTTTCATGCCTAAACCTAGACATCGGAAATTCACAGATCTGATTATCTTACAGATAACAGATCACTCTTGACAAGTAGAACTTTCTACTATCGATATCTCAAAAGTGTCTACCAGGTATTCGTAGTCAAGATTGAGGTGGTTTACATATTTCCGGAAATCCGCGGGGTAGTCAGAGATATAATTGAGGAATAATGATTGGATGCAGTAGGTAGAGTGGGTGAGTGGGTCGCCAGGATGTGAAGAGGGCGCGACGTCGGAGATGCTGCTTTATTCTGTGGAAGACAGAAAGATGGTACTGCGTGTGAACAGGGTAATGTTGAAGTAGGGTTGGGCATTTGGAGTTATATAATTCATAATGTAAAGCAAAATTTTAGCTTTATATAATAATCTAGTTCGCATTATATAACGACTAAATGGTGGGGTAAATTGAAGCTATTTTGAGATCGATTGATCTCGTCGTCGCTCTCATTTTTGAATGATTTTGTTTTGAATGATTAACCGATTTTGTTAAAAGGAATGACCTTACACAGGGAATAGTGGGAAGCTGACAGGGCAGAACTGAGGCTATATTGGTCTTGTAAATGAATCACTCATTCTCTAAGTTCTACGGAAGTGCGAAGCTCTCCTACAGAGAGCTTCTCAATCTAGTCCTAATAGGACTAGTGCCCTGTGCACGTGCTACGCAGGAACCATTCACTTTAACATATAATAATCTTAAATTATTAAATTATTAAATTATTAAATTATTAAATTATTAAATTATTAAATTATTAAATTATTAAATTATTAAATTATTAAATTATTAAATTATTAAATTATTAAATTATTAAATTATTAAATTATTAAATTATTAAATTATTAAATTATATATTTTTTTTGAAAATAGAACTTTTTAATTATTTATATTGTTTATATTGTTTAAATAAAAATCATAATATAATAACGTAACTTATGGTGAACCGGGTCATATGGGGAACCGGGTCACAAAATTCAATTCTCTCTATGTGATCTTGTTCTACGAGCTACACATTCATCCAATTCCAACTCTAAATCACTTGAACTACTCTCTGGCTCTTCTTCTTCAGTCTCCTCTTCTAATTCTTCAATTGGATGTTTACGTGGTCGCCTTCGTGGCTTTTTCTCCTTCGGTTTTTCCTCCGCTTCACGTACTATTTTCAGTACTTCCTCACTACTAAAGACAAATTAATCTTGTAATTTGACTCTTTTGCCTTTAATTCTCTTTTTTCGAGTCTCAATTACTTCCTGAGCATCAGCGAGCTGTTTCCGAAGTAGGGCTATCTCAGCATTTTGAGATTCTACAAGCCTAGTCATTTTCTTGGCATATCGACGAATTGGTGATACAAGAGAATCATTATCTGCTAGAGCTTTATTAAAGGTTTGATTTGCTTGTCTTAGCTTTATCCCATTTGGAGGAGAGCTCCTGAGTATAGATAAGTCTAGATCTTGATTGGACATTCTCATTTGTAAAGTAGAAGGTTGTTAAAAGGAATTAAATGGTAATATATCAAGTACTTTTTGTAAAGCAAAAGGTACTAAATCAGCTTCTTTTCAATTAGCTTTAATATTAGAAGAATTCAATGCTTTTTTTCTAATATTTTGAAAGAGTTCTACCCATTCAGCTCTTTGAATTCGCTTTACACCAGTTCGAGAATATCGATCGATCTTTAAAATATAATATTGTTTTATTAGCCTATATACTATAATATCAAATGATTGAAGCAAATGAGAGCAATAAAGAGGTAATATAAGTAAATCGATTTCCTTCTCTATATAGAAAGCAATAAAGCTGTCTGTAATATGATTTGAATAGCCATCCATGATCAAAAGTCGAGGTCGGTCACCTGACACTTTCTTGGATTCTGATTCGAAAACCCTTTTTAGCCATTCTAATCCATGACTATTTGAGGTCCATTCATTCGTACTTGTAGAAAACTGTCAGCTTTGAGATGTGTCCTTTGGAATCTATGCAGAATTCGTATTCTGAGCCTTGAAAATGATTATAGGTAATAAAGCCTTTCCAACTGTATTGATACATTCAAATACAGTTATCCATTCTTGTTTGCTAGCTGTAACTTTCCAATTCGATTTCTGAGTAGAATCGACTATAATACACATACTTTGAGTACTTCCAACTCCAAATCCGGTTTTGTCTATATTATATATATTATCTAATTCATATTTTTGTTCAATGAGATATATACAAAACATATCAAACCAAGCTTGAATATTCTCTGGAATTGTCACTTTAGCCCGATTAGACTCTAATTAATGTGAATAACATGTTTTAAGTTCTGGATGTCGTTTTTGGAATCTATAGATCCATTTGTGGTCTATAAATGGAATTTCTGTCGAGATAGGAATTCGAGATGATGCGACCTGAATACATCGAAGACGAATTTCGTCGGCTATTTCCTTCATCAATATAGGTATAGCAGGGAATCCAGTGATAGTAAGTCGTGAAATCCATCGTACAAGAGTATTTTCTTTTGTGTTTAAAAGAATTTGAGCCATTTCGTAGGATTGAGTACATGATTTCCTTCCAGCGACCCTAACTATGAGAGTTGACTTAGGAACTTCAAAATACTCTGCAACCTTTCTAATTGATTTAAAGTCCTTCAATTGAAGTACAATAATAGCATTCTGTATTTTCTCTTCAATTTGAGAAGGTGTAAAAGGTGATTCGGTATGCATAGCAAAATTTGTTGGGGTTTGAAGTCAGTGATGGGCTAAATGTGACCCGGTTCCCCATATGACCCGGTTCACCATAAGTTACGTTATGTTATTTTAATAAAATAATTATATAACTGAAAGAAAATCTGTCCTGTCTCGTAGATGAAGGGGCTGGCTCGCTTTGATTTTACTTGTGACTAGACGTTCGCGCGGAAATGATGTAGGTTTGACCTTCAACTTGTAAGCGGCAACGTAAATGACCATTTCAAGGTTAGTCATCCCCATCAACCCGCATGGAGGGGCAATATGAAATTTCTTATCGATGGCGTTATTGCACGATAACAGCTGCTCAGCAAACACCGAAAATAAGAACTTAGGAGTCAATTCGGACGGAGATGGTAAGGAGATATTTCGTTCTTTTATTTTACCTTCATTCATTGTAAGCTGAATATTACATTTGTGCATTTGGCTTTATTTATATTCATCTCTCTTCACATTTCATACTCCATTCCTTTGATCATATCTATCCGATAAGACTATTCCCTTGAATCCCCTGTTACTATCCATCTCATCACATTGAGACAATACCAGAAGGAATTGGGCCGTATTCATTATGACTCCAATATCTCTCCTTACAGCTATTGATTCAACTTCCCACATTCATCTTATTGTTGGGTCCAATCCATTAGCAGGAGCAAGATGTACAAAATCAATCGAAGTAGGGGCAAAACCAATTCTCATTGCGCCCGAATCCGCCCAATTACATTATACATTACAAAAACGAATTGAAAATGGCGAAGCAGAATGGCTAAAGAAATCCTTCGAAGATGATGATGTTATGACCTTGGGAAGAGAAGAAATTGGAAGAGTAGTCGATGCAGTGTTTGTTACATCGGGGCCTCGAGATCCCTTGAGTATGTATAGCTTCCTTGCATGAGAGGTTGCAAAGCTAACATGTTCAGGTGCGCATATCTCTCAACTTTGCAAACGAAATCGCATACCAGTGAATGTAGCAGATGCATCAAATCTCTGCACATTTTCCCTCCTTTCAACACATACCGACGGACCACTTCAAATAGGCGTAACAACCAATGGCAAGGGTTGCAAACTCTCCTCTAGAATCCGTCGCGAAATTGCCTCCTCACTTCCTACAAATTTAGGGGAGTCATGTCTACGACTCGGTACAATTCGCAGACGTATACAAGAAGAAGATCATCTGGCACATCTCACTGCAGCTGGGGACTTGGATAATGAAGAAGAAATAGATCAAAGTGCTACTTTCAATAAACTCATTACGGAAGCAGACCTCGATGCTGCGAAAAATAGACGCATGAGATGGCTTTCCCAAATCTGTGAATATTGGCCTCTTCGTCGATTGGCTTCAATCACGGATTCAGATGTCGAGAGCGTGTTAAAATCATATGCCACCAATCCGTCAACTTCCACGCCGCTCGACACATCAATTCTGGATTCCCGCGTGTCTAAACTCCCACAAATAATTTTGGCTGGTTCAGGACCAGGACACCCCGACCTTCTCACTCGCGCAACTCACAAAGCCATCCTCTCCGCTGACATAATTCTCGCCGACAAACTCGTTCCCTCCGGCGTTCTCGACCTAATCCCCCGTCGAACCCCTATTCACATCGCGCGCAAATTCCCTGGCAATGCCGAACTCGCCCAACAAGAATTATTATCCCTCGGACTAGCTGGTTTGCAGGCCGGCAAAACTGTTTTGCGTTTGAAACAGGGCGATCCATATATATACGGAAGAGGAGGAGAAGAGTTTGAGTTTTTCCGAAAAGAAGGGTATGGAGATCGAGTTGTCGTACTTCCAGGTATCACGAGTGCATTGAGTGCGCCGCTGTTCGCAGGAATACCGGCGACGCAGAGGGCGGTTAGTGATCAAGTACTTATATGTACTGGAACTGGAAGAAAAGGAAAACCTACTGTGCCGCCTCAATATGTAGCTACTCAAACTGTGGTGTTCCTAATGGCACTTCACAGGATTAAGGGGCTAGTAGCTGATCTCACCACTCACGATTCCGAAGATGTAAAGATAGTCGATGAGAACGGGGAAGTCGATCAAAGCAGGAAATTATGGCCGCTAAGCACTCCATGTGCAGTCATAGAACGAGCATCATGTCCGGATCAAAGGGTGGTGAGAACATCTTTAGAATGGGTCGTAGATGCTATTGAAGAAGTGGGTAGTAGACCACCTGGACTCTTGGTACTAGGTGCTGCGTGCGAGGTTTTGTTCAATCAAAATTCTAGAAAAGAGGGGAGGAAATGGGTTACTGAAGAGGGTTTTAAGGGGTTGAATGATTTAGGTTTAGCTGAGATGGGATTAGGGGTTTGTGGTGATGAAGGGGGGAGGCCGGATGTGGTGAGGGGGGATAGTTTCGGAAGGGAATTAAAGGTTTAGATTTTATGGAGAGAGGGAAGATATGATACCATAGTTTAGAAAGCGGATTTGAGTTTATTTTTGTCTATATCCATTAAATTAAACTTCAACGTTTCCTTAATGAAGCTGAGCCCGGGAGGCTATCATCATCGTGCATTTAACCTTCACCCTGTTCCCACTCTTGAAATATGGATTTAACACACAGCTCAGGCCCACTGAGACTAATATCAAGACCCCTTCGGTAAGAATATGCTATATGGGTGCTAAGCACAGCACCAATAGTGTATTCCCATGGCACAATCCGCATTTCCGATCATCATAACCCGCTTGGCATCTTGGGCTGTTTATTCCAGCGCAGAAAGTTCCTTACCATTAACTTTAGCCCACTTTGGAATGCAACCCAAGCATATAACGAAGCTCGAACCGAGTTGTAGCGATGAAGCTGGATCGGGGTTGACTTGCGAGATTTGGGTGTCGGTGTAGGGTGGGCGACTGGGTGAATGGGCCTTTGAAATGAATCTCCGAAATGACATTTCTCTTCTTAAAACAACCTTTGTTCAATTGGGAGGAAGGGTTCCATAACAGCAGTCCGGAATGCTTGACACTCATGGAAACTCGTTCCCAATATCCCTTGCCGCACATGCTTAACCAAATCCCCGAAAATCACTCATCAAAAGACGGCGGCGCAATACTCATCCTCAACTGTCTCTGTCTCTGCTGACTCTGCAACCCCAACCTCTCAACCGCATAACCCAATCTCTCCTTCTTCTGCCTCAAAACCTTCAACCTCATAGCCTTTTCCTCATTTCCTCCTCCTCCTCCATTCCCACTTTTACTCAACCCCAATTCCCAACTCTTCTTGCGACTTAGTTTTGAAGCTTTAGATGGAGGGTTTGTAGTGGAGGAAGTGGAGGATTCGAGACGCCCGGATAGGAGTTGGGAGCGGGCGATTAGTTGTTCTTCTTTTCGTTGGAGGCGGGAGATTAGGGATTCAGAGCGGGAAAGGAGGGTTTCGATTGCGGGTTCGAGTTCTTCGGCTAGGGAACGCTGGGCTGCGTGGAGGGTTGTGGAGGGGGTTAGTTCGAAGTGCTGGGGATTTGGTTAGTTTATGGTTATTTTGGTGGGGATTGGGATTCGGGTGGTTTGTAGATGGGGATGGGGATGGGGATAGGAATGCGGATTGGTCTTTATTGGAAAGAGGAAAGAGGAAAGAGAGACATACCCTAGTAGTACTAAGAACAGATTTTAAACGTGGGAAATCTGATATTCCGGAATCAAGTATGGAGATGCTGTTGTCCAAGGTAGTGAGAGAGGATCGGAGGGAAGCTACGGAGGAGGAAAGAAGTGCAGAAGGACTTTGCGTATTCATTTCCGTAGATATTATGAGTAATATAATTGAGGGTGAGAAATGGAGTGCTAGAGTAGTTAATGGACAGTTTGGGAATGATATACTGCTGTAGATTGAGGTTGTTGATATTTGTGATGGAAAACGCGATGGTTGCTGGGACAGGGATACCGGTATTTACTCCCATGTGAATTTTTGGCGGGGTGGATGAAGGGTCACCGGGAGATGTAAGTCATCAGGGACCGGCGACTACTTATGTGTGGAGTTGCAACTTTCTTTTGACGTGCAAAATAGTAAGCCGTTATTAGAAGTTCACAATGATTTGAACCCATTTTACATTAAGATATAAAGGCAACTATACATTTAGTGGCTACTTGCTTAAACTTCCTACTCATGAACTGCATATCAACGGTCTAGGTTTTACGTAAGCCATTTTTGCAAGCATCCTTATCAGAAAATAATCTCAACAATCTCAACAGTAACATCTCAATTGTCAGCACATTAAACCAGGATATTCAAGATGGCATCAATAGTACCAAGATTCAGATGTCTCAATGCGCCCCCATTGCGACAGACATCAAGAAATATTCTCGCAATTCCTACTGCAACCTCACGATCATTCGCCACTGAAATAGATGTATCCAAGCCGACACCCATCGTAAAACGACGTCCTACATACTTTAAAGACAAGATCAATGCCGTACCCTCGTTTTCGGAGTTTGTCGGTCTGCCAGAGAAAGCTTTCACACCTGAAGATGCACTCGAATTGCGTACCGCGATGGTTGGTCCTCCTGGAAAGAAGAGGCAAATTACAAGATTACCTGAATGGTTAAAGACGCCAATTCCGGACAATTCGAATTACAAAAAGATCAAGAAGGATCTGCGAGGGTTAAATTTACATACTGTATGCGAAGAAGCTCGATGTCCGAATATCTCGGATTGCTGGGGTGGTAGTGATAAAAGTGCTGCGACTGCGACAATTATGTTGATGGGAGATACTTGCACAAGAGGATGTCGATTCTGTAGTGTTAAGACATCTAAAGCACCGCCTCCGTTGGATCCTCACGAACCGGAACATACAGCTGAAGCATTGTCTAGATGGGGTTTGGGATATGTTGTTTTGACATCTGTGGATAGAGATGATCTTGCAGATGGAGGGGCAAGACATTTTGCAGAGACAATCATGAAGATTAAGCAGAAGAAATCTTCAATCTTGGTTGAGGCCTTGACGGGTGACTATGGCGGAGATTTGGAAATGGTGAAATTGGTTGCGGAAAGTGGTTTAGATGTTTATGCGCATAACATGGAGACTACTGAAGAACTTACACCATTTGTTCGGGATAGAAGAGCGAAATACCGACAAAGTTTGAAGGTTTTGGAAGCGGCGAAGAAAGCTAAACCTTCATTAATTACAAAGACAAGTATTATGCTTGGATTGGGAGAAACGGAGGAAGCATTATGGCAAGCATTGAGAGGTATGACATGTTCTCCCGTCGGTTATTTCGTTTAATCATTAACATTTAACTTCCAGATCTCCGAGAAGTCGATGTTGACGTCGTTACTTTCGGTCAATATATGCGCCCTACCAAACGTCATATGAAAGTAGAAGAATATGTTACACCTGAGGTATTTGAGATCTGGCGTCAACGCGCATTAGATCTTGGGTTCTTATATTGTGCCAGTGGACCTTTAGTGAGAAGTTCGTACAAAGCTGGTGAGGCATTCATAGAGAATGTTCTCAAGAAGAGAAAGGGTGTAACTATATTATCTGATGAAGCTACTGGTATGGATAAAGCAATTGTATAATAATGTCTCAATCTTACAATTAATACTTCAACGTATGATAAGATGAGAATGGCGTTTGGGGTATATCATTGGTGGCGGGAAGAAAGGTATAGATGATAATTGCATCTGATTACTAAGTTAGATATTCGTTATATATTATAAATATTTTTTTCAACCATTTTTATTCTTCTCTCTGTTGTAATCCGCATATATTTGGTCAACTCCTTGATATTTTCAATTTTGCAAGAGCGAGACGGAAAATATTCCGGGTCAGATGAATAATTTTGTACTAGGGAGAAAGTACTATCACTAGGAATGTACTCACGATCACAGCAATCATGAAAAAAAAAAACAAAAAAACCTTATAAAATTCTAGTATCCCCCTCCCAATCTCGCGCTCCTATCTTTCACCCGTTTCTCATCCCAACAGCCACAACACACCCAAAAATTCACTGCAGTATCCAAAACCCGAGAAGTATTCTTATGCCTCCCCCCTTCCCTTTTAAGATCTTACCTCGCTTACGCAGCTGCTCTGTACCCTGCCTGACCAATATCCCTTTTTCTTATGGATTTGATGTATGGCTATGGCTATGGCTATAGTGGTGTGGTTAGGGAGATGGTTGAATGGATGGATGGGTTTAGTGGGATAGTGGGATAGTGTATTGATGCTGCGAGTCGGAGTCGGGGTTGAAGCCGAGATAATACTCAGAGGCAGATTTAGACTATGACTGTGACTGTGACTGTGTTGCTGGATATTAGTGGGGATGATGATATTTTGATGGATTGATGCAATTACTTATATTCTTCTTTTTTTTGAAAGGATCGAGTGTGGTGTTGAGATTTGGTTGTAGGAGTATTTATTGCGAAAATGAGAGAGGGCTTGAAATAAAGATTGCAGATATTGCGCTACATTTTCTGCGCAGGGTGCTTGGGTTTTTAGCGCGTGGATATGTGTTCGTGTGGAAGAAAGAGGTAGGAAAATTATTCTATGACTGGAGAATAGTCATAGGTTTGCTACTTTATTAATTAAGTGTACATGCAAGCCCTAATAGCTATGGTATGATTCCAATCTTTGGACACTTAGCAGCCTGGCAATCGAAATAGTTTTCGATGTGCTGATGTTGTTTTTATAAGCGGCATATTTATTCGCACCATTGGAATCATAAAACGGATGTAAAATTATCTGTCGCATTATGAGGTGCTGTTGATTCTTTTGGAAATCTGGTATATCAATATGATGCAGCATTGCTATATCAATATAATCTTAAACAGTCGGTATCCTCGCTTAATAACAAAGGAGAGTGAGTGATTGCTCCCACGCCAAATACTAAACCAAGCCCTCTCTATCGCAAGTTTTCAGGTCACTTGCACACCAGCTATGCTAAAAATCCCAAACACTTTCATACATTGAATATCTATTTGTTGCTTTTAAAACCTGCCTTAGAAGCCACAAAGTTGTAATGAGATGTTGGTATCCAGTCTGCATCACCCTTTAAAAGTTTATTTGACTCTTCATTATTTGTTTCCTATTACTTCTCCATTTTCCTTTGGCCCCTTTTGCTATATTTTCCTGCTTTCTAGCAAATGTGGTGAATGCTAGCGGCTCGGTGTATAAGCTGGTTCGCGTAGAAGGTGAGATATAGTGCGATTCATGGGGATATAAGACTGCCAGCTGGGCTCATCGAGAAGTTGCTTGCAAATACAATAACTCTTTCTGTGCAGTGCTTAATGGATCATTTTCTGATTTACAACTCAAATTCGATGCTCTGGTATTCGTAAAATATTTTCCTTTGCTGCTTGTCCCTTGGGTTCTTCCCGTTAGAGACCGGGGTTTGCTTTGAGATTTTCTCCTGAGCCCTCTGCACCCAATAGGATTTCTAATAGTTTTTGTTTCATATAACTTTGTCTAAAGGGAAATCTACATCATTCTTCAAAATGCTCGCTCCAATATCAACACTAATTCTCATGCCTTTGTTCGGACATTACATCTCAGTTCGAATATCTATTCTTCTCTTCATAATTCTTTGACTTCTCGATAATTTTCCAATTTTGCACCATTGCTTCGTACAGCTTGCTTTTTTGAAGCGAAGAATCCCTTTTGCTGGTTAAGTTTCATATTCAGTTTCGGGATGAAAATCTCGAGTTCGCGTAACATTGCGAAGTATGTCTGGATGTACATATCACGAAAGAACATCCACGAGCTTCACAACTTTGAAGCTGCCTCTGTTTCCGTTGAGAAGCGCTCCAAGATTCGTCGAATGTAAGGCCAAACAGGTTCAACCAAGGAATGGCGCAATTTATCCACGACTACCCACTCAAGAGTCTCAAAACCCTGGCCACGAGCACGATAACTCTCGAGCGCGGTCATAAGTGCTTGAGCCCTTATCAGAGGAACAAAAACATCTTCCTTGCCGTGTAGCATGTGCAATACGGTATTTTTCGCCCAACCTTCAGATAATCCATTTTTTTCTTGCATTTGGGCTATAGTTTCTAGGGGCGTTGCAGAAAACCCTGCCCATGTAATCACAGCTCCCAGATCCGCAGCTCTTCGTCGTGTGAGCAGGAATAAGTACAAAATCGAGGAGCCCTGACTGTCACCCATGAAAATAATCCGGTTTGGAGGTGTACCAGTTGCAGCCTCCGCATCAATGAGAGACTCAAAGTAGTCAAGTGAGACTTCGATATCATGCACATCAGAATTATGCTGTCCGAACTCGTGAATCTTTGAAGGGTCGCCAGCAGAGGGAACGGGTTGGTCAATGTTATACCATGTATGTTTTCCTGGATTCGGCCAATTATTTGGCAACCCTTCCGGGATAATGATCTTGACATGCTGAAGTGAAGGTGACTTGTGGATGTGATGAGCTACAGATTTTCCGTTTGGAGGATGCTGGTTGAATTGGTCGGCAGACCAACCATAGCCGTGTAGGAAGATAAGCGTAGCAGCTTTATCAGGAGTTGTGGTAGCTTTTGGCGGCGAAATGGAAATAGGATGTCGTCGGTGATTTTCTAAGGACATTTTGTTACAATTGAAAATAGAACCGAGTATCGATGCACCCCGCTGTACTTTTAGTCACTTTATTGTTGATGCTAGTATGAAATATGTTATACACTCTTGTAAATATCGAAGCGAGATCACAATATGGTGAGGTATAAAATAATGATAATCGGTTTGGTGAGCTATGAAGTGAAAACTAGGCTATGACAAGGGTCGGGAAGCTAAACTTCAATAGTAAAGCTTATCGATAGCCAGTCGAAAAGAACTATGCAGTGGATAATTCTGACTAATCATGCTTTTGCAATGTAGAGCCATCTCAGGCTCAGGACTGAAAGTCGTGAAACGCCGTCTTTGATTGGTGTCAGCTTGCATAGTGTAACTCACTAATAGGTCAGCATTAGTGGCATTCCCTCTGTGGGACTTTGATTGCGAAACGATTGTGTCGTGCAACAATGTTGCACCACCATCCATTCGAGGCCAGGAGATAGTGCTACTCTGTCATCACCTTATAGTTCTATGTGCCAACTGTCTTTCAAAACGGCGGCCTGCCGCCTTGTAGTATGAAAACATTTCGAGGACTTTTCTTTGAGAATTAATGCTCTGGGTAGCGATGGTCCCAGGGGTAGAACACATCATCCAAAGGAGAGATCGTATGGCTGTTTGCCACAGAAATTAAGCGAGCTGTAATTATGTTAAGGTAAATGATGAGCACTAGAAGGTCATATTCACTTCAAAGGTAAGGATATCATAGGTACCTCACAGTCTTATCTTCCTTACTGTTGATTTTTAAACAACTTTGGTAATTTGTCAATGTACAGTTTAGAATCTGTTCAACAGTGATGCTTTAGTTTGAGACATGTTTACTCCAATCACACCAGAATCGTGCCTTCAATCATTATTAATTCCCCAGAGACACACTCGGTTCCAGGTAATTGCATATCGTCTCACTCCATAAAATGCTTTTAAGCGATGTCATTATGCTAAAACTATTCTAATTGTGCTTCCAAACATTGATCTACCATCTATTGTCAATACTCACGTACATACCAACCAAATTTAATCCCGATTTGTCGGCAATATTTTATGCGAGATATGTTAGGACATTGAGATATCAAAGTCCATAATATCTATAAAGCAGTGCTAAGAGAAAGCTAACATGGATGAAGACGAGAAAGATTCCGCAATGATTCTGCGGCGAAAGAAAATTATCATCGAAATCAGTATCAACACTGCTTCTCAATGGTATATATAAACAACGATGCATAGCTAAGGAACGTAATGGGTAGAGATAAAGGAATATGACGGGCGTCTCTTTTGAACACTAATAGCTCTAAACGGTACACGGTCATGGAGGGAGGAATTACTTCGTAGATTTGCACAATCAAAGACTTACAAAATAGAATACACAAAATATCATAACTAGGAAATTTTACTTTTGCACCTCAGTAATACCAAAATGCTAGAATGTGAAAGATGTTGAGAAGTAAACCCATTATATATAAACGTCGAAGTGTGCTTGCTACTCAACTCTTTACAGCTCCGACACCCTCGATCTACACCATGCTACTGCCTCACAAACAACAGATTAATAGCAACACACCGCGGCTCTTTCCAGGTATTCACCATTCTCTTGTACCGTCAGAATATGCTGAAGGTTCTTTAATGTCCATAACACATTTGTAAACCGATTATTAAATCGGAAAACCCGGAATCCAGCTCGGATTTCGCAGATGTGGGATAAGAACTCAAGCGAACTGACTAATATGGTGGCATTATGTTTCTTTGCAATCGAGAAGAATCTAGCGTGCACTTGTGTAGATGTCGGACGGGCTTTGCAACACGCATAAATTTTATGACAGTTTCGATGCCGGAGATGGATATACGAAGATGGAAATCATTTGGAGTTTAGACAAGGACTGCGGTTGGTAATAGAGAGTATAAGAAAAGAGAGAAAGGTGAGGAACGATGAATGGTCGACGAAGAAGTTGCAAGGCAGAATCTATGATAACAATGGAGACTGTTGGTTCTATGATGCTGCAGTCGTTGCTTGCGAGTATTGGAAATGTTGGGGAGGTAGAACAATACTCCATACTCCGTAGAGATACGACTTATCCGATCAATACCACAACTACCAACCTATCTACCTATTTTCCACACCAAAGCCCTCTATGCACCCAAACGAAAGCCAATATAGAATTCCCGAAGTTTTACCAACCTGACTAAGGCAGGCCAACCCACCCAACGAATCAACAACCACCGGCTATCATCGCATCACACACCCCGCGCGCATCTACGAAACTCCGACGGCCATTCCAACCGGCTAAGTATATAACCGTACCAATCTATCTCCAAGCGTGTGAATTACTAGCAAGTAAGTTTTAAACATCGATGCCGTTGAGTACTAATGATATTCTGCGTTATACGATACATTTTTTTGTAATGTGATGGGTTTCTTAAGTTTTTATCCCCTTAGAAAGTAGTACTTTCTAAAGAGGAAAAGAGGAATTCCAAGATATGATGTGGATCTGGGCATGGGATACGCAGCACTGGCCATGTAACTTGCCGGTCTCAATTTCTTAATTCTTAATTGTTGATGATAGTTTGGGACTTTTTGTTTGATTATTTTACTTTACTGGTTTCCCATACATATCCTTATCTATCTACCTACCTAAGACCGATGTTCTTTTAGTTGATCGGACTTGAGCTTTTCTTTTTCGTCGTATTGCACTGCATTATTTTTTGGTTGGCAGTTGTGTCATATGCGTTTCATACTCAGTAATTTATGTTGATATTGATATTATATTGCCATTTCAATTTTGTTTCATTTTCCCCCTCAATATAAAACTCTTTCATCTACACGAGCAAGCAAAAAGACAATCTGATTATCATGTCTTTTAAACCAGCAATTGCAAGCATGTCCCTCGGACGCTGTTACGCAGGTCATAGTCTCGAAACAAAATTCAAAGCCGCTAGAGATGCTGGTCTCTCCGGCATTGAAATGTGTAAGAACACTACCTACCCTCTTCACCATCAGCAAAACTAAACCGATCAATAGTCTATGAAGATCTAGCCGACCTAGCCTCTACACTCCCATCTCACCCATCCCCATCCTCTCACATCCACGCCGCGCAATATATTCGCTCCCTCTCCTCATACTATGCCCTCCCCATCATAGCCTGCGGACCCTTCTTCTGCGAAGAAGGACTTCTTTCCCCTTCAGCTTGGAAATCTAAACTTCAAGACCTGCGTCTCTGGTTCCAAGTTTGTCGTATCCTAGGTACAGACATCATCCAAATCCCTTCTACATTTTCCAGCGCATCCACCACCAACCCACCCTCCCTTTCAAAAATGATCACCGATCTCCGCGAAATAGCCGATCTAGGCGCAGCCCAAAAACCACCTTTCAGATTCGCTTTTGAAAATTTATGTTTCGGGTCGTATATTGATACGTGGAGCGGGGCGTGGGAAATTGTAAAAGGCGTAGATAGGGAGAACTTCGGCTTATGTCTCGATACATTCAACATCTGCGGACGGGAATATGCAGATCCAGCTTCACCTAGTGGTACGGTATCGAATGCACACGTTACATTTAGACAGAGTATGGAGAAGATGGTACGAACTATTGATCCGAAGAAAGTATTCTATATCCAAATTGTCGATGCAGAACGTCTAGCGAGACCACTGATTGAAGGACATGAATTTTATTCCGAGGGAATGAAAGCACGGATGTCGTGGAGTAGGAATTGTAGGTTATTTTTGGGTGAACAGGATAGAGGGGGATATTTGCCCGTGATGGATGTGGTGAGTGCTATTTGTGATGGGTTGGGATATAGGGGATGGGTGAGTTTCGAATTATTTAATCGGAGTTTGGTGGAGAGGGGCGATTATGTGCCGATGGAACATGCTGAGAGGGCGGTGAGGAGCTGGGGATATGTTTGTGGGGAGATGGGGTGGGAGAATGTGTGTGCTAATGTCAATGAGAAGAGGGCCGAGAAGGAGAGGAGAGGAGAGATAGGGAGTGAGGTTATGGCTCGATTGTAAGTTTTGGATGTTTTGGATATGGTATTAGGATGATGATATGCATCTACATGGCGTTCGTGAGGACAAGGATATTTTTACATCATGGCGCATAGCATAAATGTTGCGGTTATACGGTCTTTTATATGTATGTATTGGATATACCGCTAGGAATTCTTCCACTATTAACATTGCACTTATGCATTTATTTGTACACAATCATACAATCTCTTCAAAGCTTCCTCTTCCAAAACGAAGACGCATCAGCCATTCCCACCAGAATTCCTTCTTTGCTCCTCGGCGGCACTTAATGATTGTAGTATCTGTCCAGCCTCAATTCCTTCATCCCCATGTGCAAAATCTATGCCTCTTCCGAATCCCGCATCACCGGGCATATTCATTCCTGTGTTTCCAAACACTTGAGCACTGATTCCTGACTGGTTTACCGCAGAGCTCGCTAATAATTGCTGCAACGTACTATTGTTCGAATAGAGGGGATCAGGTTCCCGACAAAAGGTATAGAAGTCCTGGTTTCGGTTATCCGGATCCTCAAATCCGAGATTTACTAGACTTTGATCCATACTATTCGTCCTAGGTGTCTGTTAGCATTGAACTTGATTTACTAGACATAATCCCCCATGGTGAGTAACATACCATTCCATTGCATCCATGACAGCAAAATCGTTAAATATCGCATCACCATCAGTATCCAAACTATTTTGTGCTGTCGCTCGGTGAAAGTTTGGTGATTGTTGCAGCAATCCAAAGGGCATTTGATTAATGGTTCTATTTTGGTTCTTATTTTGCTGGTGAGCACTCCAGGCATTTAGATTAGGGGTGTTCCCATGAGGACTCTCCGGAATTCTAGGAAAATTTTCTACCACAGAGCCATTGAAAGAGTGGTTGGACTGCATCATCGAAGAGTCAGTGAGTGCATGTTGAGGAAGACTTGAGGAATGTGAGGACCAAAGTATTATGTGAAGTGGAAAATCAAGGTTTCTAATGATCTTGGTTACGGTTCAATCCTCAAGACTTCAATGTTCGAAACAATTCTGACTACCTTAATAAATCCATTGTGGTAATGCAGCGCTAGCTAGCGGAATCGAAATTCCGGAAAAGATGCACAAGTAAAAACATGGAATTGAGTAATTGAGAGTACAATTTCAAGGAACAATCAAACTTACGTGTGATGTAGGCGGCATGAGGTTCTTCGCATACTGCAGATTACTTCTGTTAGGCCGTGCTACGCCCATACTATTCATTGACTGGGATCGGAAGACTTGAGGACTGTAGGGCTGGCTTATTTCGTAACTGGCTGTACTATTTGGCGTCTTGATCGATTGAGTTGTTTCCGCGGCGGCTGGAACCATAAGATCAAATGCGGCTTGGCTTTCACGTCGATTTTTTAAAAGGACATTTTCAGAAGCATCTTTAAAAGATTCAAATACTGGCCAAGCTGGTTCCATCGCAGAAACGCACATATCTAAATTATATTTCCAATCGTCAAGAACTAGATTTTAGTGAGTCAGTCATGCATTAATATTAATCGCAATAATCGAAGACACTTGTACATCAAGGAAGACTTGCACATTGAATGTAAAATAAACATCGGGGAGGGCAGGAAAGAATCTTCCACTCACCAATATGTGTGTTTTCTATACTTCGTCGGACTGCATGGACAACGTCATATGCTTTCTTAGTGTAATATTCGAATGTGGGTGGGACAATAAGAAGTCCAAATGTATGTGAGTGCCGCTTTAGAAGGTGGACAATTTGACGTGCCGATCTCGTACAAGGTTCTAAATCAAGGCTTCCCTTTGGTTGACCATGGGATAGAAGTTGGCATTCGGCAAGCGTTGTAAAATATGCAACATGGAGATGATAATGATGCGGCAGCAAGGCGGAAGTTTGCTCGTTGTTCATTGCGATAGAATCGGAATGCAAAGGCTGAGGTTGGGACTGACTCCATACATGTAACCTTTCCAACAAGCCGGTGCTGAATTTGACGCTTTTCGAACTATCAGCTGCACAACTTGCATCATTCAGTATTTGGAGAACTTGGACTAAGCGGTTGAAGGTACTCAGAATAGATGCAGGAACTCTAGAGTTTCCAACGGCATTTCTTCGGACAGTGAGACAGTCCGTCCAGGGATCCCATTCCTCGAGTCCATCTTCAACCAACATACCAACATGGTCCATATCGTCTGACCTCAAATGCGGTCGTCTTCGTAAACGTGCTGCAACCAAGGTATCTAGCGCAAAACACCCAAGAAATACATGCTTAGATCTCGAACTATGCTTTGGGGGTTTTGGGTCCTCAGACAATGGTTTCTCCAGACCAAGATCAATTGCAATCCTGACAGCTTGTCCAATAAGGATCCATGCCCTGTTGAAATGCCCAAGCCCAAGATTCGTGAGGGTTAAGATTAATAGAGCCTGCACATGGCCAAGATCAAAACTTCCTTCTTCATTCGGAATAAGAGCTCTTGCGTGCGTATACATTCTTTCAGCCGTCCATACATCTTGTGATACCAACCCTTGAGCATGAGGTATGTTGTTTATTGCTCTATGTTGAAACTTGGCATAAGCTATTGCAGCCCATAAAAGTGCGTGGTCACCACTAACAGTCTCCGCTCCATTGGTCCTAATTTGAGAATATTGATATGAGATTCTTAACAAATCGTGCTTTTCTATAACTGGCAGCCAGCAATGCGTATAAGAAAAATATACATCAAGTAGATGCCAAGTCTCCGATGGAAGCTCTGGCAGGTTCGTCTTGCTACCACTTGAGACTGTTGGATAAGCAGGACTGAGTATTGAGCCATAATGTGCGTTAGAGAAGTTTTCCATAGAGCTTCCGGCGGCCATAGGTGACAAAGCTTCCTCTTGTATCTGAAAATCCGATTTCTGGTCGGGCCAGCCACTTATCGATGTCCTTGTTTGAGATTCATTGTCCGGAACAGATATGGGAGAATCTGACTGGCCAACTACTAGCACAGGTCGCTTCCCTAGTTGAACATCGGAATCGAGCCGTTTTCTCTTAGTGATATCAGCACTACCAGACCCTGGTTCTAATATTGGTAGTAATCTCTCAAGCTCTCTCGACAATTGAGATTTCCTCCATACTTCGGCCAGACTGTCCGATTGTCCATCCTCATTTCTCCAAATACTAATAAGTGCCTCGTTTTTCTCGTCCCCCTTAAACATTGGGAAGTCAGTAAGTGGCGAATATCCCGTGGCTTTACAAAGTCCCGAGGGAATAGGGACGCTTCTGTTACTACAATTCCCTTGAAGATTTGAATTCGCCCACGACCAGAGCGTATAATATAAAATGGATATCTGGAGCCTAGAATGAAAGGACTGATTATGCTCACATTAAATACCGAGAGGATTTCTTCCTCGACGCCTTCAACTTCTCTTATCGTTAGGCCCCATAATTTCTCTATCCCACGGACATATCCTAAAGACCATAATCAGTAATTGGTTATCAAAAGGGACGCAGAGGCTGAAACAGTGAAACATATTCAAACACTCCGACACTCCAAAGGTTCAAATACATTCAACTATTCAAACCAATTCGGATATTTAAGCCAATCCAGACATTCAAATACATCCGGACGTCGATATACATTCGAACATGCAAATAGTTCGACATTCGGACAGAAGTGAAAATTCATGCAGGACTAGTGACCAAAAGCGAACCAAATATACGCACCTTCCGGTAATCCACGTTTCTTCACATTCGCGTCGTATGAGCAAGTCCGACCGTGGGTCAAACAAGTTGAGCACGATGGCCGTTTTCCGTCGCATTTGTCTTTGCGACTCCGGCACTTATCGCAAGCCTGAGAAACTCGTTTTCGTTTGCCCTGCAACTGCTCCTTGAAGCCCCCTGGTACAGCCATGGCGTCCTTCTTGTTGTTCGATGATGCTTCTCCGGACTTCGAGCTGCCGGGAAAAACTTCATGCTCCATTATTACAATGGATAATGGACAACAAGGGACGATGCCCGCTTCAGCCTAAGATACCTTCGCAAGCAAAGCACATGTCTGTCGCTCACTTAGTCGTGCCTATTTCGACTAAGAGGAGAATTGTTAGCTTCGTGGGCAAATCAGAAGGATCGTCGTTCGCGCGTCGAGGTTGTTGACCAGTTCGGTGGGTATTCTTCTCCTGCAAAAGCTATCAATAGTTTGACTCGAATGCGGCAGTGAAGCTGATTTGCAGTAACGCGATGCATCTAGTGCAATTGGATGTCTTGAAGTCGTTGTTCCTTCCCCATACAAAATTTGACGTAAATCCGAATTTCCAAATTCATCATCGACACTTTTCCCCATACCCCACAGACAGCCATGACCACGGAAAAAGTCTTATCCAGAGATGCTGAGTAATCACCGCCTTTCCATCGTTCATTGGTCGTCTCGCGGTGTGAGTGGTCGAAGGGTCCAATGATCGGCATTTAAGTACCTGGTGATGATTGTAAAGATAGAACTTGTTTGTCTTGATGCCCCTTCCAAAAATAGGATGAAGAAAGTATACGTACGTACTCCGTATTCGCATATACGCAACTCCGTGGATTGAGAAGCGCTTTCCTACACTTCCTCTTGCTTCTGTTCGCATCTTGCTTGTTCCTATTTATCCTCCGAAAAGGTTGAGAAAAGTTAAAAGTTGTCGGTTGTAGCAACCTAAGGTTATTCATCTTTGAGTTTACGATCACGTGCACGCCGAAGAAAAGAAACCAAGAATGCGACCGGAAGGATGTCTCTAACAACTCAAACCATCTCAAACAATGGAACCATGGAGAGGGCCTTGCAGTTGAAGTCAGAAGTGCAGAAAACAGGTCGAATATTCCCTTCAGATGCGTCAATCATTCTCATAGGCTCTCGAGGGTCAGGAAAACGGAGTCTGGGTTTCATTGGAGCAACTCATCTGGGTCGACGATTAATAACAGAGGATCATTTCTTTCAAGAGGTCACCGGCCTTTCTCGAGCCGCTTATGTTCAGCAGAATGGAATCCATGAATTTCACAAGAGAAATGTCGATGTTGCGAGGCAAATGCTATATGCAAACCGAACGGGATGCATTATTGAATGTGGAATGGCAAGTCTCGCAACTGAAGTACAAAAGACTCTGTAAGCATGAACTTTTCGTATATTTGAATGGCTGAACCCACTGATGTCACTGAATCTGTTTGGATTTCCGCCTTTGAAGTTTCTTCGAGAATCCCCTTCGGACGCTTCACTAACTTTATCGGCCTTGTAGTCGAGAATATACAAAAACGAATCCCGTGATTTATATCTTACGAAACAGCCAAAGAATTCGAGAGATGCTGAACATTGGAGATTTCGAAGCAGCACGTTACGAGAATGCCGATGCTGCTCATAGATTTTGTTCAAATTATGAGTATTATAATTTGCATGACAGAAGTTGTGATGGAATGGCGAGTCCTAAGGATCAAGGACTTCCCAATGTTTCATCAAAATTGAAACATGCAAAAGAAGACTTTTCTGCATTTCTTGATTTCATCACGGGACAAGGAGTCATTCGTAATAGTTTGGAAAGTCCATTCTCCATTGCCGCTCTACCACCCGAATGCAGGCTGTACACTTATGCCTTGTCTATTCGCATGTCAACAATCCCCGATCTGGACCTTCAAGAATTGGAATCTGGGGCCGATGCGGTTCAAATCAAGGTTGATGCTCTACGGACCCCTGATATCCAAAGAGGATTAGCGAAACAAGTTTCAACGGTAAGAAGGGAGCTTGGAGTACCCGTCATTCTCCATGCTGAAGAGTATGCATTTGAAGGTCTCTCTTTGTCAATGTCAGAGAAAGAAGATATTTATTTTGCATTACTAGAGCATGGGTTACGTCTGGGAGTTGAATACATTGTTGTCGATCTTAGATATCCATCCGATCGTGTAATGCACCTTGTTCAGTCTTCCGGGCGCACGAAAATTATCGGGCACTATCTTCACCGCGCTGAAACCTCTCGGGGATGGGATGATGAGTCTATGATGATAGAGTATCGAAGAGCCGAGTCGTTAGGTTGTGATATGGTCCGGTTTGCTCGAGCAACCTCAAAGGAAAGTGACAATGCAGCTGTTCGAGAGTTTTTGAGAAAAATAGAATCTATTCCAGGACATCTTCCAGTCATTGCCTACAACCTCGGGGATCATGGAAGGGGTTCTTTAATTGAAAATCGGATTTTCACACCAGTGACTCATCCTATTATGAAATCCACAGTCAGCAAGAGTCAAATCAGACAGTTTCTACCAACAGCCGCAGAGGCACGACAAGAACTATTCCGAAAGTCTGTTCTCGACCCGCTCCATTTCGTACATCTTGGAGCTAGTGTATCTTATAGTTTATCCCCGGTCATGCACAACACAGCTTACAAAGTTTGTGGTATGACCAATGACTTTCAATCACTGCAAGTTAATTCTGTTGATGACATTCATGCCATTTGTCAGCGACCCGACTTTGGCGGTGCTGCGATCACACAACCTTTTAAAGTCCAAATCATGTCCCGAATTGGTCCACAGAGCTACCATGCAAGAGCAATTGGGGCAGTAAATACTCTTCTGCCACTTCGAGCATTACCGGATGGCAGTCCTCTTTCTGGTAATACGCAATCGTTGCTTCAACAAGCAAATCGCCGAAGCAAGACTGGACCTGTTATTGCTTACTATGGTGACAACACTGATTTCATTGGTATAATGACATGCCTTCGCCGAAACATATCACCACGAAACGTCGTTCAGCCATCCAAAACAACAGGACTAGTCATCGGCGCAGGGGGTATGGCACGAGCAGCCGTGTATGCCATGATCCAACTCGGATGTCGCAAGATCTTCATATATAATCGTACGATAGAGAATGCACAGAGAGTCGCCAATCATTTTAACTCATGGGCTATGTGCTTGAGTAATCATGGAAAAATTGTATATGTGTTGCAATCACTACGGGAGGAGTGGCCACAGGGCTTTAGCCCACCCACTATGATTGTTTCATGCGTACCAGCACGAAGTGTGGGCGACCGACCGCCAGCAAATTTCACGATGCCTGTACAATGGCTGGGTAGTGCTACCGGTGGAGTTGTTGTAGAGGTATGTTTCCAGTTCTTTTCTTCCGCTTTTCACTATCCGTACTGGGCACATTGTTCAAGTGATTTTCGTCTTTTTGTCAAGAAATTTGTTCAAGCGGAATACAATATTTGTGCTCAGCATGCTGCTTAATCAAGTCAGTCTAGATTAATCCCCCAGATGAATGTAATGCTTTATAGCGCGATGTATTTGTTGTATGGAAAACATTGCCCAAAAACTTGCATGCTTCGCGTCGCTCTCTTTATTCATTCAATTTATTCTATTCTCAAGAAAAATAACTAACATTTTCTCCTCCAACAGCTCTCTTACAAACCTCCACTCACCACCCCTCTTCTTGCCCAAATCCGACAATTCCGATGCCAGACCAAAATCGCCTGGGTAATAGTTGATGGTCTCGAAGTCCTCCCTGAACAAGCCATCGCCCAATTCGAGTTAATGACCGGTGTTAAAGCGCCCAAACGGCGTATGAGAATGGAGGTTTATTCAAATTATCATAAATATGGGGAAGAAGAGTCTAGTGTATAGGCAGATGATGATTTCCCTCCAGTATTCGCCTAGACTGTGGTTGATGGCTGGACATGGCATTGGTACTCGACCCGTGCGATTAGAAAGTCTCGAAGACGGGAACTCTAAGGACGCGCCATACATTAGAATCAGAAGAGAGATTAACATTTCTTAGCTCTCGAAGCTTATCTTTTGTAGTGGCAGGAATAGGTTAGGATAGCCATAAATAAGGTGAGGGAGTATACTTCAGAGTTATGATATGAGATGAGATTGTGTAGTTTTAGCGTGGTGTTTGTTCTACTAGGTTATATTATTTATTCATATTTAGAAACTCGGAGTCTGTGGAGGAAAGAGGAAAGGAAAGGAATGTAGGATCACCATGAAGTAATAACATCCGATGAGAATTAGCATCTAGGATGGGGGTGGATAGGAAAAGATAGGACAGGATAGGGTAGGATAGCATAAGGATAATAAACTCATACTCAAGGGATGTGAAATGTATAGCATTTTATATTGTTTAATTTTTAACTTTTACTTCTTATGTCTTGATAGATAATGATTATTGATATTAACCTTACAATGTTATTATCTTAAAATGAATAAAAAGAGACTCTTGAAATTGTGTGGGAAATGGATAATAGATGATTTAAAGTAAGTCTAATACCCTACTTCTAGACCACCCTTAATATAGATCACTTTTTTATATCAAAAATCATGATTTTGATCTATTGATCATTCAATAATTACTCAATCGAATCAATTAAAATTTTAATTATAAAATCATTTTATGATTATAAATAGATTCTGGAAATTTCAGATTTTTCGCAATTTTGTTGATCGAGAAATTGAAAATTGAAATTACGATTTTCAATTTGTATAGGATTTATATACAAATGTCACGATTCACCATTAGGATTAGTGTCTTGGGATGAAAAGTAATCACGTGATAAGGAGCCCCAGGAGCCCTGAGAAGCTAGAAAGCTCCTAGAGGCTCCCTTTATCGTTCATTATATAATCAGAGTAGTTTCATAGTTTAGGAGCTTTGTGCTCAACTTAGTTATCAATTAGTTTACCTACATTCTATTTGATCTAGTAACGACTTCACTTCCAAATGAATACCAGTGATAAAGCCTTAACCCATAACTACCAACCAGACGAAACCTTAGGCAGCCGCTGCCTCCAGTACAGTATCGTTACACTTATATCAAGGGGCGATCCAAAAGTAGGGTACTAGACTTAGATATCTAGAACTAGAACTAGAATATTTCATGATATTTTATTCGAAACTCGAAACTGTGAAGCTTCATGGCTTTTTAAGTATTCGCAGCTACTTGTTATTATTGTGGAGTAATTCTGTATTCGTTTAGTTTATTCGTTTTCCTATTGCTTCATAATCTTACATTGGCTTGGATTGGGTCCTTGTGTCGATTAACCATCAAACGGATATCTAGATATCAAAAAAATGACATGGTGATCATCACCAAATCATTGATAAAATCTTCTTCTAAATCGAAATAAGAAAAATTCTTCTCTGTATCCTCATACTCGTAAATTCATTTCATGAGTCATGAATCATGACACATCTACATATCACATCATACATACATGACAAAAGATCCAAACAATAACCCTAGATATGCGCATGTATCTATTTATTCCCCAAAGCGAAGCCCGCCTCCAAATTCGCACGTTTGAATCGAAAAAAGATTCTCCAAACATGTAGTGAATTTTCCCATTTTCCCTCTCTAATTATAAAACAAGTCGCATCTTAACATCTTTGAAGTTAAACAACCTCAACATGTGCACTCTTCTCATTTCCTTCTTTATCCAATCCAATTCCACTTCCCTCTACATTCCTCCTAAACGCTTCTTCGTCATCTTTCAACTCTTTTAATACAATACCATGCGCATGTCTCGCCTTTAACTCAGAGCTGAAAAGTCGATCCATACTCTCCAATGGGATACTCTTCGTTTCTGGAACTAAGAAATATACAAAAACGATACTGCATATCATTAAGGATGCAAAGAAGATAAAGACACCATATCCCATTGCCTCGAACATTTGCGCCGTGAAGCGCGCAACGAGGAAGTTGAAAAACCAATTACTAGCTGCTGCGAATGCTTGGCCGAGCGTACGGACATTCTGGGGAAACATTTCCGAGTTGATGACCCAGGGTGTACCGTTCCATGAAGGTGTGTAGGAAGCCGTCCATAGGTAAAAGAATGCCATGGCGGATTTTCCGCCCGCAGTAAGGGAGGTAGTGGGGTGTGAAGAGGGATCTGCAACGGCGATGTAGGCTCCAACATAATAAAGACAGATGGCTCCAGCGAAGGCACCGTACATGAGGAGATTTCTACGACCGAAGTTATCGATGAGGAAAAAGAGCCATATGATGGTGACGACTGCCTTGATTACACCGAAGATACCAGTGGTGAGAAGAGAACTGTTTGTGCCGACAACACCGATTTCCTTGAAGACGGTAGGGGAGTAGTAGTTGATGGCGTTGATTCCGGATGTGTTTTGCCAGAAGAAAAGCGAACAGCCGAGAGCGAAACGATACATGACTTTGCGGTCGTTACCGAGGGCTTTGAAGGGTTGCCAAAAGCCGAGTCCGACGGTGGCCTGTTGTTGTTCGAGAGCAGCATCAATGCTGGATACTTCTTCGAGCATGTAAATATCGTCTTGAGGAAGTTTTCTGATCCAGCAGAGGTTTTTGAGTGCTGTGGCTCTATCACCGCGGCTCATGAGCCATCTAGGAGATTCTTTGATGAGAAAGAGTCCGGCGAACATGAGACCAGCTGGGATAAGTTGAATAGCGAATGGAATAATCCATTGCTCGTGGTTCGCAGGCATAGTGGTAGAAACTCCATACTGTCAATTTGTTAATAAACTAGGAGGTTGAAAATCGTCAGTGTGTAGGACTTACGTTAATCCAAAACCCAACAACACCACCAACTTGCCATCCCATCTCATATAGTCCAACCAAGCGTCCTCGAATAGCCGGAGGTGCAAGTTCGGAAATATAGATAGGAGTCAAATTTGAAGCACCACCAACACCAATACCAGCCAATACTCTGCCACCATAAATCAATCCAAGACCTCTATCTCCATTCGCACCTAACATCAATCCAGCGCCAAGAATGAAAATTCCAGAGAAGAGTTGAAGGCCTACTTTTCGACCCAGGTAGTGACCAGCTGCATAAGCACCAAGAGCTCCAAAGAATGCACCAGCCTGATACAATGAAACGATGTTTTCCGAGATAAGTAAGGCTTCATCAGTTGAATATTTGGACCAATTGAATTCGTCTTTGAAAGAGGTGAGAGCGATTGTTCCTCCAATGAATGCAGAATCATATCCAATCATTACTGCACAGAAGGCGGCTCTGTGTAATGATTAGCTTGATGAATTTGTGTATATTAGACGCGACCACTTACACTGTTGCGCAGAAGTATACGCGAGCGTTGTAGACACATGGCGGTGTAGGCCGATCTGAAGAATGTCAATGTCTATTGTTTTGAAACAACCTCGATAAAATAAACTTATCATACCTTCTACCAAAGTCAACAGACCCATCCTGGAGAAATTTCTAATTCAATTCCCCCTGTTTTGAGTTGTTGACCTCTTGCAAATTCCTTGGCGGCGTGAAGAAAAATTCTTCAAAATAATGTGAGTCACGAGCAATAAGCTTCAACCCTTGGACCCGCACAAACAGTGTAATAAAAAAAAAAATCGTAACTTCAGATACTATCGCCAAAGCCCACTGGACACAAGTGGCTATGAGAAGATGTATATGAAATGAGGTAGAAGAGGAAGATGATGAGATGAAAAGGACAACTCGTAACGGAGCACCATTTTATAAGTGGAAAATCCCATTGATACAGTGGATCTCACAATTATTTGACGGGAATCCACTGCCTTCACTTGAAAGGGTACGCTTACGGGTCGGTTTTCCGGGGCGGACAGGGAACTCCAGTATGTAATCTGGGGTAAAAGATTCATGTCATTTTGGCGTGTCTCTGGCAAGTTTGTGATATTTCGTGCGCGGGCGAACATTATGCTTGCCAACGCTGATGTCAAAGTACAAAGTTGCTTGGTTTTCGGTGTTAGTGGGGTAGCATAGGTGGCACAAGGGAGGAACAAGGGCTTAGTTTGTACTCCGTATCTAGATAGCCATGGGCAGAAAGGGGAGGAAGATTTGGTGCGTCAACGACTCAACGCGGGAATTTGAAGGTCATCCATCATGCACTAATGAGAGGAATTTGCTTGGCTTATTGAAATCTTACTAGATTGATTTTAGTATGGATTATTGTCCTAGATAAAAGAAGTTAATGTGGAGCGAATGAAAGTATGTGGGAAAGTGTGGAGGCCCAGAGAGTGTGGAAAAGGAGGGGAAAAACCTTTTCCATCCGTATAACAAAACGCAAAACGTGCTGTTGGAATTTGGTCGCTGTTCTAGTATGCAAATGGAAAGGACCATAGTTACCGGTATAGCTCTCCATATGGGGAATCAGCGGGGAAACTCAACCTCCGTACTAAGAATGAAGAAAGTATACCGAAGATTAGTAACCCAGCATAAATATCAATAAATATGGTTGAGCAATGACGACTATGTGCTGCAACTTGCACTCCTGAGAGCCAATTTCTGTTGCTCATTCTCGTTTGTCGATATCTATCCAGATTCCACCGTGATCTTGACTCCAAAAACATTTATCCGAAGTTCATGAACTATCTTTTTCCCATGCTTTCCGATTTCTTGTCATGGGTTCGCTCTCCTGAAGCTAACACCGCCTATTCCAAAAGATCGACGCCAGCCTCTTCTTTCTTCGCCATACCGAACTAGCTTTTCACAAAACCCTGAGATACTCGTGGTGGAGTTGTCGAATTACTTCGGGTACACTAATCTTAAATAAGTAACATCTCAACGAAATGTACCCAGTCCGTCGCTTAACACGCCAGGACAAGGGGTATCTAGGAAATGATTGGTTCAAGCGAGTCTAGCCTTAAACCCCACGTCTGTGGGATCTTTCGCAAGTTTCTTTATCCGTGGGTTTTAAATGAAAAATAGGGCTCTTAGTCCTGAAATGAGATCTCATCTGCGGGAAGCATGAAATTGTGCATTTGTATGTACGAAGTATGAATTTTGCTTGGAATCTGCTTTATATTTTTCCGACTTTGTGACGCACGGCACGTATGGATTTTCCGCACTGAGAAGGCTGAGCAAAAAGAGCATCTGACAAGTTCAGACGTACCAAATTGGATACGACCCCATTAGCTGGAGTAAGTATGAAGTTTTACTAAACTCCTCACGGACTAATATCATTAGACCCCGAGACTTGGCTTTTAGAGAAGATCATCCTTTCCCCATTGACTTTTTGTTTGATCTTTCCTCCTTCTTCCATAGTAAGACTTCTTCACGATAATCAAAAGCTTCATTCTCCTCGGTTACTCCTCGAAATATATTTGCCGGTTCTCATCCTAAGCCCTCCAAACTATAATCTACTGTAGCCTTAACCATATCACAACTCGTTTCTTTCGGGACATACGATTCGAGTTGCAATCATCAACTGAACATTGGAATCTACCTGTAGCTATGTCACAAACAATCATGAGCACTTCAGACGCCACCATTTCCTCCACAACGATGGAAACCCCTCCTCCAGATATTTCAAACTTGGATCGTGTCGCGTATCTGTTTGGATACCCCATTGCTCATTCTCTATCTCCTCTTTGTGAGTTTTGCATTCTGAGTCTTTCCATCATATCATAACTTTCATATGTGTTATCGTCCGACATGACTTTTATGAGCGCAGGCCCCTAAGCCCTCATACCTTGCTGTGCTCGAAGGTGCATTCAGCATCAATTCGAGCCTCTTGTATCCTTCATCCACACATACAGCTTCCACAATGACCTCTTCTTTGAAAGCTTTGGCTAACCGCATTTTCACCACCAGTTCACGGCACAATTTTCGAGTCTCTAGCACTCAATTACCTCCAACATTTATATGAAACTCGAACCCTCACAGATTGCCTCGAGCTCACCAAAAACCCCAAATTTCTCGGCGCTTCCGTAACCATGCCCTTCAAAGTAGCCATCATTCCATACCTCGACCAACTTTCTCCTGAAGGCGCTGCCATTGGCGCCATAAATACTATCTACCACCGTATATCTGCATCAGGGGAAAAGATCCTATGCGGAACGAACACCGATTGTATAGGAATCCGCGAAGCTCTCCTTCAAAACGCAACACCATCAACGATATCAAATATAAAAGGGTCAGCAGGCATGATTATTGGAGGTGGGGGAACCTGCCGCGCAGCCGTCTATGCACTGAAGAAATTCCTCGGTTGTGAAACTATATATATGGTCAATCGGGATAAATCCGAATGCGATGCCGTAATTGCCGAATGCAGTAGCAATGGATTTGGAGATGGATTATTATATATCGAATCAATAGCTCAAGCGAAATCATTACCAGCACCCACAGTAATCGTCTCTGCAATTCCAGATTTCACACCGGTATCCGAGGATGAACATAGAGCGCGAGGAATCATTACGGAATTTTTAGATAAAGAGGGTGAAAAGGGTGCGATTTTGGAAATGTGTTACCATCCAAGTCCGGATACACAAATTGCGGCATTGGCTGTGGAAGCTGGATGGCAGGTAGTGGGTGGTGTAGAGGCGATGATTAATCAAGGGCTGGAGCAGGATAAAGTGTGGTTGGGAGTTGAGCTTGAGGATTTACCGGTGAAGGAGGTGAGAAGTGTTGTTTTGGAAAAATTAGCGAGTGATAGGGCGAAGCATGCGAGGATATAATTCAAGGTTAAGTGTACGTGAGAAACTAGAGAGTGAGGAATATTATAATCAAATATGGCAATATCAGGTAGGTAAGAAGACGATGTGAATCTAGGGTTTAAATAGAACTGGTTTTAGGGGCTGTAACCAATATAGAATCAGCAGAATCAAAGATAGAGGATAGAGCACTCAACATTTGATTGCAACAATGAGGATTCGATTCTCCGCCGACCATCAATTGTGACCATAATATTTATGAAGCGAAAATCCCTTGTGGTACAGGATTTATCTGTAAATCTTCATCACTGATCGATGAATAATCCGCGCGCATAAATGAATAGCCCCCACCACACAACCCCGCCACGCTTCGACACGCCTATCATCGGCCAGTCCGTCTTGATACAGCTCCACTATACATACTATCAACTCTTACTCATCAATCCTTCCGTCTACTCAGCTACAGCCTCTTCACCACAAGCCATATCATTTCACAAGTTTCCTCCGGAGCATCTCAAAGACCGATTGATACCCAACGATATTTTAGTTGGACCGACCAAACATCATATCATGGCTGCCACGGTAACCTTACCCGATGAAGAACTTAAGGAAATCTACGCATTTGCGTTGGATTTGGGGAGGAAAGCGGGAAAGATATTGATGGAGGGGGTGGAGAAGAGATGTGAGGGGGATAATGGGGGAAAGGAAGAGGAAAAGATGAATGCAGTGGATATTGTTACGCAGACTGATTTGGGTATGTTTTGGATTTTGTGCTGGATATAAGTGCATGGATAGATATTTTCGATGGACGTCGAGCGTTGGATTGATTGAGAAGGGCATATAGCTAATCACGTGTATTGGGTAGATGTCGAGGCATTTGTTAAGCATGAGATATTAAGTAAATATCCATCACATAAGTATACAACCATTCCACTCATTTCCTCTCCTCTCCTCTCCTATTCCTAGAACAAAAATCCCCAGCTAACAAACCCCCAGATTCATCGGAGAAGAAACCTATTCCTCCGGCTCCTCCAAACAATATCTCGTTGATTCTTCACCTACCTGGATTGTAGACCCTCTCGACGGAACAGTAAATTACACGCATTTATTCCCTATGTTCTGCATCTCCATTGCCTTCTGTCTCAATGGGATTCCTATTATCGGAGTCATCTATGCCCCCGTTCTTGATGTATCTTATTCTGCTCTTGTGGGTCACGGCGCATGGGAAAATGATCACTTAGGAGTTGGCAATGGTGTTGCTTCTGGAGGAGGTAGCTCTGCTTCTGGGATTCTGAAGAGAAAAAGACAGTTACCGTATGTGAAGGGCAAACCATTGGGTAAAGAGGCGCCGAAGGGGTGTACATTTAGTTGTGAGTGGGGGAAGGATAGGAGGGATATTGAGGGGGGAAATTTGAGGAAGAAGATTGATAGTTTTGTTAATTTAGCGAGTGAAATTGGTGGGAGGGGTGGTAAAGGGGGAATGGTTCATGGGGTTCGGAGTTTGGGGAGGTGAGTGGTTATTCTTTTATGCCCTTTTTCCCTTGTGATGGAAGGAAAGAGGAAAGATATAATACTAACATCACCCTAAATATAGCGCGACAATGGATTTAGCCTACACAGCAACAGGAGCCTTTGACATTTGGTGGGAAGGAGGTTGTTGGGAATGGTACGTTCAGTTTATTCTCACTCATTCCTTTCCTTCCCTTCCCTTCCCTTGCCTTAAACACACACTAACCAAACCACGCAGGGACGTAGCAGCAGGAATCTGCATTCTCCGCGAAGCAGGCGGTTTAATAACCACTGCCAACCCACCCTCCAATCCGGAAACCGATCCTATCGAAGAAGTAAAATTGGGTAGTCGCTTATATTTAGCCATTAGGTATGATTATTTTTCCCATCCTCATTCTTCCTCCTCATCTTCATCTTTCCTCCCCCCATAAATCCACCCGCAAACATCATAAACCGCCAAAACAGTTCACATCTAAAGCACTATCCACCATCTACCCACCAAAACTAACAAACACCCCCACCCCACAGACCAGCAGGCGCCACAGCTACAGAAACAGGACGGCAGCAACAAGAGCGCGTCGTGCGCGAGGTATGGAAACGTGTTGAGGCGTTGGATTATACACGTCCTGGGGCTTAGATATATTAGTCCTAGGCTTTAGATGTTGATGGAGGAGTGGGGTTATATATTATGTGATTTATCGTCGTATGGGAATCTAGATGCGAAGGGTTGATTAACCTGAAGGGGGTGGAAAAGTTGAGGTGTGATTACACGATATAGCGTGATGCTGCAAATGAACGGATAGAGATGATAGATGTTACAGTTTATAGATGCATATGTAAGTCTTAGATATTTATATTCATTATTCGATATCGATTTCACTATAAATGTATTTCTTTGTGTGTGATATTCTATTTTGTACACATAAGTTCACGACTCCACTAAACTCTCAGAACCCAAGTTGAAACTGCAATTCAACTCCCAAAACATATGTCCGAGTGGCTCTCAGTCCTTCATCCATCAGATCTAAATAAAGTACTTTTGAGTTTCGTCTCGCAATATCAGTCACAAAGTAACTATAGATATATTAAGATTTTGTTTAATCTGCCAACGCTCCGTTAAGGACATATTTCTAGAGGAAAGTATGTCCCTGCGATCACTATAGATCGCATCGCTGGGTATTTTGTCATTGTTTAATGAAGTGCTGGGGGATATATGAAAGAAACAGGTGGAGGTCGGAAACACTCCGTGGTTCGATCTTATAGAAATTCATTGCTGACCATCCACAACTTCGAGTGAGAGAAAAAATAGGACGAATGAAAGAGAAATACTTAGGAAGAATGATATCAAAATATCTCACTGCACCTTATAAAGTCGAGAGAGACAATGGAGAACACCTAGTCCTATGAATTTGCGCCCTTGGTTAATTTTCTTCCCAAGCAAATACATTCCCATTCCATTGCTACCTAGCAATTCATTCATTTATAATCCCATCCGTCTTTCCCCCACCGTACGCCACGCTATGGGTATAAACCTTCAAAAATAGCAAATTGCAGATCGATTTTGATATTAATCGGATGATCTTAGACCAAAAATCTAATCGCTAGAATGTGTGAAAAGAGCAGAAATAGATTCTCCATAATGATTCCTTCTGATGGCCTCGGAGAGTAACTTTGATAAATCTAAGATTTGCAACTTCTTTGCATCTTTTGCTTTTTCTGGTGGAATAGGGAATGAGTTAGTGACAACTATCATGTCGATACAATCGCAATTTTGAAGTTCCTCTAGGGCATTTCCTCCAAAAAGGCCGTGTGTAGCAATACAATAGACCTTCTTGGCACCACCACGTTTGACCACGGTTTCGGCCGCAGCAATCCAGCTCCCAGCTTTATCAATCATATCATCTACGATGAAGACGGTACGGTTCCGAACGTCTCCAACCAACGTGATCATTTGTTCAAGGGCTGGGTCTTTGAAACCTTCCTCTTCTTCATCTGATGCATCACCGGCAGCATCAGCGGTTCCACCAAGTGCATGAGGCTCAGGCATGAAGATTGAAGATGCCATAGAAAGCGAGATTGGGTCATCTTCAGGGCGTTCTAGAATTAATGAAGATGACATGGCGGATTGTGTAGGTGAAGGATAATCGTCTGAAACAATGTGACCTTGAACTAGTCGGCCATGAGTGACCTCTCGAGCACGTTCGTCGGTATATTGTGCTTCTATCGCTTCATCGGCAGGTGCAGATCGTGGTGGTGGGGTAGTGTGTGCCCTGGTCAAAGGCGAAGGTGCCCCAACTGAATTTTTATGTCCAGTTCTGATGGCGGCCAAGTTAGGCAAGCACTGTGGAGAGGGATGACTGTCTTGTCGTGCTCTTGTCTGTCGTGGAGGCGAGTCACCATTTGATAACAGTGTAGAGGTAGATTCTGTTTCCCCTCCGTTTTGTTTGGGTTCCTTTACAGTCTCCTCTTCTACTGCTGGAGATGCGCCAATGTGTAGCTTATTGACGTCTGAATCCAAATCTCCGCAGGTAGACTCTTCAAGTCGGTTTATAATCATGCTCATTGACATGTTCGCAGGGGTTCGTCTCTTGTCGGTTGTAACCATTCCGAAATTGAGCTTCAGAGCGTCTGCTAGAGATGTTACTCTCTTCGTGCCACCAGCATTCTTCGAAACGCATACAGCCTCGTTCCACTCTGGCACATTGCGTCGGATCCAACGTGCTATTAATGGCTCTGCGTGAAGATTGTCGACTGGGCATTTGAAAAAGCCTTGCATTTGTGAAGCATGGAGGTCGACAGTTATAACATGATTGATTCCAGCAACATGTAGAAGATTTGCGAGCATACGAGCGGTGATAGCACCTCGGTGCGATTTCTTCTTTGACTGTCTACTATACGGGAAGTATGGCAGAACAGCTATACAGGTTAGCAGATGGGTCTTGTGTTAAACAGTAAAAAGAAACAAAATTCAGTCCACCAACCTGTGATTTTGTTTGCTGATCCTCCCTTACAAGCAGAGATCATAATTAGAAGCTCCATGATACTGTCATTGATCTTAGAACTACCCGATTGAACGACGAATACATCCTTCTCTCGAATGCTAGTCATGATCTTAACGCTTGTCTCTCCCTAAGTTGCATTAGCCAAAATAACTTCTTTGAGAGGTCGTAAGAAGTACATTTGCGAACTGAGTAAGTTCGACAGGAGCCGCAGCCATTCCCAGATTCGTGCATATTTGATCTGTGAGCTTCGGGCATGAACTGCCAGCGAAGATAAGTGTGTTGCGCATTTTTATGAATATTTTTGTTGAAGATAATTTTTGATGTCAGAGAAGGAAAAGAAAAAGTTTTGGCGAAAGGTCCGTGATAATATTATGTAGTTGTGGTGGGGTTGGTTGCGCTAACGAGTTGGGCTGAAATTGGGGGAGATCATGGTAAGATCTTGTCATTCATCATATAATTTCTTTCAGCAAGCTTCACTTCACTTCACTTCACCTCACTCATCACAAAACTCTCCGCGACAACAAACCAAGGCACGTTTTCATTCATTCATTCATTCAATTGATATGATTAAGAATGTCACTGGAGTACAAACATTCTAGTCATCTTTAAAGCAATGGGGATACCGCATCTTATTACATTCTTGCGACCTTATGCGACTCTGAGCTCATTGAACGACAAACATATTGTGATCGATGGCCCAGGGTTAGCATATCATATATATCATATATGTTTAAGTGCAAGGAAGTCCGCGGGGAATTATTTTGAAGCAAATCCATCCTACAAAGAGCTTGGAGAGACGGTATTAGCATGGCTGGATGGCTTAGAGAGAAGTGGTGCTGTTGTGTGAGTTCCACACGATCAAAAGTTCCCCTTCGTTGTGTTAACTATTAGTAGGAAGCAGATATACTTTGATGGATTCCTACCCCCAGCCAAACTAGATGTTCGTTACCAGAGGCTTAGTCGAAATACACAGCAATTGGAAAAATATCACAAAGATTATGCATCTGGTTTGAGATATCGACTTTCATCAACAAATTGGATTACACCTGCATCATTTCCTTTCGCATTTGCCCCCCAGCGTTCCAGCTTTATAAAGATTCCAGCATCATCCTTTCTCGTGCCTTCCATAATTGAGGCGTTACAAAACTCCAACAAGTATAAAGATATTGTCGAGATTGTGCCGGGAGAAGCAGATACATTTTGTGCCAGCTATGTCAGTCAACATGGTGGGATCATTCTCACTGGCGATTCTGATCTCTTGGTTCATGAAATTGGCATCGACAGTTCTGTAAGCTTCTTCCAAGATGTTGAGCTCTCATCCAAGGCCGATCCATGGATGTTACAGTCCCAAGTATTTCATGCTGGGTCCATCGTGAAGCGATTAGGCCTTCCACCTTCTCATGGTATTCGCGCTCTTGCTTTTGAGATTGTCATGGATTCCCATGGTACCTTTTCCAAACTTTTGAAACAAGCAACTACATTGAGCGCCATCAAGCAGCACAAAGGGATGTACGCAGATTTTGTCAAGGAATACTTGCCTGTTGACTTTGATTTAGCTATCTTTGATTCAACGCTGGTAAAACGTTCTTTGGTGAAGACTGCTCTTCAAGCCCTTGATCCTCGTGTTTGTGAGTATGTTCTTCAATTTCCTTATTTCATGAGATGTCTCGGTCTGTCGCAGTCGTCGAGTGCCTCTCAAGATCGCGCGAACAACATCAATATCTTTCTCCCATTTCTTATTGATTGTCCATCTCGAACCAATGCCTGGGAGATGTCTGCATCCATTCGTCAGTTGGCATATGGTTGCATGAATTTGATATTACCAGTTGGAGAGAGGAGGAAATCGATTTTCGAACACAAAAGACAAGCGAGTACGTCCCGCGGGAGGGAGTGGGAGATACCAGCTGCATCAGACATTTCAAGAGCTTGCACGGAAGTTTTGACATTTCTTCGTGGAAGCCAGACCAAACTTGAAGGGCAATGCATTGCCGATACTTGGACCTCTGTTGCATTTATACAAGACGCCGAGTGGTCAGAATCAATAGACAAGGTGAGCTTGGGCAAGAAGGTTTTGGCTGGACTCGGTGCCTCAAATTCCGATGACATTTCCCCCAAAAAGAGCGAGTTGAATTGGGATAAGATACATTTTATGGCTGAAATTCAAGGCTCCTATTACTCGTTTAGGATTTTGAAGCAGCTAACAACCTTTTCGATCTTGATTGGGGGTCGTGAATCAGTTTCTGGGCCACTGTTGGAACTAAATGATTTGCTTCAAGACCTCCCAAGCCTCAATACCCATAATGGATTCGAGAAACTGGACTACATGTTGACAACAATAAAGGAATCCATCCTTGAAGATTCGTATCAAGAAAAAGAATTATCGGCTAGCATTTCTGCAGAAAAATCTAAGCAAAGGAAGAAAAGAAAAAGAGACCAATTGACTTCATCCCGTACAGCAAACAAAAAGCCAACCAACCCCTTTGATGTACTGGGTTCCGATTGGTGATTTAACATTCCCAGTGTATATCTTGAAATAATTGCCCGGGCAATCGAAAATTTATATGCTCTCATCATTACATGGGTGCTAGCATTCACAAAAATTTGCTGGTGCTCATATGAAGCTTCAGTTCTTCATATCAAGCCAGAAGTGGCGTAGATCATATATTTATATACCTAGTGTGTATATATATGTGGCTTGAACAAAAATTCACCGCACGAGCATTGGCTCTTGTGGTGGCCTAATCATCTACGTATGAAGATACGATGCTAGTAGAGCACGCAGATCATATCGAGAGACTTTTCCCGCCTTCTTAAAATTGCTCTAGAGCTAATCATAATGGAGAACGGTCTGGCTTACAGTCTTGGGGGGATGAGTTATGACGGTGGTGAAAAAGGAAAGGGATAGAGTATTAAGCTTGAACCTGGGAAAGGCAGAGGATAATATCGTAAGACAACACGCGGTAAGCGTTAAGCTTAATGTGATCGTCAAGTTATCTCTTGCAAGCCGTCTGTATATCTACGTCGCATATTCTGAGTAGTGCAATATTCGAAGATACTCTCTCTTACTGCCAGTTGCATTTAACGTTTGCATTGCTACTGTATCTCTTCATCTTTTCAAGTATCTGGGAAAGTGTCAGGGATGCAATGGGGTATGGATACCTTTATAGTTTTATGTACCTAGCTAAGAGTGAATGGGTCAATATTGCGTTTTCCGAAAGTTTGTTATGAATGAAGTGTCTAGACTTGCACGGTTTTCGGTGTCTATAAAAATGAGTAAGTTTCCCTTACTGATGAAAACCATGATAACAAATCCATCTAGAAGCGACGCCTGTATGTAGTGAGGTGTATTATGGCCCTGTAGATTCTCTCAGCCTCATCTATAGAGTCGATTGTCAGGTAGTCGCTCTTATTTGAATTTAACTGGATGTCATTCGATCTTTCCTATTTTGCTCCAGTCTCTTTATGACAAGACAGGAAAGAGAAATATAACAACACAGTGAATTCCAAACCCATTTCGGTTCTGGTACTTTTCTTTCCATACCATAAATTCTTTACCAGCATTGTCTACTTGTTTATTTATTTCCAACCATCTTATCAGGATTCAAACTCGACTTGTTACAAAAAATGCGATCATGACAAAAACAGACACAATCATGAATGATAGAGATGGTACTCAACGCTTCAAAAGTGTTTTGGATGTCGAAAAGCCTTCGTGTACTGTCGTCTCTTTTAGAGAAGTCGTGGATGTTTCATCAGATGACGAATCTGCAGAAAATGATGACCTCAATTCTTTCCAGCCGGCTCCGTCATGCACTAATAATACGAAGGTTTGTATTATTTCGACCAGATTTTGTTCACCAGCAGAGATTTTTGTTAATGATAGTTATTACAGCAAGCTGTCGCTCCAGACTATATATCATTGGTCGAAGGAATTTTGAATGAGTATCATCAAGAGCATGGCCAAACGAGAGTTCAAAAAGGTAGAATCAGAAAACCAAAAGGTCCGAAGTCGATAAACAAGAATGAAAGTATTGCTCAAAGGGTTGTTGGACCTCGTCCACTTGTGTCTGCTGAAGAGAATGGACAAGGTCGATCTCTTGTTCCTGTTTCAAACTCTCAAGATCGAGCATCTCGATCAGTTTATCAACCTCATGTTCCAATTCCTCAATCTAGAGAAGTTCGATCAGGTCCAGGACAGATTCCTCAATATGACCTACGCCGAGTGAGAGAAGGTCCATACACTTACAAGAGTTTACATGCCAAGGGTAGGTATTCATCTGACTCCGATGAACATTCCAATGTACTAGCTAATTTGAGCTTTTCATGTAGTGGTTCGCCACAGTCAAGCTAATACATACCTGAGAGGACCTGATCTTCCCTGTCTACCGTTCGTACTTCAAATAACAATTCTTCGATCTCTACAAAGCGCATTGGAATCTATGTGCTATCGATTCGTCCAAAAATGGCTGCCCAGGATACTGGTGGCAAATGAATGGGACTGTCCTGAGAATATTGAGTTAAATTTATGGTGGAAAGCAATCGACGAATGTCAAATACCCATTGAAGCTATCGGTCCTCAACCAAGCCGTCCACTCGGTACTATTTTCCGTCGCGTGCCAAATATTCGCCATTTTGCAGTACATAGGCTTCCAGATATTTCAATTGCCAACATTCAGGATATGATCACAGACGCCCTTGATATCGCAAAAGTATTTCGCGACGATTTTTTGGTTCCAAAACTCAAGCTCTGGAGAGAGAAGCTCGAATACTTTTCTAAGTTAATTAGAGACTCGCGGAGTAATTTTTATGTGGCACGTAAAATTGATTCCATTCATGCTTTAAAGGAGGATAATATAAAGAGTCAGGAAAAACTACGCAAAGATATCGAGGCTCTCAAAAATGAAATTCTGGTAAAGGAACAACAGATCAGTTCTTTGCAAGGAGAATATAACACCCACCTTACGAAGGAGAACGAAATTATAAACAGAGCTCGCATTGGTGACAGACCCATTATTCAAGAAGCTGAGCCGCTTGGAAATTTCAAATGGCTTGAAGAATGCTTTACTTTGAATCTTGACAGAGATGCACCTAATCTCAAGCCGGCGGAAAATCTTTCTGGCGAGGTTATCCGAATACAAAACATTGGTCTCAGGCGCTTTGCCCCGGGCATGCCTAGCAATTCTGGTGTAGCCAATATGAATGTCAGCAGTAGGCTCAATCTTGGGGCTGTGACCGGTGGGAATAATCTCGCAATCAATCCTAATCCTCCTCGCAGGCCTGATATCAATAGCACTCCTCACGTGGGTTTATCAAGAACAGGTAGTAAACCCGCAATTATTCCCATACCTGGAGCCAATAATATGTTGTATTCTCATGTGCCAAATAACTTGGTTGGAATTCCTGGTCTTGGTCGAAGAGCTGTAAGCGGTCCCGTTCTTTCATCGCGAGGAAGACAGCCAATTCCTGCGACAGCGGTCATTATCGATCTCACCGATCAAGATGATGATGTTATGTCGGAATAGTGATTGTTTTTGGATATGTTTTGTTACTCTGTTTCAGAGGTGGAGGTGATGGAGATGTTCACGTGGTATAGATTATGTTACGTACGTAGCGAGGTTAAACATTGAATACAAACATGAAGATTGATATTTTAGTTTTTTATTACTATGACTATAAAAGTTTCCTTCTGGTGATAGTGATTAGCCATAATGTCATAACAAGATCTTGATATGTGGTTAGCGAGGGGGAGTTGATGTAACTGATAAACTACGAGCTCAGCGTTGGAAGACATTGGCTGCTAGACTATGCACTTTATTGAGCCCTAAGAATTCAACGTTATTTATGCTCATTAAGTATCTTTACAAAAGGCTGTTTAGATATTTCATCAAATTGTAATTCTTAAAATGAATCCAGAAATTCCTGTAACTAGTCTAATTTACACTTATGTGTAACGATACTGTACTGAAGGCAGCGGCTGCCTGAGGTTTCGTCTGGTTGGTAGTTGTGGGTTAAGGCTTTATCACTGGTATTCACTTGGAAGTGAAGTCGTTACTAGATCAAGTAGAATGTAGATAAACTAATTGATAACTAAGTTGAGCACGAAGCTCCTAAACTATGAAACTACTCTGACTATATAATGATCGATAAAGGGAGCCCCTAGGAGCTTTCTGGCTCCTCAGGGCTCCTTATCACGTGATTTCTGATGGTGCGTGCGCATACGATCTTCAGGTGACCAAGATCACATACTAATTCGATGAAATCTGATCGTGTTTGCACAAGGCCTAAGCTCTCCTAATTAATCAGTTTGCTACCATCGTAACACCATCAATCCTAATGGTGAATCGTGACAGGTACATTGTAATCTTCTTTATTAATACAAATAATCGCTATAATCCATTCCCAATTGTTTGATTATATAGCTTTGCTTCTTCTATATCGATCAACTTTAGTAATTACTATATATAATGATATTTGTCCTATTATAAAATCTGTTTTATCGAAGTTATAGAAATGTTACGAGGTTTGCCGTCTAGATCACGTGGAAGTGCTCTAGGCTCTCGAGGTGGTTTATAACTAGGCGTCAAGCAGGGACTTAAGTAATGACAATAATGAAATGCAATTCGTAACTAATAGTAGGATATACTAAATGATTGATCTTGAGCACGAAGCTCTATACAAAGGAAATCCATCTTGATTATATAGTCCTTCATGCTTCCATGATTACTAGTGATCCTTCATGATCATTAGTGATCACCTATACCGTGATCCTTAGTGATCCTTAATGATCACTATTGATCATTTGTGATCACGTGTCTTGGTAGTTGTGTAGCCCGTCGTAACACCGTGGAAAAGCAAACCGATTCACATACAAAATTGTATGGTAATCGGTTCGTCGGGTCTCCCCACCTTCAGCAAGCACAGACATATAGTCTGATCCAAGTCACGTGATGGACCCTGCATATTCAGGGATACGAATCGTAGGTCCATACGAATCGAAGGTCCACAAACTCTCAGGATCCAAGAGATCCAATGGAGGACGAAGGTCTATATAATCAGGATGGTTTCCTTTGTGTAGAGCTTCGTGCTCAAGATCAATCATTTAGTATACTCTACTATTAGTTACGAATTGCATTATTGTCATTACTTTAAGTCCCTGCTTGACGCCTAGTTATAAACCACCTCGAGAGCCTAGAGCACTTCCACGTGATCTAGACGGCAAACCTCGTAACATTAAATTATTCATTCTGTAAATAAGTATTATATACAATATATTATATAGCTTTGTAATCTTTTCGAATGTTTAATTTTTTATCTTTTCGAATAGCTTCGATAACTAAGAGTATTTGAGCTTCTTTATTATTCGATTGCATTATAGATTGTTGATAAATCGCATATTGAAGTGGAAAGATAATAATTGAGGTAAAAGTGGTGCACATGCTGATATGATGCACATGCTGATATGATGCACATACTGATAAACCACGTTAGGACAATATTGGGTTATGTGACAATAAGCTTAGTCACCTGAGTAGCTGTTAGGATTGGTCGTAACACAGCCTTAGATATATCTGACTTGAAACTTTTCAATCAACTCATTCAGCTCAACTCATTCAGCTCAACTCATTCAACTCAACCTCAACTGGTTTAATTCAATTCAATTCAATTTATAATAATAATAATAATAATAATAATAATAATAATAATAATAATAATAATAATAATAATAATAATAATAATAATAATAATAATAATAATAATAATAATAATAATAATAATAATAAAGTAGAAAGTATTAAATCGTGATTATACAGATGGTAATTTATAATTTATAAGTATATATTTAGATATTAAGTAATTAACGAGGAAATATTGAAAGAAAGCTTTGTATACTAGATTGATATTGTATAGATAGTTTTAGTTAGGGTTGGGGTTTTGGGGGATAAGTTATAAGTTATAAATTATAAGGAGTCTTTGGATGATGTTGATGGATTGTGAGAGAGGGAAGTGTTTGCTATTTTATTGAGGGTTGGAATATATGAATGAGGTAGAGGTACTAAGTAGGTTGTGAGGTTGCTTGTTTATGCCTTTAAAAGCTCTTCGATCGATATAATTCTTCTTGAACATAACCTCGGATTTGTTCGAGGAAAGGAAGACACACACCAGAAGAATCGAGAACTCTGTTTGCATTTGCATTACGTACTTAGACATCATTACATACATCACAATCCAGATTTTCCGATCGCGATTTTCCTTACCGAGCGAGAGTAGATGCAAGAAATTTGATTAAATCGAAACCAATAAGGTTATCCAACTATGTACGTACATGGTTAAGATCTTAAAACCCCCCTCCCGCTTACAAATTATATACTAATTCTTACACAACACAAGTTGAACACAACTCTCAACACTCTAACCTTATGAACACGCCATCCCGTGAAGGTTAGGTTACGTTTAGAATGCATGCATACTGCAAGACGATTATTAAATGCTTAGGTTAACCTTAGTCCATCATATATAAACACACAAGCTTTCTTAGCAAAGAATTTCTAATTTCGTGCCAAGGCGCCAGAGCATTACCGCTTGGTATCCTCCGTACTCGAGGAATGGGATATACTAGTACTACAGAATTAGATGGAGATGACATTAAATTGTTCATTGCTGACAAGCTCGTCTAATGTGTTACTCATCAATATTGTGGAGTCGTAAGTCTCAGTATTAACCAATAGTACACCAGTACGTTGAAGAAAAATATTCGCAATGTGCAGGTGCAACCGAGATGGAAAAGATGTAGTAATTACCTAGGTATTCAATCATCGAAAACGGCTTTTTTCGATGAGATTTTTACTCCACATTTTGATTAGAGATGGTTGTTGCTTGATTGTTTGTTGCTGAGTAAAGAGGCTGCATAGATGAGGTTCCCCACATTATGTGTCCCATGTTCCGGGTGCTTGGAGAGGAAATATCTCGTTTGAGGTGTCATAGGGTGGGATAACTTTGGGGTTATTGTGTGAAGCTAGGTTTTTCGTGGTCGTTGGATTTTTGGTGCCACTGGTTACCTAGTGCCAATGATTTAGTGCCAATGTTACAATGCGTTTGCCGTTGGTTCTCGAACTGTTTGTTGGGTAAGGATATCGTGGAGAGAGTTTATGAATTTGTGATGGAGATTGAATAACCCGGTATCCTGATTACTTCATTGTGAGTGATGAGGTAGGTGGATCTGTATCGGTGAGGTGTTGAGGGAAGATTGTCATGTCGAGGAATCTTGGTAACCAAAAAGATGTATATAAAGAGCAAGAGAATTCCCTACATTTCCTATTTCATCAGCATCATCACCACCACCATCACTCATCATTACCTTCTCAGTCCAATACTTTAGTCCAATCTCTATCAACAATCACCATGAAGTTCTCAAGCGCTATGATCTTGGCCTCCGCCATCGCCGTTGAAGGTATATCAACTTCTATTCCAAAAATCCAGATAGATGCTAATCCAACAACAGGATTCACCTTCGATCGTCTCAACAAGAGCGACGCCGCTCTTCTTGTAATTGATCACCAAATTGGACTCTCTCAACTTGTGAGAGATTATGATCCAACCGTCTTCAGACAATCACTCCTTGGACATGCAGCTCTTGGAAATCTCTTCGATCTTCCAACCATCTTGACCACTTCTGCTGAACAAGGTCCAAACAGCCATCTTCCTGAGGAAATAATTTCCGTGAGTATTGGGTCTTGAGGAATGAAGAATAATGCTTACGAAAATAGATGCATCCAACTGCTCCTTACATCAAACGTCAAGGAGAAGTCAACGCATGGGATAATGCTGATTTCCGTGCCGCTGTTGAAGCGACCGGCAAGAAACAGTTGATCATTGGTGGTATTGTCACTGAAGTTTGTGAGTTTAGGCCTCCCTTTGAAAATACATTCCGAATCTTGGTACTAATGCAAATCAATAGGTACTGCTTTCCTTGCACTCTCACTTGTTGAGGCAGGCTATGATGTTTGGGCCAATACCGAAGCAAGTGGTACTTTCAGTGATAAATTAGCTTCGGATGCCAACCGACGCATGGAGCAAGCTGGTGTTCATCTCATGGGATTGTTTGGAATAACTATGGATTTGATGAGAGACTGGTAAGTCACCTGTTCTCAGATGTAGAAATGACTGCTGACTATGGAACAGGAGAAACACCCCTGGTGCTGCAGAAGTTCTTCCATACCTTGACAAGTAAGTTCTCAGATGATCAGCTCGAAGAACATGATACTAATAGATGTATAGATACTTGGTCCCATATTCCTTGGTTGCCCGTGCTCATGGTTATGCTATCGGAAATGGTACCATTATTCCAGGAGAAGCCCAAATCCTTCTCTAATCATGAAATCCGGATTTCAGAGTTGGGTCATCTAGCTGTTTAAGGAAATTCACTCCGTTGGTTTATTTTCCCTTGTTCGCACAAAGGAAAATGCCCTCAGGCACATGAACTGTATCAGCTCTGCCATAGACTTTTAGATCTCTCGTTTTACCTAGTCATTAATTCAAGCTTACTTTCGACTCATGTCATTTCTTAAAGTTCCGGCTTAGGGATAAACTTCTTCTGTGCAATCCCTTTTTGATTACGATCCCATGCCCATCGTTTAACGAGGTCAGCATCCAATTTACCGTCTAGCATCTTCACAACATATTCCCCGATAATTGGTAGAAACTTCCAACCATGAAAAGAACCTCCCGTAGCAATGTACAAATTCTCACAGCGTGGATGTGCAGAGATGATGAAATCTTGGTTGGGGGTAATTCCATCCCTAAAGACAACATTAGGCTTGGAGATAGTGAAGATTGTTTTGGACCTACCAGCACATGCGGAAAGAATCGAATTTAAAATCTTCAGCAATTTTGCCAAAGATACCTTTCATTACTCGGTCGCATTCCTCCTGCAAACTCTTGAGAAAATTATTCTGCGCTTGATCAGATTCATTAGGTGGAGCAGAAATCATATATCCGGAGCTCTCATGAAGTCTTGTATTCTTCAGGGTGACATCCACGTAGAATTTGAGTATACTATCGGCGGTAAGAGGAAGTACAGCGCCTTTACGAAATTCAATACCGTCAATTAACATCTATTTAATTAACTTACCTAACAATTCTCCAACTGCATGATCAAACACCGGAATATGTTTGATACTTTCATACTCAGCCTTGCTCAACTTGGCGTGGCCAGATACAACTGCAGCTGCGGTAATTCGATCCCCAGCTAGAATGTGGTGCATTTGTGGTGCGGAATCTGCAAGCAACTTTGCTGTACCCGCACCAGTTGATAATATGATCTTATCGGCGCGGAAAGTCCTGCCATCCTTCGTCAATACGCCAAGGCAATCACCATTCAATGTCAAGACAAGGTTTTCCACATCTCCCTCGACAAAGTCCACGCCATTTGCTTCTGCCATATCGGCCACCTTCTGAACAGCTTTCGTGGCTTCCGCCCATCCACTTCCTTCATTGATAAAGACTTCCTTTACACCTCTCCAATCCGTTCCCTTAAATAATCCCCCATACATAGTTTTCATCTCATCCAGCCCAACAATTCTTGCCTGATGATTGGGAACCCCCAATTTCTCATAGGTGTCTATGATTCTTCGTCCAAGACCGGTATCATCCACAATAACAAACCCGGATTCATGATAATATGACTTTTACAAAGGATTATTTTTCCACAATTCGCGGGCTTTGAGCGCTGACTCGCAATAGAATATATCTTCATAATCGACACGAATGATTTTGTTGCAATCATGAGAAGCAGCAAGAGAACATGGAAAGGATGATGAGCCATCCAAAACGGTTATGTTTGAATTGGGATGTGCAAGTGAGAGATGATAAGCGGTTGATGTACCGAAAACTCCTGAACCCACTATGAGATAAGAAGTATCGATTGAGGTCCGGGACGTCATTGTCGTGGTGTGATACACGGAGTATATAATTTATGGAGAACAAACTCATCAACGGTAGAGTTGAGCGGTGATGTTCACCACTATTGATAATACCATACTACCAAATGATGGATATCGTATGACACTCATAAAAGATTCACGATGTTGATTTTTGTATTGAATTTGGATGACAGGATTAAGGGGTTTTGCTTCCCCTTAGGAAACGGATAAGATAACGTGGTTTATCAGGGCCCTGTACACTTTTACCTAAATTATTACCTTTCAACTTCAACACGCGATTTATCAATATTTAATTATGCAAACTACTTCAAAAGAAACTCGAATCAATTTAGCTATTGAGGCTATTCGTATATCTCAAAATTTGAGTATTCGGAAAGCTGCAAAACTTTATAATATACCTGTGACGGAAAAGTCGTAAACGGAGTCAATTCAATCACTTAGAATCTAAAACTAAAGAACTAAGAAGATTCTAAGTAAGAAGGTCTTTATATACAGGGCTAGTGCACGTGAGCCACTAGTGGGTAACAACCGTCACGTAACAATACCTCATACTACCTTTACCTTCAGAATAAATGGAATTCTGTCTCTTATTGAACATTGATCAGCAAATCATAAAATGATAGAATTGAAGAAGGAATCGCTTCTTATATATATTAAATATGGATAAAAAAGGGTTTAGTCCTCAAATAAATAATATAAAAAATATAGCGAATTATATATTCGAAATGCAGAGTACGAAGAAAGTTGGAAAACTCTAAATTTATCGTTTGTAAAATGATATATAGAAATTAAAGTGTTACGACGGGCTACACAACTATCAAGATACGTGATCACAAATGATCAGTAGTGATCATTAAGGATCACTAAGGATCACGATATAGGTGATCACTGGTGATCATAGAAGCATGAAGGACTATATAATCAAGATGGATTTCCTTTGTATAGAGCTTCGTGCTCAAGATCAATCATTTAGTATACTCTACTATTAGTTACGAATTGCATATCATTATTGTCATTACTTAAGTCCCTGCTTGACGCCTAGTTATAAACCACCTCGAGAGCCTGGAGCACTTCCACGTGATCTAGACGGCAAACCTCGTAACAATATCATCATTGTCATTACCTTAAGTCCCTGCTTGACGCCTAGTTATAAACCACCTCGAGAGCCTAGAGCACTTCCACGTGATCTAGACGGCAAACCTCGTAACACTTACTACATAACTTTATATTCAGGATTAATGATTTAATATAATTTATTATTAATTATTTGTTACAATCATTGATTATTATTACTTAAATCTTTATTTGATATTTAATTATAAATTATTTTAAGAGTCTAGAATACTTTTACATAATCTAGATGGTAATCCTTGTAATACTAGCTTGTAGATAAAGTGAAGTAAAGTGACTGCGTAATAAACATGTTACTAAAGTTTCAGCCTGCTATTTCTACGAAGCTGCTAATCAGTTGAAGCTTCCCACCAAGTTCCGGGGTCATGGCTTGATGTGATCGCATCTTACGCCCAACAAACATCGAGAAACTAGTAGTCAGAAAAATATCACAAACAGCGAGATTGCGAGAATCAAATTTCTGAAATTGCACAACCTAACCATACCTTGCCCTTCTTCAAGCCAACTAAGAAGTCTGAACTTGTGCACAGTGCGGCATAGACAGTACGGTGACTCCGTGGTCTTCAGTGGTAGTATGGCCTGACGATATCCGCGAGCACGCTACATACCTTCGCCCTGACTTCAGAAGAGCATTTTCTTGTATCAAATACGAAGAGGGACAGTAATGATTGGAAGTCACTTGATAAATGTGTTGACCATAAGTAGAAAAGGGATGGATTTGTCCGAGGAGAAGGTTCTCCAGTTGCATCTGACAGCCAGTCAGTGTTTAATTAATTAGAGAAGACAAGACCCTGATCGCAGCGATGAGCGTCCTCATCGCCACATTCCAGGATACCCGGGAATGAGCGCAGTCCCTCGCAATTGCTCAGCACTAATTGTTATGGATTCATTGTCATATTCGCTGAGCAATTCAAAGAAATTGTTATTTTTAGCCGTTAATGCTTTTCTTAGGCAATCCCTCGTCATTTAAACGCGCACATCTCTCATCATCAAATTATGCCTTTAAGAAATTTAGTTCTAAGGCCCAAAAAAAACTACCCTTTCACATGATGAATAATACAACAATAGATTCGGTTTTCGTCATTCTCAACATCTAATCTTCTCAACTACTTTACTTCAATTCTAATCACCCGCCTTACAGTTGGCTCAGCGCAGTGAGAGCAGGAAGGAGCCATATCGGAACTAAAGGCATATACAAGCCTTTCATGAAGTACCCCAATCCAAAGGCAAAAGAAGAAGCTCCATACCATCCCAGAATTGCCTTGTCGTAAGTACTAGTCAAGCCATATTTGGCCCATTTGAGCTGGAGAATTCCTGTTTCAAGCTTCAGATACGAGCCCCTATTCAATCGTAAAGTCCCAAACAGGATTTTGAGCAGCTTTTTAAAGCAGACTCTGACGCGCAAGGAAATGGAATTGGAGGAATTTACCGATAATGGCCCAAGCAGCACCGACCTGCAAGAAGTTACTTTTTGCAGAAAAAGCTGCTGGAAGCTCATGACCTAACCCACGATCGAGTTTGGGGAAGAGTTCGCTGAAGCCCAGTGATGTATGCTTGTAGACTGAGAACGCACTGAGGCCTGCGCAGGTGTACAGAATGCGTTTGGAAGTTTCGTGTGACAGCATCTTATTTTCGATTGTTTTAAAGTGACTTTGGAGAAGAATTTGGATGCAAGAGTGAAGTGGCGTGGACGATTTATAGGGGAAGTGGGTGGAGTTTTGGAGGCAGGGACAAAAGAGGATATGAGTTCGAGCTTGGGACGGGGCGAGGATATTTATAAGAAATCCGATTGCTGCTTTGGTCTTTGGATGAATAAGTCCAGCCCAGATGTTCTAACCAAGTACGCTGATCATTCTTACATACCCACCCCCCATAAATAACGCCTATACGATGGGGCCGTCAAGTATTTACCTTGGTAAAATCTCTGTATTTCACTGATTGACTAGTCTAGTGGATTAGGCTCTATTTAGTGGGGGGGCGGGTCCCACTTGAAAACCCCTTCCTGCCGCTTAAGTACTTCGAGAAAGTCGACACAAAATACAAAATCATATTCTAATCTTGGGACTCGCCAGTCCCCGGACTAATCCTAAGCAAATCCTACCCAAGTTATTATTGAATTAATGTTATCTAGAAAATCTTCAAAATCGAAGTTTGTATTGAAGAGGCGAAAATCGCCGCACCCTCTATAAAGCACAGACGAAGGGCCCGTAGAATTTCTATCTCGGTTTCTAGGATGCTCCGCCCCCTGTTTATTCCCTCAGTTAACCAATCAGAAACCTCAGCTCACTCCACCACTGGAGTTTTTTGCAACTTGAATGCCAGATAGCTGTATCTATTTCGGCATCAAGATCAGAATCAATCCCGAGCACCTTCTACACTAAAGTTTAATAAACGCCACTTAGTCCGATGTGATAAATATGGAGATTACTAATAAAAGTATTATAAGATACACTAAAAAGCGGTTATGCTTTACCCTATATATTAGGGTTTTAGTTAATAATAATCTTTTGCTCTCTGAAAATTCATATAATAAAATTTAGATATACAGTACTAGACAAAAAAATAAGGGCTGTTTTATGTATTTGCACCGAAAAAGACCAATTTTCACTTTTTTCATTTTTAATTAATTTTATAATTATATGTAAACAATTGATATAAAACTATATTTTTATATTAAGATTTATTAAAATATTTATAAATTATATATAGTATTAAAAGGAATGACCTGTCACGATTCACCATTAGGATTGATGGTGTTACGATGGTAGCAAACTGATTAATTAGGAGAGCTTAGGCCGTGTGCAAACACGATCAGATTTCATCGAATTAGTATGTGATCTTGGTCACCTGAAGATCGTATGCGCACGCACCATCAGAAATCGCGTGATAAGGAGTCTTGAGGAGCCAGAAAGCTCCTAGGGGCCCCCTTTATTGTTCAGTATATAGTCAGAGTAGTTTCATAGTTTAGGAGCTTCGTGCTCAACTTAGTTATCAATTAGTTTACCTACATTCTACTTGATCTAGTAACGACTTCACTTCCAAGTGAAGACTAGTGATAAAGCCTTAACCCACAACTACCAACCAGACGAAACCTCAGGCAGCCGCTGCCTCCGGTACAGTATCGTTACATGACCTTACACAGGGAATAGTGGGAAGCTGATAGGGCAGAACTGAGGCTATATTGGTCTTGTATCTGAATCACCCATTATCTAAGTTCTACGGAAGTGCGAAGCTCTCCTACAGAGAGCTTCTCAATCTAGTCCTAATAGGACTAGTGCCCTGTGCACGTGCTACGCAGGAACCATTCACTTTAACATGATATATTAATCTTAAATTATATTTTTATAAAAAATAATTTTAGATATAAATAATATTAATTAAAGTAAAAAAGAAATTAAAAATGAAGAAATTAATAAAGAAAAATTCTTTAATATTTATACTGTTAAAAGGAATAGAAGTTACCGGTACTAATCACGTGTCGTGATTAGTAATACGGTTACCTAAACAGGCTAGATTAGACGAACCATAAGCAGGCATATTGGTCCCCTCCGAGGATACCAAGATGAGATCTTAATATGCCTACACACGTAGTAATATAGCCAATATAGAGGCCTCTTCCACCCAATCTTTTAATATATACTTTTATTTTAATAAATTTGAAGATATAAATTATTGTTTTATTAAATATCAAGAATAATAATTCTAATAACTTTTTTATAAAATACTTTAAAATTCTGAATCATAGTATCTTTATAAAAACAATATTAAAATAAAATAAAAAAGCTAATAAAAACTTTTTGTTTAAGCTTTATAAGGATCTATAGAGTCCTGGTGGGTCTTACAATACTTACCCTTCCAGTCTACGTAAACTCTCTGCGGACGTTTCTTCGCTGTTTACTTGCGGTTAAATTCAAGGTTAATTATCCGCTTTAAGAGAGGGGATGCCGAAAATGTTTATGATCACTAATCATGCCACCAACTCCTTCGGCGTTTTTTGTATCGCTGACAGATTTTTTTCCATTCCTTGAATTTCCAGTATTGAAACTCACCCAGTCAGATGTAGGATTGGGCGCTTTCCGTAAAGCAGAGCTAGATTACAATAAAGTATAATGTAAAGCCTTTTACTAGGTTATACTTTAGCTTTATACACGTGATCAAATCTGCTAATCAGAAGCCTTCAAAGTTTACCCCTGTTCGCGAAAGCGACGCGAGGTTAATCGATCTCAAAATAGCTCCAATTTACCCCACTATATTAGCTTTATATAATGCGAGCTAGATTACATACAAAAGCCAAAATTTTGTTTTACATTATGAATTATAGAACTCCAAATGCCCAACCCTAGTCAGATGTGATGAGTTCCTGGGCTTGCTAAATGTCCTAGGAAAGCTTAAACATTAAGGAAATCGGAACAATTACAAGACCGAAGGTGCTAAGGAGTATGGCAGTGTGGAATGAAGGTTCAGGAAAAGCTCATACGAAGGCTTCGTTGCAAGGTTCAGTCTCGTGAATAACTAAATGATTAATCTATACGGGAGTCAATTGCCAGAACTCGTAAGCTGTCTGAATTTAGTATTGTAATTTTGAAATCCTTACCAAGCCACTGTTGACAGCAGACAAAAGCGTATATAAGGTCTTCTACTATGCCTTTTGATTTGCATTTTCATCAAGCATTCAGCTCTCTTTGATATTTCGCGCCAACCTACGCCAATCCAACTCGTTACTCTCGCTAAAATGATTTTCTCATGGCTTCGCAGCTCAGCAATCCCATTGCTTTTGTCAACTGTTATCGCCCTCGACCTTCCCATTTATCCTGGGCTCCGAACAAACCAATCGCGGCCAGGCGTCCTTGAAATTGCCTTTAACAACACAAAATCTGAAGTGAACGTTTGGAGTCAGGACGCTCTGTCTGGACTTTCTGATGTAGTTCAAAAACTACAAAATGACACTGAGATCAAAGTCGTCTTATTTACGAGCGATGTCCCACTATATTTCTTGAATCATCTGGACCTCCTCATCCAACCTTTCGGTAAGTACATTTTCACAAAATATCTTGTGGCTGTTTAGTCCAAGCCCCACTTTCCTACGAACATTTCGCTGACTATTGTTGTTGCCCAAAAGTGACGCCACTCTTGAGGAGTGGTTAATTGGGTTCATATAATCATTCTTCAGGTCAACACTCCCCCTCAGGGATTGCCGAATCAGGATATGCCATTATTTTTGAGGCTATTCCTGGATATGATTGGCTGATCCGATCTGAGTTGATTGGCCGGATAACATAGTCCTCTGCCTTTTACTGTCTAACATTTTTTCTAGACTCTGGGGCATGTATGCAAGAGTAGGGTTCTGAGAGCATCTGATTGGCTCTACCCCTCTTCAGAGGCTTGTTCCGTCGAGGTGCATGGGGATCGCTCGCTTGGAGTTTAGGAGTAACTCTCATTGGATGCGATATAATCGATAATGTAACTTTTTACTGAAGAATATGATGATTGCAAGTTGCGCTGGTAGTGGAAATTATAAATGATACCACTGGACCATGGGACCGCAAACCGGGCTCATAACTGTTGCCCAAAAGTGACGCCACTCTTGAGGAGTGGTTAATTGGGTTCATATAATCATTCTTCAGGTCAACAATTGTAGACCCTACTATCGCAAGTCGAACTATTGAGCTACTTTTCAATATGACGAACCTCCAACAAATTACCATCGGTGCGATTGAAGGTGTAGCACGTGGCGCAGGCAACGAGTTCCTCGTCTCCCTCGATATGCGCTTTGCGACTAAAACCCATACACTTCTGGGACAACCAGAAATTGGATTAGGTCTTATCCCTGGTGGCGGAGGAAGCCAGTACCTGCCCCGCCTGATCGGACGTGGTCGTGCAATGGAGTATATCCTGAGTGGCAAAGATGTTGGTGCCGTAGAAGCAGAGCGCATAGGCTGGATCAACAAGGCTTTTGATACTACAGCAGAGATGAATGGCCATATTGATGATCTCATCTCGCGTATGGTCTTATTCCCAATTCAAGCTCTTGGCCTCGCCAAGCAGTCAGTCAATGTCGCCACAAGACCCCAGCTCAGCGATGTCTTGGGGGATTCGGACAGGTTCTTGCAAACAGCGTCTAATCCTGTCGCCCAGGCCCTTATTGGGAAAGCAATAGAGATAAGTGCGAATCAGTCAGATGGCAATATCGAACGATTCTTCGGAGAAGCTATACCTTTGTTGTATAACTAGTCTAGTTTTGCGTGAGGCATTACCACCCCTTGTACAATTAGTTTGGCGAGCAGCCAACACTTTTCTCTTCTTTGGTACTCTGTTTGCTTAGGTCGGGTCCTCGAGGCAATTTTCAACCCTTAAATAGAACATGCCACAATTATATAGCTACTTTATACTTATCATATAACAATTCAACACTACAAAAGCCTTTGCACATATCAACTAGTGTGGATCTTCTTCAATTCCCCTACACCCATTGAAGAGATAAAAAATAAATTGAACTTTTTATGCGCCCAGTTTAGAGAAGTGACTATTACGTGGTAGAATTTCCTTGCTTGCCTTGTGTTACAGATTATGAATACTCGATCCTGATAACTATCAAAGATTGGGGCAATAAGAATGCTACTAAATGGAATGGGAAAGTATTTGAGAGAAATGAACACGGTACTGCCAGGCAAGCACACTTGTACCTTCTATGACACTCTTAAGCAAAGGGAAGCCCGCATAGTGGCGGAGCTTCGGACAGGAATGGCACGACTTAATGGATGCTTCACCAGATTACAGTGGCAGAATAGGATCAATACGAATGCAGCCCAAGCAAAGGAAACAAACCATCAAGTATTTCCTCTTCTGATGCACGAGACGAACGCGCGTACCAAACGCGATGCAAGAAAAGACAGATGCAAGAAGAGGCAACCACTCCTTTTACCTGGGAGAAAATTTCCATCTGATTTGAAGAAATGGAGTCCAATTATCGACGCAGGCCGTACAAAGATCAAGTTTGCGATTGCTACGTACAAGGCGTTTGGACATAGAGGTAGAATGGGCAGCCAAAATCCCACAACAGTAAATCTCGTCTTAATCCTCACCCTGAGTAACCCCCAGTGTCCCTCGTGTCCTCAGCAGGTCTCGCTTCAGTCACCGACGATAGTAAATTGAATACTTGAAGGAACGATCTTCAATACACGAGACGGCGTTGGATAAGTCGATCAGGGACTAAAAATAGAAAATATTTGAAGAGGCATTTCTGTATGGACTTCGAAGTCCATAAAATCACCGAACAAATTGGATTATTTAATAAAGACGAAGGCCCTTTAGATTAAGAACCAGGTGAATAAACTTCATCATTATCATCGTCAAGGTCACCAGATAGACTTCCAGAAGATCCCTATTGGTTACAAATTCCCCGCTTTTATCAGAGATGCTGATAAATTGAAATTCTTTACTACTGTACCATAATCAATAACTGCCTAGCGATGGTGTCACGACTCACCATTAGGATTAGTGTCCTGGGATGAAAAGTAATCACGTGATAAGGAGCCCTGAGGAGCTAGAAAGCTCCTGGGGGCTCCCTTTATCGATCATTGTATAGTCAGAGTAGTTTCATAGTTTAGGAGCTTTGTGCTCAACTTAATTATCAATTAGTTTACCTACATTCTACTTGATCTAGTAACGACTTCACTTCCAAGTGAATACCAGTGATAAAGCCTTAACCCATAACTACCAACCAACGAACCTTAGGCAGCCGCTGCCTCCAGTACAGTATCGTTACAGACGGACAGTGAATTTTGACATAGGTGGAGCTTATTTTGGTACTTCTGTGACACACTATAATTATAACCAGAGTAATTTTATCAGATTACATATACACTAATATAATTTAGATCTAATTGTCGGCTTGCCGACACCAAAACCTTGCTGTACGCGAGGTTTATCTGGTATAGGTTAGAGAAAATGAGAAACTCGCTTAATGTTACGAGTTTGCCGTCTAGATCACGTTGAAGTGCTTTAGGCTCTCGAGGTAATTTATAACTAGGCGTCAAGCAGGGACTTAAGTAATAACAATAATGCAATTCGTAACTAATAGTAGAGTATACTAAATGATTGATCTTGAACACAAAGCTTTATACAAAGGAAATTCATTATGATTATATAAACCTTTATATTATATATTTTATTATCTTTTATTATTACCTATAATTGAATGATTCTAGATGGGACAATATTGGGTTATATAACAATGAGCTTAGTCACCTGAGTAGCTGTTAGGATTGGTTGTAACACAGCCTTATGTTACGAGGTTTGCCGTCTAGATCACGTGGAAGTGCTCTAGGCTCTCGAGGTGGTTTATAACTAGGCGTCAAGCAGGGACTTAAAGTAATGACAATAATGCAATTCGTAACTAATAGTAGAGTATACTAAATGATTGATCTTGAGCACGAAGCTCTACACAAAGGAAACCATCCTGATTATATAGACCTTCGTCCTCCATTGGATCTCTTGGGTCCTGAGAGTTTGTGGACCTTCGATTCGTATGGACCTACGATTCGTATCCCTGAATATGCAGGGTCCATCACGTGACTTGGATCAGACTATATGTCTGTGCTTGCTGAAGGTGGGGAGACTCTACGAACCGATTACCATACAAAATTGTATGCGAATCGGTTTGCTTTTCCACGGGGTCTAAGCTCATATGGACAGGTTGACTGTTACTACGTAACACCTTAGATATATCTGACTTGAAACTTTTCAATCAACTCATTCAGCTCAACTCATTCAGCTCAACTCATTCAACTCAACCTCAACTGGTTTAATTCAATTCAATTCAATTCAATTTATAATAATAATAATAATAATAATAATAATAATAATAATAATAATAATAATAATAATAATAATAATAATAATAATAATAATAATAATAATACATACATACAGTCATAATAATAATAATCATAATAATTTATATAGTTAATAATATATATTATTTTATATTAAAAACAAGCCGATTCTAATGATACTGTACTGGAGGCAGCGGCTGCCTAAGGTTTTGTCTGGTTGGTAGTTGTAGGTTAAGGCTTTATCACTGGTATTCACTTGGAAGTGAATTCGTTACTAGATCAAATAGAATGTAGGTAAACTAATTGATAACTAAGTTGATGTTACGTAGTAACAGTCAACCTGTCCATATGAGCTTAGACCCCGTGGAAAAGCAAACCGATTCGCATACAATTTTGTATGGTAATCGGTTCGTAGAGTCTCCCCACCTTCAGCAAGCACAGACATATAGTCTGATCCAAGTCACGTGATGGACCCTGCATATTCAGGGATACGAATCGTAGGTCCATACGAATCGAAGGTCCACAAACTCTCAGGACCCAAGAGATCCAATGGAGGACGAAGGTCTATATAATCAGGATGGTTTCCTTTGTGTAGAGCTTCGTGCTCAAGATCAATCATTTAGTATACTCTACTATTAGTTACGAATTGCATATCATTATTGTCATTACTTAAGTCCCTGCTTGACGCCTAGTTATAAACCACCTCGAGAGCCTAGAGCACTTCCACGTGATCTAGACGGCAAACCTCGTAACAGTTGAGCACGAAGCTCCTAAACTATGAAACTACTCTGACTATATAATGATCGATAAAGAGAGCCCCCAGGAGCTTTCTGACTCCTCAGGGCTCCTAGTGCTCTTTATCACGTGATTCCTTTTAGATCCCAGGACACTAATCCTAATGGGCGAATCGTGACATTATTATCCTAGGACACATTTTATCCTAGGACACTTGTCCTAGGATTCCTTATCGATAAGGAACCCGCGGGAAACAGCGGCCCAAACCCCGATACTCGGTTTTATTGTATAATATTAGTCGTGGTTCGTGACAATACAATACAACGAATATACAAGTGATGGTTCTTTAATAAAGAAATAAGCTATTATACAATAATATAACAAATACAATAATACTTCATATAATATACAAACTTATCAATTAGATCCAATATTAATTGATCTTTAAATTGTATATAATTTAATTCTAATTTATAGTATTGTGACGGAAATCCCTGCTTTCCTCCCACCCTTATTATATAAGAAACCTCAGGTACATTAACCATGTCCACACATGATACGATTACTCGGGATTAGTATACGATTTAGGTGGCCTGAGGATCAGATCCGGACAAGTACTAGATATCAATGGTTATCGGTAAAGTAAGATCATTGGAGGGATAAATATGACTTCTTTTTGCCTAGCCATTGCGGCTAGGCCATTCATTTGTGTATATATAGAGTAGCTATCCCCATCTACAGGTGCTCTTCACCTGTAGATTCTAAGTTAAATACAATTGCTGGTCTATAAACACCCTTTTGGTCACTGTTACGTGACGGTTGTTATCCCACTAGTGGCTCACGTGCACTAGCCCTGTATATAAAGACCTTCTTACTTAGAATCTTCTTAGTTCTTTAGTTTTAGATTCTAAGTAATTGAATTGACTCCGTTTACGACTTTTCCGTCACAGTCACAAGTATTGTTGTAATTTTATTTTAATGGAATGTGGGCAATTGAGGTAAAAGTGTACAGGGTCCTGATATGTACAGGGTCCTGATAAACCACGTTAGACTGATACTGATTAGGTAATTCATCTCTATGGCACCTCAATTTCCAGGCATTAATTTTCAAGAGCTTCGGCGGGGAAAATCCTTATCTTAGTGCCGGCAACCTCCGATAATATTTTTGAACTTTTGAATTTTATCAATTGGATTTTATCGTCGGAATTCCCATCACCCTAATTTCAAAAAGTCTCATCAATACAAAAATGCCCAAAGCAATGACTCCAAAAGAACTCGCAAGATCAGGCAGAAGGCACAATCCTCTTGAAGCTGATTTAGTAGCAAGTGGACCACTGAAAACAAAATCCGGAAAAAGAAAGTCTAGAAATGAGGATGAAGGAGAAAAGTTTGTGGATTCAAAATCATCGCGGAGGATTTTAAAGATAGGTCAAGAACTTGCCGATGAGGACGAAGCCGAAAACCAAGCAGCAAAGCCAAATGCAGCCTTCAATTTTGATTCAAGATTTGAGGATGAGGACGAGGAGGATGAGCCAGAATTCGGAGGTGAGGATGGAGATGAATGGGGAGATGATGATGATGAGGTCCCAGAATTAGTCGAGTTGGCACCAGAAGATCGCGATACGTTTGGCAAGTTCTTTCCGGAAAAGGTTGCTCCTCCGCAGTCATTAAATAACATTAGTTTTGGAGGGGCGGATCACGACAGTGAGGATGAGAATGAAGAAGGACAAGGCACAGATTTGACCGCATTGATTTTGGAGAGGATTGCTCAATTTGAGGCGAAACAATCTGGACAACCTGGAGCAGGTCCGGCTGGTCCTGAGGACGATGGATTTTTCGTTCATCCTAAGGTTTTAGAAGTTTACACAAAGTAAGAATCGCTTCTATCTCTCTCTTCTCTTCGTAAAGTACTAATAAGAAATAGAATTGGTTTGATATTATCGCGGTACAAATCAGGAAAATTACCGAAACCATTCAAGATTCTACCTACAGTGCCAAATTGGGAAAAAGGTCTCGAAATTACCAGACCAGACAAGTGGACACCAAAT